>NW_027223333.1:9647553-9764453 GCF_030449975.1 Polyergus mexicanus
GTCTCGAAACACATTCATAAATTTTGCAAATTTTTTCTCAAATTATAACTATATCTATATCTATATCTATATTCACCGTACAATTGATCAATGAGATACGATCGGCAAAAGGCTGTTTGCTACGAGAAAATGCATACGCATAACCCGCACCCATGTCATCCGAGGATAATGGCAACCTATCTTGCGCATCCTGCCGTGCCTTGTCCGGTCGACTCTGTCAAGTCGACGTAGATCGATCGGGCGATAAAAGGCGATATCTTGAGAAATCGGTAAATCCTCTATTAGGAGGAAAAGTGCAATATTTTCCAAAGTATTCATACATGTGTATTTATTTTGGATGGTGAGGCTATAAGTATTGTAGGCTGTAGGTTGTAGGCTGTAGGCTGTAGACTGTAGGCTGTAGACCGTAGGCTATAGGCTGTAGGCTGTAGGCTATAGATTGTAGACTGTAGACTGTAGACACGTAGAGCTTAGCGCTTACAATTAGTTTCAACTACCATATTCTTATCGTTAGCCAGATTCGGCGCGTATATATCCCGCGAGGGTAATAATGAAATAGGAGGTAGAGGGAACGAGTTGACAGAGAACGAAAGAGAAAGGAGAAGAGAAACGAAGGAGCCGCGTTCGTCGCGGAGGTGGTGGTAAGTCGTTTTGTGTCTGCAGCTCGTCTAAATATATACGATCCTCTCTTCGGCACGACGCAGCCTTTCTTAGAGAAACGGGAGAGACGCGGAACGCGGGCGCTGTCTTGATTTTAGAGAAATCCCTGATCCCTGTGTACTCGGCGACAGTCGAAAAAGTCGAAAAATCGGGACGTGACGGTCAATCTGAAAAATAGCCAAGCGGCTAAGATTATGATGGCCGATTCATTTAACGCGTCTCACTTTCGAACGTGCGTGACTCTTGATTTAATTTACCGTGTCAGCTTTTATAAAATGTACAAACGTATCGGATCAAAAATATATTTTTCCTTTCTCACGAAGTACACACATACATATATGCGCATGCTTACCGTCCCATCGGTATTATATATGTTTTCATTTGCTAATACAATTTAATTCAATATGATGGAATGCACGTTCCAATATTGGCATAATTATGCAATAGGGAACTAGGGTGCTTTTAACAATTCCGAGAATTCTCATTCTCTGCCTCCTTCTTTCTATTTATCCGTTTCTTTCTTGCTCCCATCATAGATGGTACAATCGTAATATAATTGTCGAATAAAATAGCGTCGCGCGTAAAGACGATGACGGTCTAAATTTGCGTCGCGCCCCCAGCGTACGTAGCGCGTTGAACGCCATCGTTTAGCTTTTAGCTATTTGAAAAAAGGCGAATAAATTGGCTTTTAAACTAAACTTGTTTAATATACAACGGCCGCGTTGTCTTCGTGGCTGCAGCCAATTAGCCGCGAATCTTGTCGAACGGAGGATCGAGCGACGCGCTCGCGGGAGGAAAGGGCTCGATAGCGTTGCCGCCACGTGAATAAGGTCCATTTATGTAAAACTTTCAGACGTGTTATTTTTTAAACACGCGTTCACGTACCAAGTAATCTACCATCGTATAAAATTGGGTCGAATCCAAACACAACGAGACGCATAGTGCGCGTCAATTTTTGCTTTAGCTAAATTGACCATCTTGAGCAGCCGAAATATCTCTGTTTATCATCGTTCTGTATCTCTAATTTCGCGTATTGAAATTAATGTGTATATAAAATAATTTTTATAGAAAAAAAATTTTTTTTTCCCCTGCGAGAGCGCTACCGATGGTATATACAGCGTATACAGTAAATATTATTAATCCGAAGGAAAGGAAATGGGAAAATATTCCCACACTCTCAGAAAGGATTTCTGACAACGAGACAAAAAATACAATATTCTTGACATATTTAATCGTATCACAACCTTATGCGGTATAAAAATAAAACAATTTTAAAATTAAATCAATAATTCCTTTTCTTCTCTCTCGAATTAAATAAGATCGTCTTACTATCTTGAGACAAGAGTAACATATACAAATCTAAGCTTATTATATTCTTGCATTTAGAATAACTTGATGTTAGATCGCTACAAATTTCCATCTTCATCTTTGTGAGAAAATTAACGGGATAGCACCAAGAGCATTTTATTCTAGATTTAAGAATTTTCCATTTAAGATTAAAATATTCCTTTTTCAATAATAAATATGATTGTCGCTATATCGATCCTATTTTATGATAGTTTCAAGAGTAATAGCATTAGATCCGGAAATCTTTTCTGTGGGTGCACATGTATCTTGACGTATGCGTCGAATGGATCCATTGATACCATACGGCGATCATACACTATACACGTACAATTCATCATCGTGTAATATAATTAA
Source organism: Polyergus mexicanus (assembly GCF_030449975.1). NCBI lineage: Eukaryota > Metazoa > Arthropoda > Insecta > Hymenoptera > Formicidae > Polyergus > Polyergus mexicanus. Next base: position 9,649,915 of record NW_027223333.1, read on the forward strand.
TCAAAATTATGTTATCGGTATAAATCTTAATATTCGCGGTTGATATCGATACGATATACGTTCTATAGTCATTAATTAATCTGATATTTTCTCGAGTCACAATGGCTAGTCGCTAAATGCGATAATGGCGGATTATCGCGGAAATTAATTAATTGGGTATATTGACAATCCTTAATTGTGCGTATAAGAAATAATCACGTGTCCTAGTAGATCGCGTTTACTGTTACAGAAATAATACGACTAGTACACATACGGAGCACCGTTATATCTTTTCTAATCAAAGAGTCAAGCGAATAACAATCGTATGTAAATCGACGATCGTATTGTCATCTCTTGAAATATGATTCGATATCGAGTTGATATTATCGCAGTTCAAGTATTTACTTTTAATTACCTTGTTGTTTTATACGAAAGTTGTAATACAATATTTTATACATGTACAAAAATTCAATATTTTTAAAATCTATCCGCAATAATTGCACACGTAGCAATTCTGTATGATAACTGTGATATATTTATTTGTTGTTTTCAATGTGACACGTGTAATATTAATTGATTTATATGCCGTACCGTACATTAATATCTTTCGCATGAAATGATATTCGATCAACATCTTATACATATATATATATATATGTATAAAATGTTGATTGCAATTTTTTCAAGTCAAACTATATACGAAACTTTGGTGTTTCATCATTTTCTACGCATGCATAAATATATAAGCAAAAATGGCCAATGTATTTATAATTTCGATAATGTATACTGAATTAATAAAAAGAGGAAGGAGAGAGAGAGAGAGAGAGAGACGCCCCGCGCGCGCGTTAGTCCAGAAAAGTGGAAATAAATAAAAATTAGAATAAACATAGAACGAAATATAAAATATGTATATGAAAATGGAAGAAATATTATTGTGGAAAGAAAAAGGGGACACGTGCAAACGGGTGGCCATTGCTAAATCCATATAAAGAAGAGAAATGAGTTGCTCGGGTGCTTTTCCCTTTGCTTATATGCTCCAAACTCTCTCTCTCTCTCTCTCTCTCTCTCTCTCTCTTCGCGAAAATTTACCGAGATGTTTGAAACGTTGCGCCAGCAAATGAGGCTACGTAGTTTATTTTATACATGTACAAAAATATTGCATTTTGAGATATTTACCGAGGAGGTACATGTACGAAATGTACGAGATTCGATAACGACAGCGGCCTTTATACAAGTTTGCAGTTTGCAAAAAATATTGAAAGACAAAATAACGAAAAACTTTGGCGAGACAATTGTCTCGTATCGATTTATCAGAAATGTATGCGAAGTAGACCATACTCGCGTGTACACACGTATGAAAAGATCATGGAAAAATGCAATCGCGAATCGCGAGGAAACGATTGTCGGGAGAAGATTAAGCTATATGTCACGGATACGTGGACAACACGCGCGGTTGCACCGATATTTATATTCTCGTTTCGTGTTTCTTTCGCGCGCATTTCTCATTATATAAGATCGTTGCGGCCACACACTCGTAGACAGAGAATACGTCGAGGCATGCGTCGCGCATTCACGCGACGATCTCTAACCTTTAAAGGACAAGAAACTGCACCGCGCGCTCGTTCGCGCGACGAGCGACGAGCGACGATTGGCGGTCGGCCATCAATTGTGATTTTTCATTCGACAAGGCCGGTCGATAAGAATCGTACAAGAGGGTAACAGGGTACGATAAATATGAATTTACAATGGGGCATCGTGTTACTTACCGGCGGCCCGGTGAGGTCTTCTCGCCCAGTCGTCCTCTATCAAGGGTGCGACCTTCCGCGCGCGTAATGCTAGAGGGCAGGAAGCGATGATGAATAGAATCGGCAACGTCAGACCACTGTGAAAATGCATATTGGCGACTCTCGGTCTCTCGCGACGCGACGCGTGTTTCTTTCCTTTTCTTCTTCTTCTTCTCCTTCTTCTTCTTCTTCTTCTCCTCCTCCTCCTCCTCCTCCTCCACCTCCACCTCTACCTCTTTCTCCTTCTTCGCCGTTTATCAGCTGGTTACTCTTTCGTACTCGGTTCTGGCACTCGTTTCGATGTTTTACGCGTAGGTATAGCGCGCCTTCTTCTCCCCTCTCGCTGCTCTCTTTCTTCGCCGTCGTCGAAGCCGCGGCACTAATCTATCAACAAGCACGTTCACTGCACAAAACTTTTCGCGCAACTTCATTTACTACGTAATTTATCCTCGCCCCCTTCCCCTCCCGGGTCTTGGATCTTGGCGCGTAAAAGGGCGCGATGCGCGTACAACTGGCGTTTAAACTCGAATGCCTTCTCTATTGTAACGCGACGTATCGAGGAAAATACACGTATACGAAAAGTTCAAGTCGATTTTGCCGCGAAATTTCTGCTCGAAGGAGGAACGAAGCGAAGCGAACCGCGAGAAAGCCTCGCTCGCTCTCTCTCTCTCTCTCGCGACTTCGCTACTATGCGATTTCTCGATTCGCGTTCCTCTCACGCCTCGCGCCTCTCCGCTCCACCGGCCTCGAGAGCGCGTACCTCGCACCGATGCTACGAGAATGCCCCGAGACGAAGAGACACGGGAGAGCGGAAAGGCTTCCTCGTCTTCGGCTCTGTTGGTCCCTCGTTCACTCGCTCATCCGCGCGCGCGCGCACACACACACCCGCACGCACGCACACACACACACACATACATACATACATACATACATACATACATACATACATACATACATACATACATACATACATACATACATACATACATACATACATACATACATACATACATACACACACATTCACTCTCTTTTCGCTCTTGTCCTCTTGCCTTGTTTTTCGCTCTCCTCCGTTCTCTCTCTCTTTCGCGTTATTCGCGCCTCGTATTACGTCTCTGTTATATTCTCTTTACCTCTCGCCTGCTCCCCTTCGCGAAGTAACGCCGGTGCGCATCGATGCGGCGGCACTGATTCCGTTGACGAGTGCGCCGCGCGTTAACCGTATCGGATAGCGAACGTCCGACGTCCGACTGACTGACTAACTGACCGCGAGCCGCGAGCCGCGAGCCGTCTCGTGAACTTGTCTCTGGTGGGAGGAGAAGGAGGAGGAAAAAGAGGAGGAGTCGCCTACCGCGTCGCCGTCATCGTCACCGTCGTCGCGATCGACTCTGTCCTTTTCTCGAATGAGATTACGAACGCGATCGCGAGATTACAAGATTGCGGAAATGTGCCCCGTCTAGGACCGAGTTTCGGAACACACGTGCCGCTTGAATGTTGCAACGATTGCGCCTGTCGCATCCAACTATATCGAACGCTTTTCCACTTTCATACGTTGCCAACGAAAGAGACGCTCTCTCTCTCTCTCTACATATAAAAGCGTATACACGCGTACATGCACACACACTCATCGTGTATACGGTGTCGCGTTTGCTCTTTTCTTACAATAGTTGTTAGCCACGTGCTATATCGCGCATTCTTTCATCGATCCTCTCTCGCGAAAAGAAAATAAACAATCTACGGAAATTATCACGATTATTATCGCGAAAAGAACCAGCCCGCTATCGTTATCGTTATCTCTTCGTTGCGTTGGAAATAAATGGTATACGGGTTTCGGCGCGATCGGCGTTTCGAAAAATATCTTCTACTTCCGATACGTATATATGTACCTGCGACAAGTACCTGCTCGGTCGGGATCGTCGCATCACGCGTCAAGCTGCACCGGCCACTAGCACTCGCCACCAGCCGCACGAGCCACGGGTTAATCGTCATCGGTCGTACGGCGCGTTACCTCGATCCTCGATCCTCGATCCTCGATCCTCGATCGCGCGCGCGGGGTGGGTGTAGCGATATAGCGGGTGTGCAGCGAATCACCGCGCTATCCGGCATCCGAGAGGTGTGCGAGAGCGCGAGGCAACGCCAAACGCCAGGCGTGCGAGTCACTGACAATGAGTACTAAATACGACATCCCCACTCTCGCTACCTCGCGCCGAGCTAAACTAACTGCGCGCGACGCGCGACGCGAGAGCGCGAGACGCGAAACGCGAGATGCGAAACGCGAGACGCGATGGGCGATGGGCATCGCAAAGGTCGTCACCGTCGTGACGCGACGCGACGCGACGCGACGCAACGACTTCTATCGCCATCTGTTCCGTAAGAGAACGCGCCAACGTCTTATGAAATATATTTCGACTCGTCATTTTTCTCAAAACATTTATTTTACAGGAATACATACTATAATACGATAGAATTGAAAAGAGCTACACGGATAAATTTGAATAATAAATAATATGGAGTGAACCATAGACGTAGAAAATATAGATCGCGCGTATCCAACAAACGTTGCGCCGAAATTAGAAAAAGTCTGCTTTTTCTCTCTCAAACGTAAAGCTATGACCGTATTTCCAAATTCACTGGTAATACTGGAAATCTATAATATATGTACACGTGAACCGATGAATTTCGGAACATGACCTATAGTCTCTAGTTAAAAGGGAGATAAACATACTTCGGAGACATTCTCTTTCTAATTTTCACGCACAAATTTTTACTATCGTCTATGGTCTTTTAACACAGCGATACAAACATTTTCAATCTTACGATGTAAAATTTATACACGTACCGCGTACAAATAAAATTTCTACCAACAATTAAACGTATTGTATAAAGAAGAATACGAATAGAAATTTTGGAAAGACGCAGCGATAATCGGTTGTCGAGAAAAATGAATAGAGCGCAGCGATGATAATCTTTCTCCGATATCGATCGTATATTTAAGTTTAAGAATTTACGATTATACGGAATAACGACGCGATGTATTAGTTATTCGCTTTGACACATTGTGCTAAATCTATCGAGTAATCGATACACGCGCGCAATAGTTTTTTTTTTTTTTTTTTTTTTATTAATAAGTACATGTATAACCTAACCTGGCGTTTTTTAACCATATACGTATTCTTGTTCTTTATATTTATTCAAAAATTCAATCACGTCCATAGATTAGATGCACGAAAAAAGATCGTAAACGGAAAGTGTGAAACATCAAGGGGAGAGAAAAAAATGCGTGGCAACATTGCAGGCGCGTTTGAAGAGGGGAAGAGAGGCAGGGGAAGATATCGCTTTGGCGTAGAATCCACGTGATATACCTGCGGCATTCTTTGTCCCGTATAGTGGGGTGTTAAGCCGGATGCACATTCGTCGTGGACCATGCTCGCTGTATTCATTTCCAAGAAAATCATCTTTTACCTTGAAACGAATTTTACGGTAGATTTTGTCGACGATTTTGTCCCCCCACCTCTCTCTCTCTCTCTCTCTCTCTCTCTCTCTCTCTCTCTCTCTCTTTATTTATGAATAATCTTTACCTTTTCATTCGTATCGCATCTTCCTCTCTCCTTTTCGATCAAATTATTATCTTTGTCTGTTAATCGTCACAGATGTCGTTTGTAAATCCATTTGAAAGAAAATGATGCCAGTTTTATTTACTCGATTCGATGACGATTTCAAGCGACAAAGATATGTCGCGCCTACTGTCACAGCCCACCCCTGCGCTGTCACGGCTCACGGCGTTGCTTTTATCGCCGATAGGCATCACCGAGACCGGCGAGACCGAGATGTTTGCGCTCTCTCTCTCTCTCTCTCTCTCTCTCTCGCTCGCCATCCTCTCCTAGGCCATCCATTTATCCCGTACGACATATATACAAGAGTCCACTATCGCAGCCTTTCTCAACCTCGGGATATCTCTAATCGCGAAATAAAAAGAAAAGGTAGAATTTCGATCGGTAGACGCGACTTTTAGCTTCTCGCCGGCGATTATTCGCGTCGTCGTTGTACGGTGCGCTAACAACGGTTGTTCAAACGAGAAGAAATCGCGATGATCGCTTCGGAGTATCATCAGTCGCTATTGTAAGATCGTACGATGGAATTGTGACGGTGCATCTTACATTTTCATACATCGCGAATATAGCCCTCGCGGCCGAGGAGAAAGAGATACACGCAGCGCAAGCGAGACGAACGCATAATGGGAGGGAGGAAGGGAACGAGATGCCGCAAATAGGAAGAGGACGAAGAAAGACGAGAGCCTACGTAGATCGCGACTTGAAAGAACGGTGCCGTCTGGTCGCGCGTTGACTATATTCATAATCGAGAATGACGAATCTAATAGATCGTCGACTCGTCGCGCGAGTCGTCCGAGTCCGAGGAGCTGATTGGTGGTTAGCGGCTGGTGGCACGGAGGGAGGTAGAGGTAGAGGGTAGAGAAGGAAAAGGGAAAAAAGTAAAAATTTTATTCAAAGCAACGGATGTAACGCTTCATCGGATTCGGTCGTGCCCAACAATAACATACATCTTTTCTCGGTAAAATGCCAAAGAGACCTGGACACGAATCCAGTCAAACTCGTCTACGACAAAGACGCCTCGACGCCGTCGTTCGCACAATATACTCATTGTCGTGACGTGACGCGACGCGACCATGTGGAATGTGGGGAGATTTCTGTACGTATATCTTCATTGGCGCTATTATTTACGCGCATTATACGCGAGCCGCCCGATTTCAATCCTCGGAAACGGTTGAAAATCGTTATCATAAATGTTTAAATTTAAACGAATGTTAAGCCTATTTCACAATGCAAAACAACAGGCGATAGAAACAGGAAAAATAGAAATTATCCACCGATAGAAGCAGGGGATAGATATTATTCCCTGTTTCTATCGGTGAATAATTTTTATTTCCTGTTCTTATTGCCTGTACTTTTCTATACATATACATACATATAGGCCTTACCCGCATTTTTCAATTATCCGCTCTATAGGTATCTGCCTTATATATTGTATTAAATACAAGTACACGATTCGTTATATAAAATTCAAAAATTTCAAAATATGTTACGTATCCTATCGTATAGTTACGTACGATGCAACTTTGATGCAGCACTGTCTAATAATTTAATTTTTCGCGCAAATTTATGCAAATTTAAACAAAAACGGCGATACGGCAAAGTTATTAGTGTCGAATTTACACGTTACAACTAAAATTGACTTAAACTGGAACTTGATGCGGAATGAGAAACAGAGAGAAGGCAATCTTTTCATCCTCACAATTATGTTTACTTCATTTACTTAAACAACGAGCCTTTACGTTCCAAGATTAAAGATAATGGAACATAAAATCGGCAACTAGCGAGCAACGAGATAATATATAATGTTACAAATGTTACGAAACGCGTACTTTTCAAACGCGAATGCGAGTATACGTGCATCGCATCGCATCGCATCGTATCGTCGCGTTAAATTAAACCTAAGGTCACCTCGACCTTAGACAGCGACATATCGAGAGCGTGTCTTATAGATTGTAAGAGAGGAAGCGCATTTTCGATGCGGACGCGATCGAGCTTCGTCGCTTCGCGTGTCAATCTCGTCGCGATCGAGATGCGTCCACATTTTCTCAAAAATTTTCGCCATCGATTAAAATTTTCACGTCCATTATTCCGATTCATCAATTCCATCCATAATTCAAAGGGGGAGAGACACGTGCGTAAATTTCATTACAGCGTTCAACATCTAGATTGAGTCTAGCCGCGTGCCCTCCCCCCTCCCCCCCCCCCCCACCTCTAGTCGTTACATATCTTATTCGACGCAATCGACGAGAAAGCCTGGCTCTTGGCTATACTTGGAAAAGTACGACCGGTTCGACGTCATTAAAACACTCTCCCGCGGAACAAATCGCCATATATTTCAGAATTGAAATATTTTCATATTATCCCAATGTGTGTGGCGTTATATATCATTTCTATTATTTCTTCATAAATATTTTTCCTTCATTCGACTCGATATTTTTACAACGATAACGAAATTGATAGCGATCTTAACGACATAGATTTGTAGCGACATAGATTTCTCTGATGGCGAGCATACGCAATGAGGAATACGTGTTTCTTATATACGTCTCTCTTTCTCTCTCGCGTATATATGTATATAAACAAACTATAATAATATTACACTATAAATACATCTCTCGACGGCGAGACCGTATGCAGGCGCCGGCGTCGACACCGACACCGACGCCGACGCCGACGCCGACGCCGACGCCGACGCCGACGCCGGCCAGGCCGTGCGTATCGTGTATATTACAAAAAAAATTTTAATATATACATAGAAAGATGCGAATCGAGCGCTTGTGTGTGTTACGTAGGAAAATTGATAGAGTTAAGCTTGAGGAATTGTTAATTATTAGCACAAGTTAGTATTAGATAATACAATAGAATGGATACGGATACAGACAGATTCAAGAAGAGATTTCTTCCAATTAATGATGACAATAATTAATGACATTGAATTAATAACACCGAATCGATTATCAAACATTAATATATTATAATTTGACGTATTAAATTATCGACGACGATCGATAATTATAATATAATATAACAACAATAATTAAATACTATTGGCTGCGAGGGCTACTCATATGTCATCTTGTATCGCAATTTTCAGTTTTAAAAAATTTGAAAAGCATTTTTCAAAGGAAAATTTGCACATTGAGACTTTGCAGTGTAATAATTCTGTTCGCGATACTTGTATACTATATTAGAATAATAATAAAAACCTTTTCCTTATATATAATTAAGACCCAAGCTACCGAGATTAAGCCTATCAAAATCTCCATCGGTTCAACCATTATTGAGGTCTGATAATCTAAAAGGTACTAGCGTATCTCATTGTCAGTATTAATACATTAGAATATACGGGGTGTCTCGCTGGGTGTTGCTGCGCGCGTGAATTTGGCGCGAGATATTACACCGTGATACGCTCTTGATACGCTCAAAATATTATACGTCCATTCTGTACGTACTCGCTGCCTGCTCCCTGCTCCCTGCTTATTCACCTCTGTCCCTTTCTTTTTCTCTTCTCTTTCTCCTTTATATCTTTTACCGTATCGTGTTGCTTCTATTGCCTTATCGCACTCGTCTTCGTCTTCTCTCGCGAATCGACTTTTCTACGCGTGTGTGACTAATTTTCTTAAACCGATCGGATTTGTAACTCACTCGATTAAACAATCATTTCGTCTCGTTTTCTTTTCTTTCTCTCATCCTTATTAATCGATTAATCGAATGCACATGCAAACGCTTTCCGATTCTTTTTTCAGTAATATGGTACAATATATAACGTCGATAGTGTAGAAATATACGACCTAGTCGCATTACGATATACTTTGTTATTCATATCGTGACAAAATTTACGATAAAATTTGACAAAAGTTATCGCACAACGCGCTGCACGTAGCCATCAACGATAACATACATTTGTCCTGATGCGGGTGAGTTAAAAAATTTATAATATTTATAAAGAGAGAGAAAATTCCTATGACGTGATGCGCCAACACCTCGTTTTATCTGACGCAAAGCAAGGTTGGGCAAGGCGGGACGATAGGTATATATATATATATATATATATATATATATATATATATATATATATATATATATATAAAGATGAATTGTGTGGAAGAACGTAGAGGGGACGGAGGGGAGAGAGGAGCAACAGATAGAAGATATTCTTCTCGCTCGCCTTATTACTCCAGATTCCAGATTTTAGATTCCAGATTGGACGTAACAGAGATCTCAGCGCGCCGCATGTTCTCACATTGTATTATTACTGCATTATTACTCGGATCGGACCGGACCGGTGCACCATCTTTACGCATCACCATCCCTATGGAGTGCGCTACATCACTCCTTTGCAAAGTCATGCGACGTGGCGCCAACATTCCCATCGTTTAATGACTTGCGTGCGCCTACTATAAACGTCCAGATATCAACGCGGGCGTTTTTACTTTCCTTCGCACACGCGTATATGTATACATACACACACATGTACACACATGCGAGCTACATAAGGCTGCGCGCAGATAAATTGTGTATATATTTTAAATACCATTTGTCGCCATTCGAATAAAAAAAAAAAAAAAAAAAAAATATATATATATATATATATATTAAACACGCGCAGATTACACACGCAGTTTTAATAAACGCGTTCATATAGAAGTGCAGCGTAATCAGCCATTATTTAATTCACGCCGAATAACCGTAACGCGAATTAAGCTTCACATTTCTCGATACGAGACACGTGGCAGAAAAAAGTGATACTTTTTTCTTCGTCTCGGTAAATATATATATATATATGTATGCTGAGAATATTTAAATTTTATAATCTTTCCCAATTACAATTTATATGCAAAATTCTTGTTTTTGCAAGAACTAATCAAATATGCCTATACGAGGGAGTCGACAAATATATATTTTTTCTAATTAAAAATTGAAATGACAAATTGACAATTGACTCGTATATATAAAACTCGACGTTTTATATATGTATATCCATACATATACATGTTTGGCCGTTTCGTAACGGCAATTATATTCTGTCAATCTGCCTATATCCAAAATATTCAATTTTTAAATTTGAGTATATCGAAAAAGAGTTTTCAATCTTGATCGATTTATAAAGATATTTCTCTCTATTTTATTATTCTCCCTCTTTCTCTAAATGTATTATATGTGTATATAATACATAGTGACTAGCGGAAATGAATTATATAAAAATTATAAAATATAAATGATTCATGATGGTTGGACAATTGCGTGAGACAATTGCATCACGTTTGGTCAGGATCGCGCAGTCATAAAGGCAGATTTGATTTATATTATGTGCCAAAGACTGCATTGAATGACAACGAGCATCAATCAAATTGATGGACGGCAAGATTGTGCTTCACACTAGTTACCATGTGTGTATTTTACCGAGTGAAAGAGACGATGATCGACCGTTGCATCGCGCAAACCAATATATATACATATAACCGGCGTGTAAACCTGTATAAAATTTTCAATCTTTCTTCCAACGAAATATTTTTCGATTTCTCATATAAATTATAACTACATACTTTTTCATAACTAAATATTATTACAGATTACATAATATCGTATAAAATATAAAATTTTTTCATTTTTTAAAATAAAAACTTGTCTCTTTTTTATTTTAACTTTTTGACAACACCAGACGTTAGTATGGTAGTATACGTTAAATTCCTGCTTTTTTGAAAAAAATTTACTAAATTTTCTAGCAAATGAATGTGTGTATACATGCCTATATATACAAAAGAGACTGTTAATAATTAAAGTCAATAATTGACACAATTGAGCGATATATTTCGTGATTAAACTAAGATCAATCTTGGGGGGGGGGGGGGGGGGAACAAAAAAACAATATGGTCCCTGCCGTTTCTCCTGATGAATAGACATGTGTAATGCTTTCAATAGCAAATTTTAATAATTGCTTCCAACTAGAGTATCATCGTCTCAATGTGTGCCTGCGTGTTAAGATGTGAAAATGATCGAGCAAAGGATCGAACATTACAAAAACATTCGGTGTGTCATCCTCTTGAAACATATTATCAGAGTTATTCTTCGTTATGCGAAAACGCGTGAAATCTCCGACAAGAATTTATAGATTCAAATAATGATTAAAAAGATTATTCGTTGGCAAATAACATATAGACTACGTAAAGCACAATTACAATATATTTCACAAATTGTTTAAACATTCATACATAATTATATGAATTCTCGCATATGACGAAAAGGCGATTTAATGAAATTAGGGGAGGATTATTTCGTAAAAACAATGTACCTCAAAGATAGGAAAAACGTTAGGACATAGAAGAACGACCGCGAATTAGCGTCGTAATCTCTGGCGTATACAACGCCACGATAAGTCCAAAGTCTATATACTGGATTCCAGTAGTTGCGAGGCCTGAATCTCTTGGCTGACAACTCCAACTTTTCTAAATTAGTTTCGAGTCTCTGAATTTTTTCGTCACATTCACTGCACATTTTCGGAATGTGTCGAGGATATATTCTAATTTATCTTACCGAGGTGCAATAAATAAGTGTGATATCTCCTCTATAGTGAGATATACATAGTTGGAATAACTATAAGTTTGATGGGGCGGTAAAGTGGGAAAAGGAAGAGAATGCAATCAACACCTGCCGCAATCAACTAGTGAAATAACCATCCGTATAGTTTCTGTTTTCCCAAGTATTCTATTGCGAAGATTAAAAAAAAAAAAAAAAAAAAAGTTTGCATATAACTAGGAAATATAGAGTTAGTCATTGCACCGTTTGCTGCAATCACTTTCTGCGTTTTCGTATCAGCCATCCTGGGCAGAGATGAGAGCGACTTTTGTAAATGTGGCGTGGACAGAGCAACATTCTCTCTTGTCTACTGATCACATTTTATCGTATTTATATAATGTAATGTACAATATGCAGCTACATTATGATAATCGGTATGTCCAACGCATTCAAAACTGATAACATTGTGGGTACTTTATTCTTGTTTTTCACTTTTTAAATTTTCCTATCGGAGATATCATTTAAATTATTTATTAATTAATTAATGTGTATCGTATGTTTCAGAGTTAGGTATTTTAATATAATTACTTCCAAGTTCTCCACATTTTCGTGGCATCTCTGTGTAAAAAGTTGTGTAACTATAATGCTATTATAATAATAATAATAATAATAATAATAATAATAATAATAATAAAGATTTGCGCAAGGCAATAGTCCGGTGTGACCATTCGATCGTGTGCCTGCGGCCCCGCTTGCCCACTCCTCTCCCCCCAAAAAACTTGCCCCAACACAGACAATTCTCAGTAATAAACCTTCCATGTCCACCACTCAGGATCAAAGAGATCTTGTAGTTTGTATTTTGTTTGTTTCTTATAATGTTACTTATTCATCGCAAAGAGCCGAGGGGGGTGAGGGGGGACAGGTGTGCAGCTGTTTTTGCATGATGTTAATATAGCAACTGAATGTTGACAGAATAATTTCCCAATTAGCGGTTGGCATTTTTCAGCTGATTGGAAAGCCAGTCGAGACCTTCGTAAAGTCCATCTCCACTTGTGGCACACGTTGCTTGAATATACCAATTACGATTACGTAGAGAATGTAATCCCAACTTGTCAGTAATTTCTGCTGCGTTCATTGCATTTGGCAGATCCTGAAATGTCATCCCGTTAATATCGTCGTCTATTGCTTAAATTATTTTTCGTAACAATCAATGACAATTTACTGACTTGTTTGTTAGCAAATATGAGAAGTACCGCATCTCTCAGTTCATCTTCCGCAAGCATTCTCATCAACTCTTCGCGTGCTTCGCCGATACGTTCCCTATCATTGCTATCAACGACGAATATCAAACCCTATAGCAGAAATAATGTTGACACGGTGATAAAATAAAATTAATACAATCAAAATATACATGCACGATACAAAATTAATCGTCTAATAAAAATAATCAAAAGACAGGAGTAACGCATCCTTGTTTGGTAAATATATTAGACATACTGTATTAGAATCTAACACGGCTTTGTTTGCATTAATAAACATGCACACGCATACTTGTGTATTCTGAAAATAATGTCGCCAGAGTGGTCTTATTTTATCTTGGCCGCCTACATCCCATACGGTGAAACTTATATTCTTATACTCGACTGTTTCTACATTGAAACCTAAAAAATACATTTAGACGCATCATATTCTGCCGTTTCCCATACTTGTAAACTATCGCACTGTTTGATACAAAATTGCAAAATGCCGAGAAATGTACTTACCTATAGTGGGAATTGTAGTAACAATTTCCCCTAATTTTAATTTGTACAATATTGTGGTTTTACCCGCTGCATCAAGACCCACCATCAAAATCCTCATTTCTTTTTTGCCAAAGAGGCCTTTGAATAATGTCGCAAACATATTCCCCATGGTTGTGTATCGATTATGTCAGAGGATCTGAAAAATAATAATTAAACAATTAAAAGATGCGACACGTATACTATTCTTATGAAATATGCAATTGTCTTTTTCTCAAAAACATATTATAGTTTTTATATACAATGAAAAATTATATCTCCCATTACTTTATACTTATAATCCTCTTTAAACTGGCAATGTACATATGTGTATACATATGGGTATATATGGCTAACATTGAGCGATATAAAAAATTTGACCAAAGTATATAATAAATATTGTTGCGCATCGAGAAAGGTGCGTATATGTAATCTTCTAATTGTAGAAATAAATTTTGTTTTGCGAAACAAGAACAATGCATTCATATATTGGATATTATTTTGTTTGCGCATACTGCGCGAGTTAACGTGAGAGTGACAGATTTATATATATATACACACACACAATATGTGTACGTAAATGCCCTCTAATAATATAATCGCGATTATGAAAGTGGTACCAAGTGGAAACCAAGTGGTACACGTCAAAAAATCTTTTCTTCTTTCGCTTCCTTTCTCATCTCTTTCCTCTCACGTGTGCCGGAGGAAAGAAAGCCGAAAGAAAGCCGAAAGAAAGCCGGAAGAAAGAGAAAGACAAATTTAATGGAAAAAAATCTGGAAGCATAAGAGAGCGCACGTGGGCGAACGAGAAAGATCGCGGCGGGTCTACGACGAGGCGACACTCGGAAAGCATATATATATACGTAATACACAAGAGCATTTCTCCGATCGCGGCATACATATCCTTTGAGCGTACACTAATCGCGCGCGTATGATAATCGGCCGCGAATTTGGCGTCTCGCAAAAGCCTCGCAAACTAACCTGATCGCGTTAAAAAGCCCGAGACGAAACGATCGAATTAATTCCGATACAACCGAAATTCTATGTTCGATTCCTGATTGTGGATATGGAGAAGAAAGAAAGAAAGAAAGAAAAAAAAGGGGGGGGGGGGAGGGGAGGAAATAATTAGAAAAGAAAAAAAGGCCATGCACGCACGAGATGCTCACGCTGCCCGCTATCGATTCTCACTCTAATACATCGCTATGATTATTGGACTAGCATACCCTCGGGGATCACTAGATAGACTTCTTTGCTGACGATCTATGCAGTTTTAAAGTATGTTCGTACTATTTAAAAGGCCAGTGGAGCGTGATACTGCGAGCGAGGCGGAAGATATCGTGCGGTTTGCGAAGCCACTGCGTACACCCGGTTGTCTGTCACCTTCGACCTACTCCCCAGCGAATCGTCAAAGGTTCCCCGCTCAAAGATCCATTACCCAGAGACTTGCTCTTAGTATCGAGTTGCTGATAATGCCACGTTGCACATATACGCCACTTGCGTTACTTACGTTTCAGTAAAAAAGATTATTTTCACGAGAAACGATAAAACATAAAACCAACACTCTCTCGAAAAGTACCGTATGTCAAAATGGCGGACGTGGAAAGGATTCATGCCTCATGCCACGTATAGGGTAACCGAGTCGTCGCGATTGGCCCGATGAGTCACGTGACGATGAAATTAATATTGGTACGAGAGTACCCTGTTAGATGGCAACTTTAAATCGACGATGGAAATTTCGAAATTGTCGTCAAGTATGTGCAAACGCAAGTATGTATTGTATATGCGTGCGGACCATCGAGAGAGACCGCTCACGCTTATACAATATGTATCGAAATGCCCAATGCACAATGCCGAGGATAAACGAAGCGATATTTTCATACCTTTCAAACCGTTGCTTTCATTTTTTATGCAAAAGGGCAAAACGATTAAGTGTGTATTTTTATAAAAATTTAAGTAGAGCGATTATTAAACATTTACCGATTCACGTTAAAGAAACAATACACACACACGCACGCACGTGCGCGCGCGCGTCACGCAACTCTTATCGTACGTGATATCGAATATGCTTATGTTAGTTTCAACTTCCAATAAGCAAAATATATATATATATTTTGAGTATTCTAATAATGGTAATATTATTATTACATTTATTATACAAACTTTATATGTATATATTTTGACTAATTCACGAAAAATTTTCGAATTCTAGAAATTCTCCAACTCTAAAAATATATCATTCCGCATATTACTACATATGACAGCAATTATAAAAACAGTCGTGTAAAAATGCTATACGTTTATTAAATATTCCCAACATGTGATATATAATGTTTTCAATTAGACATATCATGATATATAATTATATATTTATACAACAGCATATAAAATTAATAAGATTTAATCAGATTAAATTGCAAAACTATGCGTCTTTTATTATTTTTCATATCGCTCTACTGCTAGGTGTAGTAAATTTCAAAGCATTACTTTTACTTTTTGACAACCTGAAATTCTTGCAATAATTATACAAAAATATTAAATCCAAAATAAGCATTATTATTATTATTATTATTATTATTATTATTATTATTATTATTATTATGGTAGTATACTTACGGATGCGCTATATAATATTGTTGTCTTTCTCGCAAACACACGGAATCGAAAGAACTTGCGTCTTACATTCCACATGACACATAACGGGGCAATCTCTGCATCTTAGTATTGTCTTTCCAAATCTGATTCTGATACGAAACGGAAAGAAAATTATATAGCTTCGCATTATGTCTTTGTTACATGTCAGATGGTAAGTTATTTTTAAGCGATATTACCTTTTACCGCATAAAGTACATATTTCTGGTTTAATAACTATTTTTGATATAAAGCTATGATTTGCAATTGCTTCTGTATTCAACGGTTTGGAATCGATATTTTCTTTGTCAGATGTAACTTGGTGGATTTTAAAAGATACAGTGTGCGTATCATCGTTTGTCTTAACTCTTTTTACTCCGATTGTTATTCCATCGTGTGAATTAAATTCTGCAACTTTATCTAATGTGCTGCATTGCTCATTTGCGGTATAATCATCGCCAAGTTTGTACTCTCTCCACTTTTTCTTTTCTTGAATCTGTATAATAACATCGGTATCCAAATCATCTTCTGACTTTGATAAACAATTCAAGTCACTTAGTATTGAACCTGTCGAATCCATTTCTGCTATTGCGGTCAGTCTACAAATTATTAAATTTTAATGTAAATTGGATATTATATCAAATACTTTATAAAATAGTGCTTACTGTCCATCGGACTGTTTGTCTTGAATATGTAGATTATTGCACATTTTGAATTCAAACATAGGTTTGGTAAGAAATTGTAGTTTCTCCTTTACTTCTTCATCCAAATTCGCTTCTCCGTCGTGAAATAATATTTTTCTAGTTGCATTAATTTGACTTTCCTTTTAAACGGATTTATATATACAAATATTGAATGGCAGAATTTTAAAATTTTTATATTAATTAACTTACCAGTAAACTTTTATAATGCTCAACTACTCGACGTTTACGTTTCTCGTCCTCCAAGTTTTTTCTAGCATAACATAATTTCTGATTAAGATTTACGATATCTCGATGAGCCTTGTCTAAATCTAGACAAAGTTGTTGATATTCTTGCAAAGATAGACATTTCATTTGTTGCACATTAGTTGAAACTGCATTAAATATGTACATCATTTATTTATATCATTACTATTGTATATATATATATATATATATATATATATAAAATATAAAGAACCACATAAATATATCAACAATTTGAATTTATTTGAATAGACGTGTCTTTTACAAGTGTTTTTTTTTTTTTTATGTGATGTAAAGCTGTTTTTAATTTTAAACGATATTATTCAAAATTGATATAGAAGATATAGAACATGTAACAAAGAAACGATTTACATACCTTCATGCAGCTCATTGTTGCTTATCAAAGATGACATTGCGTTGTTTCAGAAATATTATCAGGCAATAAGGATTGTCCTTTCTTTTTTCATTATGCTTAGTAGCGACACTAGGTCTGTAGCTATTTAGGAAATGAGAATTTGAATAGATATATATATTTTTATGTGAAGAGTGTTAAGTTTCTATCTGTTATAAGATTAGTTTACCTTTCGGAGCCATTCAAATAATCTTTCAACTTTGCCAAACAGTTAAATAGGAAATTTTTAGTTAATTATCTATTTCCATAAAAGATTTTTAACAAGATCTCTCTCTCCCCCCTCCTATCCTCTCTCCCTTCTTCCCCCCCCCCCTCTCTCTCTCTCTCACACTTTCTCACATTTTCTCTTTCCTTTCTAATTTTCTCTCAGTCTCACATTCTCATATTCTCTCTCTTCTCTTTCTCCGTTTTGTTTTTCAGAACTATACAACAGACGTTGGGCTGTATTCCAATTCTCCACCCAGGTGCACCCGATATTATAGTATATGTCACGTATACTATAATTGAGTGTAGATCGGTGGTGTGGTGATCGAATCCAAGTATACCACCGACACATTTTATTAAAGATCGGTGGTCTTAGGTCTTATGGGATTTAGTGTGACTAGTTCATCTAGTTATTGTTTTATTAACGAAAATGTATAGATCTTTTATGTAACTGCCTCAAGAATAACAAAATAAACATTTTATTTTGTAAAATTATTGTTTTATTATCGACAATGCAAAGATTTACTTACCTACAGTAGCGCGTAACGAGTTTTTTCTTCCACAGTATAATATGCTAAATGCTAAATCCCATAAGATCATCGGTCTTTAATGATATCTCGTCGATATTTTTGATAATAAAATAATAACTGGATGAACTAAAATAACCGTATGAATTAAATAATTTTTCTTTAATTATCTTCGATGCAGTCAAAACGGCTAATAATGTCAACATTCTTCAATTACCTTCGGGTCCATCCCGGGCTCACTTGATATGGTCACAAAAATTTACTTAGGGCTGACGATCTTTAATAGTTATCTTATCGGTGATTATACTAAACAATAATATTAAACTTTTATGCCAAATTATTGTACATATTTTTACGAAGAATCTGCAAATATAAGTTGTTAAATATATACACGGAAAAAGGGGATATACACACACACGCGCACACACACACATTATACATATATAATGTTATCACAGTTATATAATTTCGGAGAAACGCCGTTTAAAAATAAAACTGACATACATGAACAATTGATAGCAGATTTTGGAAAAGTTATCACCAACGATGGATATTTACAAAAATATGAAATTCAGGTATTTTAGAGTAACATTTATATGTAACTCTCTTTCCTTGCTATCTTTATATAAAATAAAAACATTTTTTCTATGATTTTTTCTATGATAAAAAAATTATAGGAAAAAGTCAATGCTCTCTGCAAATGGATGTGTACAACACCTAGAAAAAGTATTTATAGATTAGATCATTTTTCCAATCATTATACAGATAATCTGCAGAAACTATATAAAGCATTGAAGCAGGTATGTTAACACACGATATTAGTTGAAATAATTTAATAATTTCAACAACAATTGCTATTATTTGATATTTGTTATTTTATATTTGTATACTTGATATTTTTACTTAAACTATACTACATCTCTTCACACGAGAGAGCTTTATATATATTAGGCTGATAAACCAGATCCATCTATTCACTTTTTACCGGATCTTCCAAATGGGATAGTCGCTGTTGAAAATTGGGATTTATCGGTATCTCTTGATTTAAAGAGATATCCAAGGGAGATTATGGTCGATGCTATATGTGGTGCAGCTGTATTAAGAGGATCTCATGTTTATGCTCCTGGCGTTATTGGAATGCCAAATGGTAATCTTTGTAATACATAGAATTCTCCCTGTTAATTATGTATCCATAAGGATCTCGATTAATTTCACTATAGGGTTAATCGTTAATTGTAAAGTCAGCGTATTCGCCGACGTTATCGGTCATTGCAAAAAGGGTTTAATTAAACCATATCCAGATAGCAAGAAGATATATTTGGGTAATGGCATTCTGCGACAAACTAGGAAAGAGTTATTCGGTAAAGCAAAAAATCCATGGTAAGAAACAATGACTTATATAAAAGAAAGAGGGGGGAGAGAAGAAGCTTTTACTCTCTATTATATCATAATTAGAGATTTCCTCCTTACAAACTGTACAAATGTCTTTTTGTTTATTTTTGCCATATACGGGTTGATCATTTCATTCCTATAAGATCCTTTATATCATACATGTCGTATTACCAAATAATGCTGTAAATTATCTTTCAGCGGTATCGCAATAATTATGACTGATGTAACCTCGCGAGTTCCGCAATTGAATACAGATAATGAATCTCTAAGATCACATGTACTGTTACAAAATTTGCCGTCTATTTTATGTAGCTTAGTTTTAAATCCCCAACCAGGTGAGACAGTTTTGGACATGTGCGCTGCACCTGGTAACAAAACTACGCATATTTCGTTTCTTATGAAAGGGCAGGTAAATACTTGAAGAAGAAAAAGAAAAGAGTTTATTTTATCGATAATAACAACGCAGGCAATTATTTTTTCTAGCTATCTTTTTCTTTCTCTGTTTTTCCTCTTTTCTTTTCTTATGCTCGAGTTGGAACTTGAGTATATGCTTACTTCTCGAAATAATAAAGAAGAGAAAGAGAAAACAAATATAGAAAGTATATATATATATATATATATATATATATATATATATATATATATATATATATATATATATAAAGATAATGTATATTCATTGTATTTTTTTTATTATCAACTCTGATAATATAATTTTTAGGGTAAAATAATAGCATTAGAGAAAAATGCAGGTAAAGTGAAACGATTTAAGGAAAAGTGTAATGACGAAAACATTAAAATATTTTGTTACGACGCTACAAAGGCTGTCATCGAACAAGACAATAGCTTCGTCGATACCGATGGACCCCCATTCAAACAGGATCACTTTGATCGTATTCTCTTAGACACTCCATGCAGCGCATTAGGTCAAAGACCACAATTATATAATACAATTACATTGGCGCAGCTTCGTTCTTACATTCCCTTGCAACGAAGTCTCTTTTCTGCTGTAAGTCAACAAATTACGTGTCATGCAAACGCACATTCATATATATATATATTTGGCTCTAATAAAAGTAAATATATAGGCCGTTCGTCTTTTGAAACAAAACGGAACATTAGTGTATAGTACATGCACTGTTACAATAGCAGAAAATGAAGGAATCATTGCTTGGGCATTGAAGCAATTTCCAGAGTTAAAATTAGAATCCGTTACAGATCGGATAAAAACAGATAGATATGGTAGTCAAGGATACACTATAGATGGTCTAACGAATGAGAATGCGAGAAAAGTATGTAGATTTGGTACTGAAAGTACTGATTCTGTTGGATTTTTTATTGCATGCTTCAATAAATGTTTTCAAAATGATTAAGCGCATTGCAACTTTACACTATATTGTGTATATATATGTATATCTAAAATTAATTTATTGGAAAATATAATAGACTCTTGATTGAAAGACAGACTTGATAAGTTTGTATAACATGCTTGAATCTGGAAACGAGATTGATACCTTTATCGTTATATAGATCCTATAGGTCCCTTTATGATAACAATTTATTTAAAGAAGAAAACAGTATGTATACATATATTTTGCGTGTGTACGCGCGCGCACGTGCGCGCAAATAAGAGGCGGAGATTTATATGTACCTCTTATGCTTTACTGTTGTTTATAGACACGACTCCGTCTCCAATGATTTCCGTTGTTATCACGGAACAATTGTCGCAAATTGCATACAATGTCTCTATCTAAATTTAGAGTGAACAAAAAGAAAGGAGGAGGAGAGGAGAGAGTTATTTGATAGAAAGTTATAAAAATTTACTATTGTATATATAATATATCTTCACATTATAATTTACGTGCATTCCGTGAGTATTAGGGAAGAAATAGATGTATAGATATATATGCTCTTGCGGTTTAAGTGTAAAATATGCGGGCCACATAGCAAAAGATGATAGAATCAGCATATTGTCGTTTGTCACATCCTGAAATGAGATACATGTATCTATAATGATATTTATGATATTGCTATTTATCTGAGCGCTTATATTTTTACCTCGATATGCATCGAGCACCAATCGATTTCGCTCATAATGAAAAATCTTCCCTCGCCTCCGACATTTTTAACCATCAGAGATGAAATGACTTGTTGATCTACGAGACACTCTCCACAATCAAAGCTTTTTAATTTCTTGCAATATAATCTACTTTCTCCAGCGTTGCTACTTGTATCGGTAAACTGTGAATTTATTTTCTCTTAAAGAAAAGATGTGTGAGATTATCAAGAATATTATTAAGAAATAGAAAACGGAGTTTTTTGTACTTTCTTGCGAGAATTTGTTTGTCTAAATCTAAATGGAATTTCCGCAATCCACTTCTCATCTTTTATCATGGCTTTTGCTTGCAATTGTTTTCGCGGATATGGAAAATACGGGATAGTAGTCACTGTGATAGCGATAGTAAAAGGTATATATAAAGAAAATATTTCCTATTTTCTTTTGATGATGATTATATTATCTTTATTTCGCGTACTCTTTATTGGGCTCGATTTGGACGCTCAATTTTATATATTTTTGGCAAATAGGCAATTTTTATAAATTTGTCGAATAAGCTTATATGCATATTGCAATTATAAATTCACTTACTTCGCAATATCGGTGAATCTCGATATCCGCGCAAGTTGATAATCACCGAACGTCCTTGCTGTACATTTATTATTAACATCTCTTCGGGCTCGTCCAAAATATCGCAACGAAAGAGAATAATCAATTTTACGTGCATTCCTGGGGAAATACCGCCAGTTTGTCTTTTACATTCAATCATGACAGTGAATCGTGAATATATAGGCCTTGCTGCTAATTGAAATCTGGCCAAAGATGTACTCACATTTTGTAGTACGACAACTTTCTGTAATAAAGAATTAGAATATATTATCATCTGAAAATACTTTTACAATATCTATCTACGTACCTACCCGGTATAATTTATTCGATTCATAATTATGAAATTCCACAGAATTAGGGATTGCAATTAAGATCGTCTTTCGTAACTCTGTTTGTGATATATTTCTTTTTGGTTGGCTAACTTTGGATGAGGCAATTGATTCGGTTTTTCTGAGAATGACAAAGAGTATGAGTATTAATACACATATTTATGATAGCCGCATTATTTTTAATTAAATATACACATGTCGCATATTATATATATATATATGATAATATATTCTAATAGAGAGTTATGTGATGCATATATTAAAATATATTGAAATGATGGAAGAAGTAACGTATAACTGAAATACATAGATACCTGGCATGAAATTTTATCATGAGGATTACGAATGCTCTTGATATAATGGGACCTTTTTAAAAATAAAATTTAAAAAATGTGGATTGTCTTATAAAAAAAAATTATAATTTTACATTTATTATATGATTAAAAAGTGATATTTTTCTATATATATATATATATATATATAAAATTATAGGACAAATTTGTAAACAAAGTACAAACTTGCGAGAGACATTTTTATGACATATCGTAGTGCGCTGTAAATGTATGTGAAAATGAAACATCGTCGATATATATATATATATATATATATATATATAGGGCGCGTTCCACTTAACGACCGCAACATTCGCGAGCATCATTTGTCTTTGTTTAACTTTCGGTAAACAACAAGGATAAAATGATACCGTAAGCGTTGCGGGGTTGCGGTCGTCAAGTGGAACGTGCTCATAGTACATCACGAAGAAAGAATCGACATAGAATTATGGTTATTCTCATTTGCGAAAATTGCGCATAAATTCACTTTTTTTTTTTCATACATGTTTAAATAGATAGATGACACAATTATTTATTTCACAATGTGTGTTATTTTATAAAAACAGTATGTTGGTTGAATATATTTATCATTATACACCTAATGCATTACACACCTTGCACATCCTAGAATTACCTGCAACTAATAGGAACGGGTTTAATAATGGTAGGCTAGTTGATACTCCGTTCAACAACATTATATTTTAAGCTTTATAGATTCAGAAATTATAAGTGTTTTGTTAGGGTGCACTTATTTATCCTACAGATAAGCATACATAGTCCATATAATGTAATAGCAAATTCGATTGGACACACCAGTAGTTATACTGGGGCACATTAAACATTATCGTACACAAATTAATGTAATGGCATATGTATAAAGCGAGCTCAAATCGTGAGATGTCGTCAGTGTAATTCATCATATTTGACAGAACATTCTATATATTAGACATTTTTTTTAGTGAACGGACTACATATATGTTTTTATGTAAATTAGAGAGTACGTATGCCTGATTTAAGCCTCGCTGTACCAGACTTTTATTTGTATCCTAGTGCATCCAATTGAATCCGTTATAAGAGATGTGTCACGATCATATAATGAATATAAGATATAAAGGGCAGACATAATACATATACAAGAATATTTCATTTCAGCCGTACTTAGCCTGCGTTCCGATATTCACTGTCAGTACTGAAAATTTAGTGTACGTAAACTATAAATTTTCCGTACTGGCAGCGAATATCGGAGCGCAGCTTAAAAAATGCACAGGTACAAGTTAAAAAAAAAGAAGAAAAAAAAAAAGATTCTGGTCAATATTTTGCTCTTCTTTTTTCACGCGTTTTATCAATGAAATAAATCTCTAATTATCTCTTTATATAGATGCGTCCGTCATGATGATTGTTCTATTCTATATCATCACCTTGGACTTTGTATGCATGGAATAAGATTTTTTCTTTTTTAACAAAGCTCATTATTTGATTGGAAAATATAAAACCCCATATTATATTTCACTATCCTACAAATACAATGCTTACTTCGTACATACTATATTGATGTCACTCCATTGACAGTAGTTCTATATTTATATTCCACATGTGTGTATGTGTGTGTGTGTGTGTGTACGTGGGTATGCGTGCTATATATTTCATGCCATAAAAGTTAAACACGAAAATGGAGATACCAATAAAGTGTTTTACACTGAAACATACATTTTTAAAATCTAAAATTTAGATTTTTCTTGATGTGTGCTGATTTTTTTTTTTTACAGTATGTCAGCTCTGTCTCTCCACTTTACATACAATACCTAGTCTGTAGTCGCTAAATAGTATAAGACGTCACCGATGTGTAATTGTACGAGAAGTGAACGTTCTTACATATATACACAATTCACGATCACATTTTAAACGTACAATTTGCGCGTAACGTAATTCGATGCATCGCCGCGATATTCCTTTAGCATATGTCAAAATTATGTCTTTACTTGTCAAGTTCCAATGCAGCATATTGTTCTTCGTCCACTTCGGTCACCATTAAATTTCCATCCGATAAGAGCAGTACTACTCTCCTAGTTCCGCCTATGAATAATCGAACATTTGTAAAGAGGGACAGACAATGGATAAATGCATAATGGATAAATATTGTCGAAAGCAACTAATATTTATTTGAAATAGATAAAATGAGATAATACGTTATATTACCTGGAGTGGGTTCTTCAGCTTGTACTACTTGAGCTACAACTTGTGCCTGTCCGTCATTATCTTCTTGGGCTCCGGTTACATCGGTCGCATTCGCGTTATCCATTATAGACATCACCATTGAATTTTCAGTCGGTTCGGCTCCGTCTTCCTTTACGTAAAACTGGGGAGTGAGATTTACCTGATCAGGAATCAACTGCGCTACAGCCTCGGCGACCGCGTGATTAAATGTCAAGACAGAACCGTCGTCTCCTTGTTGTTCAGTAGTTACATATATTTGCTGTTCGCCATCGGCGTCGCGCGTTACTAAAAGCGTTTGTCCATCCTCTGCTTGGCCCGCGACTTGATAGACGACACCATGTTCTGCTAGAGTAACTAAATTAGACGCATCGTCCGTTGCCACTTTTCTTTCTTCCGATATCTTATCGTCAGTTTTAACATCGGCCGACGTTACTGACATGGTAACGGTTGATGTCGCTGCTGTAACAGCCGACAATGCCGTGGTGATGGATGTTTCAACTGAGCTCGTCGTGTTTTCTGTCAAAGGCGTGGAGGATGCGGGAACGGCTGGTACTGTAGCTGGTATTGTAGGAGCGGTATCGTCCAAACATGGCAAATCCGGTGCAGGTACCGTTACGTTCGATAGATTAATTTGCGCTGTTGTTTCGCTAGTTTGAACAATGGTGCCGGTTGTTCCACCAGGACTCATCTCGACCCTCATAATACCGTTTTCTGTGAGCGAATCCAGAGAAGGTAAGACCAATTCGGCGGCGGCGGCGGCGGCGTCGGCGTCAGTAGTGGTGGTGCTAGTGGTGGTGGTAGTGCTGGTAGTGGTAGTAGCAGTAGCAGCCGTAACGTCATCTGCTGCGATCGTAGTTTCGGACACGGTAGTGGTTGTTTTCATTGCAGTCGATAAAATCGTGGTGTTTGAAGGTGATACAGTTGGTTCAGGCTCGGATTGTTCCGCCGCTTGCTCGATTGGCTCACCATCTGGACCGATTATACGTCCCGTGAGAGGGCACAATGTGAACGGACGTGGTGGACTATCAGGCTCGAGAGCTGTGATGGCATCAGACTCGGGAGGAGGCGGTAGATCAGGCTCACCATCGCTGCTGCTCTCTTCTGAACCGACCTCATGAAACTCCATGTGAAGTCCATCACCTTCCGCTAGTTTGCTTTCCTTGAATTTTGCTCCTGCCTGAGTAATCGCCGAAGATGTCTCGCCTACTTTCGCCCTGCCTCGTGCTGCACTAGCACCTGCGCGTGCACCTGCCAAAAGTCCACGAACACCCGGTTTAATTATACCCGCTGCTTCTTGCGCTTTCCTCTTTGCCATTAATAACTTTTGCTGCGGAGATAACAACGATTGTGCCTTACCCACTGGTGTCTTCGGAGATTGTTTCATTTGTGTTTGTTGTTGTACTGGACTAGTTCCAGTTTTAATCACCTGTTTGGATTGCGCGGGTGTCGTAAGCACTGTGAATTTCGGCCTGATCTGCGCGACTGGCGTGCCGGCGGCACTCGGCGAAACTGATTGTGTATTTATGACCGTTGTCGTAGCACGCTTCTGCAACACAGGACGCGTCGTTTGCGTTTGAATCTGTCTCGGTGCCGGTGCTCTGACAGGTGTGCGAATAGTACCAAGAACGCTCGTTGCTGTTGTTGCGCGTAACGCTGGTCTAGGTAATAAAGGACGACCGTCCGCCGTTCGCTGAGGCGTCACGGAAGTAGGCCTTATGCCTGTAGTTATTCTCGGCTGCAAAGCTATTGGTCCCGACATCGCAGTCACAACGTGTATTTGTTGCAATTGCGACGGATCTGGTTTCGGCTGTATCTTTATAGGTTCTGTCTTTTGCACACTTCCCGGCGTTTTCGCCGTAATAGGTTTGGAGGTGACTACTTTCATCTGCGTTACTACTTGGCTACCATCCATCTTTGAAACAACTTTCATCGCAGGAGTCATCGAATTCGATTGTTTTCTCATAGTGTCCCGATTTTGGACCATTAACATACTTTGCGTCGTCGGAGATCCTTTGACCGCCATTTTTCCGCTAGGTGACGAATCTAGCTTAATGATACCATCTTTCCGTGACATGACATAAACGCCAGAAGTTAAATTTGGCATCTGTTTAGGATCGACTTTAACAACTCCTTTAGCGTTAGCTACCAAAACAGGTGGTTGGCTGGATTTTGCCCCTTCGGGAGATTGTAATCCTAATGAGGTTGCCAAGTCAGTGGATGAAACTGACACTCTGTTGGAACCATTAGATTGGGCATTAGCGCGACTGAATGCACGTTGAATCACATCGCTCCGACCCATCCTCGAATCACTGTCCGATTCTCCAGTCCATTCGTCGTCACTGCCTGTATCGACTTTAGTTCTCTTTGCAGCACTGCTTTCTCCATCGTCTGACTCACTTTCCGAATCGTGGATTCTCCTTTTACCTAATACTATATTTTTATATATAAATATGTATTAATTAAAGCAATATCAGCAACATTTTGGGAACAAATATATATGAGGGAAAGTTGAAAAGTAAAGTTCCCAATTCATGTACTTTTTTAATATCTAATTTTTTGTGAAATATACTTACACATCTCTCAAATATATATATATATATATCTTTACACTATTTTTCAACATAATTTTCTTTTCTTTTGAAGCACCTGCCTAGGCGGAAGATCCATACATCAAAAATCTGTTTCTATAGTTGAAAAGACATCTTTGTGGCCAGCGATTCAGATCAAATGATGATGATGTCAAGCATCAAGCACAGAAATGGTTGCGACAACAAGATCCCAGCTTTCGCCAATAAAATAGATGCATGGATCTACTATCTAGACAAGTGCTTCGAAAGAAAAGGTGACTATGTTGAAAAATAGTGTAAGGATATATTTATTTGAGAAATTAACTATTTTACCAAAAATTAAATATTAAAAAAAGTTGGAGCAACGAGTTGGGAACCTTATTTTTTGACTCCCCCTCATGTAAATATATATATATATATATATATATATATGTATTACATACGTTCGTTATCCTCCTCTTTCATCGAGCCGCACCATTGCTTTACTTGATCCATTGCTTTCGATTTACTTGATCGCATTGGTCGTCTACACATAAAAAGAAACAAATTATTAAGTACCTATCGATAAAACTGAATTTTTTGTAATCATTTCATCAACTATAAAAGAGCAAAGCCTCTCTTACCCCGCTTGTGTCGCTGTACTCGGTCCAGGCTTATTAACTTCAGCTTTTATCACCGGTTTTTGCGCCGGTAAACTTGCACGTCCTACGACTTTTGTATTAGTTTGTTGTTGAGCTGCTTTAAGCTCTTTTTGTTTAGCGAGATTTCGCTCAAATTCGTCCAACATATTTTTGCAAGTTGATACAGCCTCTGCAGACTCCCACGTATTATTTTCACTAAAGTTTTACATATTTCAGAACTCATTATTAATTCTTAAATATATATATATATATATATATATATATATATATAAAATATAAAAAAAGAAAAAAAAGAAAAAAAAAGATGCATTATAACATTACTAGAATTCACTCACTGTGAACAGCCTTCCCATTTAATTAAAAATTCCGAGCATCTCTTTTTGGGATTAAAACGCTTAGCTAAAATTTTCTCGACAACGTACTCTTCGTTGCTTGATTCCGCGTCTTCAGTCGCTGCCTTACCAGACTTGTTCTACAAAAATATAGAATATAAATAAAGTAAATCTGAAAATATATATTTTTATACATAAATGATGTAAGACCTTGGGCTTAATTGATGGTTTAAGTTTTGGCTTTTCTTTTCTATCCGTTTCCATTTCTACAGATTCATTCTTTTGTGTTTTTGTTTCTGGTAATTTTGTATCTTTTTTAGCTTCATTCGTCGTTTCGTCTGGCTGTCCATTTCTAATAATTTTGCGAACTATTATCGGCTTGGCACCTATATGGATATATAAAGCAATAAGATAATATGAATAAACCTAGTCTTAAATACAACATCTCCTTATATACTCTCATTTATTGAAAATATATTTTTTTTGCATATACATGCGCGCGCACGTGTGTGTATGTATTAGATAAGAAAATAGAGGTAGTGTAAGGTTGGATTTGATACATACATACATACATACATATATACATATATATGTGTATGTGTGTGTGTGTGTGTGTCAAATCCAACCTTACTCTACCTCTATTTGCCTACACACACACGCACGC
Source organism: Polyergus mexicanus (assembly GCF_030449975.1). Lineage (NCBI taxonomy): Eukaryota > Metazoa > Arthropoda > Insecta > Hymenoptera > Formicidae > Polyergus > Polyergus mexicanus. The sequence continues at coordinate 9,679,437 of NW_027223333.1, forward strand.
GAATATACAATATATATATATACTGTATATTACCTTCGACATTAGTATTTGTTTGAACTTGTATCGGTGTATCTTGCATTTTTGCATTACTAATTTTTGTAAAAGTTTGTATAGTCTTTCCCGCTGCAATCCAGGAATCTCTTACATGCGTATCCATTTTACACCATTTTTGGTAGAGTTTCCAAGCATTAGTCGCATCTTTGTCCGAACCTTCTGGTTGGATTTGCGAATCTTTCCATAATAAGAATGCCCAAACTTGTGCTTTTTGTCCATTCTACAAAGGTTTCATATTAATTTTACAAAAAATTGATACAATTAAGTTAACCAATTAAGAATATTCTAAACATGAAAATACAAACGTCGTTATTTTCACGAAAATGTGAAACTTTGGAGCAAGCTCCCTCCTTTATACGATGTTCTTGAAACTCTTCAATAAAGTGAAAAACGGAATGACACTGTCCGCATACTAATACGTCTAATCGTCCCATTTGCTCTTGCGCCGCTAAGAGACAGGTAGGAAAAAAATTAGGAAGATAAATGATGGCGATTATAGTGTAACGATGAGAAAAGAAAAGAAAATACAATGCATACAGGAATAAAATTACATTATACATATATTCTTCTTTGTAGAAATTTAAAAAAAAAAAAAAAAAAATCTTACTCCACTACGTATATGCAATTCCAAATACAGAATAACAGTTAAAAAAAAAAAAAAAAAAAAAAAAAAAATTATAGAAGATGTGTATAAATTTAAATGATAGACAAAGAGTAATTACCTTTGATGACGGTAGGTTTACTACTGATAGCCGAAGGGCCATCGTCTCCTTCCATTCTGTATAGATTTGACCCGCAATCTCTTTTTCTAAAAATTAAATACGAGTACCGTTAAAAAAATGATGACAACTCTCTACAGGAGCGCTTATAAGAAAAGCGTTTCTTTCTTTTCTTTATAATATATCGAAATTGCGCGCGATCGAATACAGAAATGGAATTTTCTCTTCCACGCGCGAGATCCGGCTACAAAGCTCTACGAACCTCGAACGAACATTAGACTTTTCGCTAGTTTCTCCGAAAAAGATGACGAACCTGTACACATTGCCAATTCCGCGAGCGACTCACGAAAATGAAAATACACACCTCAACACAAATTTACACGCACGGCCGGCAACTAGCGATTGAACGGTGAGAGAGTACTTTATTCTCGCTCGTACTCTCTCTCTCTCTCTCCCTTTCCCTCCAAGGAGACACTCGCGCCGTACGCCGTACCTATTCGTCTTATAGCATAGCATAGCATAGCATAGCATAGCATAGCATAGCATAACATAGCATAACATAGCATAGCATAGCATAGCATAGCATAGCATAACATAACATAGCATAGCATAGCATAGCATAGCGCAGCACAGCGCAGCGCAGCACAATACTCGTGGACGCGCGCTTACACTTGGCGCGCGCGCATTCGCGCATCATATCATGCGCGATGTATCGCGTTCGCGGCTGCTGATAAGCGGAGCATTCTCAGCTACTTTATTATATATTACTAACGTTTAAATTAAACGCGCATTTCCCCGCACAAGGATGACAGAGCGCCTAAATATATAGGATGGTCGACGCGCGATTGTAAACGCGATCAGTTGTAGGGTGAATTACAAGAGGAAACGAAAAATACTCACATTGCCGCACTTATTCCCGCCACGATCCACAACGCGGTCTTATCTAGCAAGTTGTGTATTAACGAGCGAAAAAATTATTTTCCGAGATATATGTAAGATTTAGCGATGATCGAGATATAAGAAATACGAGAAGCATTTGAGAACGGCGATTTTGTCGATGAGACGTCGGCGTTGTTCTTTTTTTTTTTTTTATATCATTATTGTCGTCGTCGTTCGTCGTTGTCGTCGTCGTCGTCGTCGTCGTCGTCGTCGTTGTCGTCGGCAAACTGTAAAGTCTCGACGTCTCTGTCTCTAACGAGCAAGCCGATGCTCGTCAAAGATGGCTCTCGTCGCCGATACTCTTCTATAAGAGTTACTCACTTCCTGTCTTTACGTGAATGCTTTTCGAACACACCGTGACACGCGCGCTAATGCGATTAATAGCACGATCGCAAAAATAGACTAGCGATGCTCACTTACACACGGCGAAGTTGGTGTGAACGGCTAGATTTTCCTCAGTCTGGAAAATTGCTCGTCGTCGTACGAGACAAGACGAAAACAGCGACAGCGACTAGCGACCGCGTCGGCCGACAGTAGCGCCATGGCGGGCTGCGGCAGTGCTGTACACTCTGCACAGTGTGCAATGATGTGCAGTGTGCAGTAGCACCAGTAGTGCCATGTGCCATGTGCTATGGCAAAATGGCAGTCTGTGTTCTGTGCCTCGTGTCCCGTCCTGTCGTCTGTCGCCCGTTGCCTTATGGCGCGTCCACCACATTTCTTACGTTCTTACACGTATTCACCTTGATCCATCTACCCCGTCTGTCAGTCTCCGCTCCGCTTGACCTATTTCAAACAGAGATTTTGGAGGGAAATCCCGTCTTAAAAGAAAATAAGAAAAACTGATTTTATTATATATATATGTGTGTATTATATATGTATGTGTGTATTATATATATATGTGTATTTTTATTCATTTCTATTCTGTATGGGAGTAGATAAAATAGAAGAGAATATAATATTATATGATTTTATCTTTGCTTTATTAGTAAAATAGGAACAATGATTTAGCCGAAAAAAAGAAATGTTTTATTTTTCACAAGACTAGCTGTCAAACGCTGTGTCAAAAAAAATAAAAGAATTGATTATTATCAATTATTATACATACGTGTATAAAAAGTTTTCTGTTTCCTTATTTATAATAATATCTTTTAATCGTAAAATATTTTATCTCGCGATAAATTATCGCAGAGGAAGAGTTTGAAGAGATATATGATACGTTTCCAGACTAATTTTTGTGTTCAACGTCGATACTCTTCTCTCTTTGATATATGAATAAAAATTTTTTACACTTCACATTGATTTAATAATCTAAGATATACAGATATATTTTTAATGCAGGAAAACACAATCGAGAGAGAGAAGGATAATCGTGGATTATTGGAAGCATCTGCCGGAGATATTATTCATAATGCTAAGAGAAAGTGTCAATTGGAAAGAAAACAAGGTACTCGATTAGGAATGATGAGACATCTTTATATCATCTTGGATGCCTCCAAATCAATGCCCAATCAAGATTTAAAATCGACTTGGTTCTTATGTTCCCTAAAGGTATGACAAAAGATTATCAATTATTTACTTATTATGTGCAATTTACTATAAACATCTATGGATTAAGGTTAAAACTCATTTAAAATCATATTTTACACTCTAGTGCATCAAATATGTCTGTGACAGTGTGTACGTGGTAAGTGCACAGATTAGAATAATATGTATCCCTACTTTTTGCACGTATATATGTGTATTATAAATGGTACTTTAATATAATTTTTAATAGTATTACAAATTTTACTCCTCGACATATGCACGTGTACATTAGGGTGCTGTTCTTCTTCTATTCGTCTTCTCTCTCTCTCTCTCTCTCTCTTTTTTTTTTTTTATTACAGCTATGTGGAAAACTTTGATGAGTTGGTAAAGCTTACGAGTACTGACTATCTTTGTCCCCAGTGTTTTAGTAAACATTGCGAGTTCCCCGTCGAATGTAGAGCTTGTGTGTGCGGTCTTATTTTACTGCTCCCACATTTAGCACAATTCTATTTCCTGTCGAACCTTTTAAAGAAGTTGCATTTGAAGACAACCATTTATTATATTTTAGTTGCCAAAAAACTTTTGTACAAAAGGACAAAAAGATATCATTCTCCCATATGTTGCATCACAGAATGAGACAATTTTATTTAAAAATTAAAAATTTGTGATGTGCATATGGGTGGGGCGGGGAGGGGAAGGGGGTATAATAAAGATTTATCGCAAAAAAAAAAAAGTTTAATATGTATATTGAAGTTTGAAAAGAGATATCTATATATAATTAAAAAATAAAAATTTTACAGTTGTGAATCATTCGAAAGAGAAATTAATTTATAACTAGTATCTAAATATTTCCAATATATAGAATAAGAATAATGTGTGTGTCATATGTATTTTTATTTTTAGATCTACATTTATGGAAAATGTAATCAAACGTTTTGTTTAGACTGTGAGATATTTATTCATGAAATCTTACACACATGTCCTGATTGCACGATAAATCCTGCAACGTAGAATAAATCCATAGATAAATTAAAAAAAAAAAAAAAAAAAAAAAAAAAAAAATCTGTTTAGTATAAATTGTAGCAATTTGCCAAGCATTGCTACACACACACACACATACACACACACAAATCGAGATATTACAGAATAATCATAATATATAACACTACAGAATAATCATAATGTATTAATCCATTTAATAATACTAGAACATGTTCTAGTATTATTGTAAGACAGTACTTAATATAACTTGTAAGACAGTAAATAAAAATGAAAACACATGGAAATATATCGTTCCAGTTTAAGTAAGCTTTTTAATTAATTTAAATAAATAAATAATTTTTCAAAAACAAAAAAAAGAGACTATATAATTAATGTCAGTTTGTACTGAATTAGAAAAAATCATTTTATAAATATTTACACTCGTATTTTTATTGATATATAAAAGAATTTGTATATAAATATACAAATATCTCTATATAAATACATTTATGTGTGTATTTTTGTGCAACTGCGTAGCATACACAAATAAAATATTCTTTATACGCACGTTCTTTATGCGCGCGTATAAAATCTAATGATTTTATCGCTTTGATAAAGCTGAATAATCAAACGAAATAAGATTTATACAGAAACGCCGAGAAACATAATTTGTGAAAGACAGGCATATATGTATATGTATAGTCTCTGTACGTATCGTAGACAGGAAGTATAGGCTGCGCATACGTGTCATATTATCTATTAGCAATTTGTGTGCCAAAATTAGAAGAAGAACGCAAAATGTCTTGGAAGTATGTTTATCTCTGTTTAATTAGAAAGAAATTGTTCTTATGGTAATCATAGTCTTATTTTCATAGTTTTATTTTTTTCTCTTTTCTAATTTTTTTACAATTGATTTATATTGTATTTATCAAAAATATGAATATCCGAGGTCCGAGTGTCATTGGTAATTTATACGTGACTGGGATTTTGCGGCAACGAGTGTAACTTGCCGTTGTCGGCAGCAGCGAACATTCTACTTTAATGATATAAGGTGGGGGGAAACATATTGAAACTTATTACTCTATACTCAGACAGAGGTGGAAAGTGACTATCGACAGTATATATCACAGTGAGATTACAGTACAGTTATTAATTTGAAATCGTTCGTCAATGCGCGATCGTTGCTTATAACCGTTGACGCATCCGTAATTTCATTTACATTATTCATCCTATGTTGATCAAGAGTTTAATCGTGTACGAAATATATTTCGTATCTTCAATTTGCGCTGATATTTCTATTTTATCTTCGGAGTTAGGTAAGCTCGTTTATATATATTGTGTGTGATGTGTGTTTTTATCAAAAAATTTAAACGCGTTAAAGCATGTTCGTTTTATTATAATTGCTTGTTATGGAAATTATATTTTGGCGAAGGTTTTTGTAAAAGAGAAAGAGAAGAAAAAAAGGGAGAGAGAGAGAGAACGAAACCGTCATGCACAAGACGTGTGACAATGTTAATAGGAATGTAAACATTATATATTGTTAAATATTCTGCGCATAAATATTTTGTAAAAGTTAACGGAGCAAAGATAAATGTTGGTTATATATCTTCAACCTATTGAAGAACAATCGAAGTACATATCGAAAATTATATATATGTATACATACAAGGTTGAATGTGACGTTACTTTTCAAATGTGAATTGTAATGGTAAAAAGCAAATGTTCGCCGTTCCATATACTGTAGAATCGTTCGCAAGCTTTATTACTATATTCGTTATTCTTTCAGCTCGATTGCATTTTCAGTGTATGTATATATATATATATATATATATATATATATATATATATATATATGTGTGTGTGTGTGTGTGTGTGTGTGTGTGTGTGTGTGTGTGTGTGTGTGTGTGTGTGTGTGTGTGTGTGTGTGTGTGTGTGTGTGTGTGCGCGCGAGCGCGTGAATGAGAAATTGACATATATGTAAATTTTTGGGAAATATATTTGAATAATTTGAATAAAATCGGACATTTCTACGGCACATCTGCAACAATTGAATTATATAATCAAGTACATTGAAAAGGATTAATTACGAATAAAAAGTCTCCTTTTTTTGTCGGATAACGTTTGAGCAGGTATGTATAATGACTGTCGAAGATTATTACTGGTTTATATGAGATGTTAAATAACTCAAGGTTCGTTCAATATTCGTGACAGGAAAGCTATAAAAACTTGGCGTAATGATTTCCATCGAATATTTTTGTTTGAACCTTGTAATCGTGTAATTCGTGTCTATATATATATATATATATATATATATATATATATATATATATATATATACATATGTACGATTTTGTCACTATAATCGCTGTTGCTGTTACTAAAGACAATAGCGTGTATAAAACCTTAAATTAAAATTCTTAGCAAATGATTATTATTTTTATTTTAACACCGATGAATATGATAAACTGGGGATGTCTAAAGGGTGTCTCTCTAAAAATTCTCACATTCTCAGAGAATTTTATTCTTTTACTTTTAAAATTTTTATTTATATGTTATATCATAATTTTATTTTAATATAATATATGGTTACGTGTGTTAAAATTCTTGGTAAATAAATTCATTAAACTATAATGAAAAAATAAAAATCTTATCCAAGTGAAAAATATGCTTGTCTCGATGAAAGCTGTTCTTTTCAGTATTTTTTCAAATCTAACATTCGTTACATTTGAATAGATTTTCATTTTCCCTTCGTGATCGTATGGATAGAGAAAATTAAAAAAACACGCGTATACACAATATATTAAACTCGTTTCAAAGTTGCATTTGAAAATTCGAATTTTGAACAAGAATATCTAAGAAAAATCAAAAATCTTAAAAAATTTTATTCTACGATATTTGAATGGATATTTTGAATAAATGGTGTGAAATAATGATACTGTGAAAAAGAAAATGTAGCAAAAGATTCTTGATGGTAGAAGAATATATATGAAATTGCCCCGATTTGTATTTCGATAGATAATTCAAGTAGACGTTTGCTATGATTAAAGACTTTCCTTAGATAAAGGCAATATAAATTATATGCGCAAGTAGCTTATTATAAACAGAATAATTAGATTACCTTCCATATCATTAATCTTAATCATTAAACTTGGTAGATTAAATTATTCTTTTTAATAAAATGTCTCTCTCTCTCTCTCTCTCTCTGTGTGTGTGTGTGTGGCGTTTTATTCGAAAAATATAGATAAAATTTATTTTGATTGATTTTTTAGATTAATAGAACACCTTTTTCCTAGAGGTGTAATCTAATCCGTTTGTGCATATGCGCATATGCCACTCTTGATGTGAAATCAAGTGAGCAAAAGACAGAATAATATACATTTTTGCTCTCTCGGGTTTAAACGATTTTATTCAAGGCAAGCGCGTTTTATAAACGCGACGAGAAAGAGAACCTTGTACGTTGTTTGATTTTATACGATTATCAGTTGTGTGCTCAGACTTTAATTAAAAAAGTCAGATATTATAGATGTATTTTATATACTATTATATAGTTTTTTTATATATACATATACTATTTTGAAATATATACATGTATTAGGAACTGGGACGTTTCGATGTCTGAAAATGTTGCAATATAGGAAAAAATATCAAGTTGCGATATATCTGTATAAATATTTCAGATGTTTTTATCACACAGTCGCGTTTCAATTATTGTCATATTTTACTATTATTAATCATATATATGTGTATGTGTGTATGTGTGTGTGTGTGTGTGTATTATGTTTTAATAAAATTTTTTATTCCTCCATTTATACTAAAAAAATTACATAACACACACACACACACACACACAGATGTGACCTTATCAAAATTGTTAAATTCTAACAAAAAAAAATGCACGATATACTTATGTGATGCAAACATGTCATTATTTTATTAAAACAGTTGCTAATGTATTTTATATATTATAAGAGCGTTTATCCTTACAATATTTATCGCTTTTGCAATTAGAGTATATCTAGACATAAAGTTTGACTATATGGCTGTAATGACTGTATCGTACAATGACTAACAATAAGATTACATTTTTACAACATTTGCTGTTATAAAAAGATAAGATTTTTCTCGCGCACTGAGAAAGAATCGTATTGTGCTTACTGAAAGCACATGATAAATTAAATTAGAACATATTCGCAAGACAAATTTTCGTTGCTCAAATCAGATCTCTATACCCAGATTACTGTTATATATGTATCGCGAGAATGTTGTTGAAGCTTCGTTGTCTTTGTATCTTTAGTTTTTATAAATTATAAATAGCTCTACGTATATTATATTGTTGGAAAAATATTAAGTTTTATGTATATTAATAGACACCAAGTTTTAAGAAAGAAAAAAAAAAGATGGAATGTATGGGGAAAAAAAACGAACGAAGAGAAAGTAACATCAAGGTCGAATATGTTGTGCAAATGGCAACAACGTTTAATCAGATTTGCGCATGATTTGATTACTAATATTTTTATAAAAATTGAGATTTGTAGATTATTCTTTCTAAATTATGTTTTTTCTGTGTTCCGAATTTTCATGACTACTTGATGTATTTTATTAATAAATTTCTTGTCTAATTAGGAGCTGTGATAAGTGAAATATCTTGACATAAGTTTTTTACTATCGCACACATAAAATATCATTAACAATAAGCGGGAAAAGAATATTTCTTCAAATTTGATATTATTTCACATCTCTTTGCCGATTCGCCTCTTTGGTCTTTAATTGGTGCCGTTGCACAACATCATTTTGCAAGAACGTAGTTTTGCAAGAATTCTTGTTAGAAATGCCGCATTTCTTGAATTATGCATAAGATAGCGACATATATGTCTTAAAAATATGTGAGAAAGAAAAAAGAACATGCACCTGTGTGTGAGAAAGTATATGTGTGTGTTGAATGCGTGCGTGCACATTGTATCTTTATCTTGTTATATTGTACTTTTACATAGTTTTATTATATTTTTAATGGATTAATTTGCATATTATGCACTCTGATGTATGCAAAACAGTAATTTAAAATAATAATTTACAATATTCGATTGATATATGTGAAATAATGTATGTAGGTGAAAAAGGAATCGAGGTGGAACGATGAATCGGTTATGGAAAACGTTGTCGCGAAAGCGCGTAGAAGAAGAGAACGAAGCGGTAAAAGGTGGACAATTGGCACGGGTTCTCGGTCTATTTGATTTGACCGCACTCGGCGTAGGTGCGACTCTCGGTTTAGGCGTTTACGTTCTTGCCGGAAGCGTGGCCAAAGACACTGCTGGACCTGCCGTTTGTCTCTCTTTCCTCATAGCTGCCATCGCGTCTGCTTTCGCAGGTAAAAAGTATCTTGCAATTATCCTTAGAAATACATATATGTAATACATATATAATAAAATAAATTGTACTTGTAGAATATGTTCTATCTCTAAAACAGTCGCCATTCCGGAATCTTTCAATCTTTCAACTTGTAAACAATCCGTAGATGCGAAGAATGGCGTTGAGATTCTAAGTTATCTGGTGTATTAATGTCATGTTACGTTTGGCTTCTGTATGATGCGATAAAATATTTGTGCCACAAATTGGTGCCAAATCTGCGTTTGATATCTCAAACATGTAATATCATACACGTATATAACAAGCCTCTATTGTATACGCAGATTAATATTGATAAAAGAATTATTCTTCCGTCAACGACAAGTCGTCACTTTAAAAATCGACAAATTTGTAATCGGAGAATATGAGAATTTATTTAAAGAATTTGTACCAAAGTTTAAGATGTCGAATATTGGCGCAAATGTAAAACAATATATATTATAATATGCATTTATAATATGTATATTTGTGTTTTGACACACATAAATATACATTGTAGGTATGTGCTACGCGGAATTTGCATCGAGAGTGCCGAAAGCCGGTTCAGCATATGTTTATAGTTATGTAACAGTAGGAGAGTTTATCGCCTTCGTGATAGGATGGAATTTAATTCTAGAATACGTAATTGGTGAGTGTGAAATTAAAAAAAAAAAATCAATTTACTTACTTACTAAAAAATAATTTATTTATTGTACATACGACGTACGATATATCACGAAATAATTTTTCGTAGGTACAGCGAGCGTAGCTCGTGGGCTTAGTAATTATATTGATGCATTGATAGGAAATGCCATGGGTAAAACTTTGCGTTCCCTTATGCCCATAGATATCTCCTTTCTATCAGAGTATCCTGATTTTTTCGCCTTTGCAATGGTCATGCTACTAGTAGGACTATTGTGCATAGGAGTAAAGGAGTCGTCCATCTTAAACAACATATTTACCATTATAAATCTAACAACGATCACGATCGTTATTGTCGCAGGGTCGATAAAAGGTAAGCCGGTAAGTTAAGTCGCATATCTCTATATCTTCTTAGATCAGTTGCGTTTCAAATATTTTCTGTGCGTTACTCTCCCCTTTGCAGTTTTGGAAATAATTCTCGATCGCGCGTGTAATTAAACATTAAATGTGCTTATAGCGGATTCGTCAAATTGGTCCATTGCATCCGAGGATATTCCAAATTCCGTGAAAAATGGCGGAACCGGCGGATTTATGCCATTCGGTATCAGCGGAGTAATGATCGGAGCAGCCAAATGTTTTTATGGATTCGTCGGTTTCGATACCGTTGCTACCACTGGCGAAGAGGCAAGGAATCCTCAGCGTCACATTCCTCTAGCGATCGTACTATCCCTGATTATTATATTCGTAGCGTATTTTGGTATCTCCACGGTCCTTACGATGATACTGCCTTATTACGCTCAAGTATGATTTATATCAATAACGTAAAACTTTATAATTAGAAATTAGAATCGTCTAATACACGAGTTTAGAAACTGAAAATTTGTATTTAGAATGCGGACGCGCCGTTTCCACATGCGTTCGATGAGATCGGATGGCCTGTCGTTAAATGGATCGTCAACATAGGCGCGGTATTCGCATTATGTACTAGTCTCTTGGGCGCTATGTTTCCTTTACCGCGTGTATTATATGCCATGGCTAATGACGGGATAATATTCAAAACTCTCTCCAAAGTGCATTCTAAAACTATGACGCCTATACAGGGCACGGTACTCTCTGGTTTACTTAGCGGTTAGTGAAAATCTAGATTTGAAAAAAGAACCAAACACATATATGTGTATATATATATATATATCTGTATGCGTGCGTATGTGTAGCAATTTAAAAAAAAATTAAATCAAGATATAAGATATCCTTGTTAATTTACTGTTAATAACTTTCATAGAAATTACTCTATGTTCTAGGTCTTATGACACTTGTCTTCAATTTACAGCAGTTGATTGATATGATGTCCATCGGGACTTTACTCGCGTATACAATAGTAGCGATATGCGTTTTGATATTAAGGTAATGGTTTTCCTTTGTAAATATTTTGTCTGTAAGATTATAATATATATAGTATATAATGTGTTTATATACATATAAGTTTTTATCTTATAGATATCAAAAGGATGCAAACTCTAGCAACGCTCCTGCTATACCGCTAATGAGTGATTATCAATTTACATCTATAAATATATTTAAGGAATTATTTAATTTGCATAATCAGAAGGAACCAACGGAACTTTCTAATAGGATCGCAAATATTGGCATCGCCTTACTTTGTGAGTTTGCAGATTAATATTGTATCTTATTATATTATAGGGTACATTGAAATGTGATAAATGTGATGTTTATAGATATGTCTTAAACTCTAGGAACCATTTGTAATATGCAAAGTTTAATCATTACAGGTATCATTATATGCATCATCACGTTTCTGATTAGTAACATGAGCGCGCACCTACTCGCAGGAAATGTGGCAATATCTGTGATACTAGTTGTATTCGTGATTGTTCTTCTTTTGAATTTAGCCGCGGTTGGTAGACAACCGATACAAAAGACTGAATTGTCTTTCAAGGTAAAAAAAAAAAAAAAAAAAAAAAAAAAATCGTACCGAGAATACAATTATTTTATTATATAGGCACTTTATATAGCAAAATCTTCTGATATCTCTTTCTCTCATATACACACAGTTTAATATATTTCTGTGTATATATAGGTTCCTCTCGTTCCACTTATTCCCTGTCTCAGTATTTTTATAAATATATATTTAATGTTCCAACTAGACGTCTTTACATGGATTAGATTTGCCACTTGGTTATTAATTGGTAAGTCCGATGTAAAAAAAAATTATGAAATTCAAAGACAGAATTAATCTCAATGCTTGATCAAATGTTAAATTTCCATTTCTGATTTCTTATAGGTTTTTGCATCTATGGTTTTTACGGAATTAATCACAGCGAGCAAGGGAAAAGAGATAAGGCAGGAAACAAAAAATTACAACAAACGTACGTGGAAAAGTTTAGAATAGTGACATCATTTTGATCCTCAAGTTTGTGTGTTTATACAAACACGCACATACGTTCGTCTTAACTATTCAAACGTACAACAATAGTAATTAAAAATAATTTTGTATAATTAACCGACGCACACAAAATGTTTAATGTCATGTACATTTGTAATAATTAATCGAAAAATATTTTTTAATGATAAATTTTATAACATATAAAATATTAGTCTTTTATTTCAGTTATTGTTTTTCAATCATGTTCTCTGAACTTGTAATTGGATATCATCTTTTTTTTAACTTTTTAATTATATTAGGTACACGTTTAAATAAAACATAGAGGCTGAGACTTTTATGGAATAACGACCTTAGTCCATTTTCAGTTTGAAAACGTTTCAGTTGAACGTACCTATATATTTATCATTCGATGTTTTTCTCTCTCTGTATAGATATTTATGAAAAAAATATCTGTATTTTGTCTGTATTTTCATAACAATAACGAAATAATATAACACTATTTATATATTTTTGTAATATTCAATGATAAAATAATATACATATATATATATTATATATCATTAACAATAGTATTACTATAATAATAATAGTGTTATATAATAAAAGAGCACATTTCATATTATGTGATATTTATTTATAAAATAGAAATAGCTTGTGCTCTTTACATTGGCAAAGTAGGACACAAATATGTTAATATAGAATGACGTCGAATCAATACATTGATAAGTGGAATAGTGGAATAGTCAATATAATATAGGTAATATAATTGTGTATAATTAGTTATAAAAGTGATTCTTTCTTAAACAAAGCCTTATATTATAATAATGCATTATCATTTAATCTCTTCATCATTGCAACATATTAGATATTAATTATATGTAGCATAAAATAAAATTGATGACTTTATTTCATAAGAAGACAGTAACACTGAGCACATTGATTAATATAGATAGTCACGGTCATGGCCTTATATAAATTTTTAAAGCATAAACATTAATGAAGAGTTTTTAGATATTTCAAATTTGCCAAGATCGCTGAAACATTCATATCACAAAATAAAATTTATAAAATAATTATATAAAATATTTTTAATTTTACTATACTTACACACACACACGCACGCACGCACACACAAATCGCAAAATATTAAAGGACTTTTCTCCTCAATTTTACCTGCACACTACGGGTGATGCGATTGACTCCGGACATTTTATTATATATATATATATATATATATACACACACATATATATATACATACATACATACATACATAGGATGTTCGTATATGTAAAATTGGGAAAGTTACTTTATAAAAGAAATTTGCTACTGTTATTCAAAAAGTAACATTGTTACAATTTCAATTTTTTTTTAAATGCTATTATATAAGACCAAGTTACATATAACACATTACACAATAAAAATAAAATTTATATTTCTTACACATTTTTTTATATTAAAATATAACAAAAGTAATACAATTTCAATATTGATATCGCTATCGAATTTTAATAATTTAGAATCTTAATCTTGTCTTAATAAGAGAAAAAAATTTTTGTTTGCTTGTCAGGAACCACATTGCTAATAAATTTTCTGTTTAAAATTTCCAAACTTTGTCAGTATAAATAAAAAAAGTTCTCAGTGTTTTTTTCTTTTATCAAAATTCGTAAATGTGACCAAAATAGCTTTCTTTGCACCTTTAACTTTATGAAATTTCAAAATCCTGACGTGATATATTAATTGATAAGTCAAATTTATTTTTGGCATGTAAAAATTTGTAAGAATTATATGATCTGATTTAAAATAAAATTATTGATTATTAATATATTTATTTATTAATTTTTAAAAGAATTTAATGCTCTTTATGTGTACTTGTTTGCATGAAAATCATACAGGTAGTTTCGAAAAGTAACCGTTGAATTCGTTACCAAAAAAATGTATCAAAGTTATTTTTTCCATTACAGATAAAATTTGTAATACATTTACTGTTTCAGTTGCCCAAAAACGATAACGATAACATTACAAGTATCGTTATAATTACTTATCAACCCTCTTTTTGCATGTGTGTGTGTGTGTGTGTGTGTGTGTGTGTGTGTGTGTGTGTGTGTGTGGTGTGTGTATCATATATTATTTTATCCATCTCAATTTCTTTAGAGCATCTCTTGTATTCAAGCAAAAATTTCTATGATCAGTGTCAAGTACATAATACATAATTCATCCTACAGATATAATTACTATTTAAAAATTGGCATAGAGACATATATCTGTATAATGTACATATATGTATACACATATACCATATTTTACAAGGCAATCACAAAATTGTCATATTTTATATTACTACAATATATTGTAAAATTGTCGCATACATACAGATATCACTTTGTTTTATTTATAAGCCCTCCAAGACTTACATTTTGCCAGTTTGCCTGTTAGGAATAAATCGAGATTTTATTTCTTATTGATGAGATATTTTAAGTGATATTACAAGAGAAAATATATCACAGAATTTTAAAAATTATTCTTTCACATTTTTGATAGATTATCAATTAGATTAAATATCAATTGTATTCAATATTACATGTACTTTAAAATAAGACCAGTAATATTATCCTTATCAATATTACTTGCAATATTAAGCACATGTACTTTTTTTAATCTCTATTTATTAAATGATTCTTTCTATTCTGGATCTTATTATAATTTTATGCTACATTGACCATTTTCCTTATCTAAAATCAGAAATTTTGAAAAATTTCTGCTTCTTACCCCTATACCAGTCACCCATCCGGTTCCAGCTGAATTTTCATCAGTAACACCAATTCTTCGACAAATAATACCAGCTCCTGAAATTGCCCAAACTTGTCCTTGTTCCCTCGAAATGGATACATGTCGGAATCCTTGCTTTGCATTTAATACCGACATATCTACAAGCATGTAATTTAGTTTCAAGATATAATGATACACAATAAAGTTGTACAAAAAGAAAATATTTTTTATACCTATATGAATCGGATCGTTTGGCATAGCGGGTAATGTTTGCCAATGGGTTCCTTCAGGGAAAACATTGGATTGTATTTCCCGGCGCACTGATAATCTACCATTTGTATCTAAAGCCCATACTATATCACGTCCTACTGAAATTTGCTTTAATTGAGCTCCTGAAGGAGGCTCGACAGTCTGCCATTGTACACCTACATCAACAAAATGTTGTCTATCTCAAGTAAATGAGTGAGTGAGCGAGCGAGCGAGCGCGCGCGTGTGTATGTGTGTGGAGGGGGAGGGGGCAAGAGGGAAAAAAGATAAGAGAGCGAAAAGGACAAGAAAAATTTGAATTAAATATATATTAAATTATTGCACAAGCCGTTAAAAAAATAATTGTCATGTATATTCTAATGATAATATTTCGTAAATTTGATACCAGTCGGTTTTGTAGCACTGATGCCTAGTCTCCAACAAGAAGAACCATTTTTGCCAACAGCCCATACTTGTCCACATGGACCGCTTGATATATTAATTAGAGGCTGGTCACTTGGTATATGTTCCCAAGATACACCCTATTTAATATATAAAATATGTTGTAAAGAATTATTAAAAAAGTGTATTGTGCTATACCTATTACTTGAATATTTTAATAATTTAAATATATATGTATACATATTCAGAGTGTCCGACAGTAAATGACCAAATGAAACGTGCAGATAGAGCGGGTCAAACCAAGTAAAAAAGTCCTGTACCATTTTGCAATCTTCATAATAATTAATGAAATATTAATTTATCGGCCAACCCGCGCGAGTAGAAGCTCGTAGTGAAGCATTGGGAGGGGCGTTCTTCAATTAGTATAAAGAAAATAATTGTTTGTGTGAGTAATCCGGCTATTACCGAACACCCTGTATATATATCTATGCATGCGTGCGTGCGTGTGCGTGAGTGTTATGTGTCTCCTATCATAAATACAATTTAAGTGATCATACCATTGGACAAGATTCCGAAACGCCTCGTCTGAATAAAGCCTCACCGTTTGCGGCAACTGCCCAAACATGAATAGGACCATCCGTGCCAGACTTTCCAGTCGCCTAGACAATTAATCAAGAAACATTTAAGATGCGTCCTTTTTGAAAGATTTAAAGTTGAAACAGGTTAAAGACATACATATAAAGAGACATCAACGAGTTTGGTATTTCCTAGTTCTTGCCAGGGTCCACTGGTTGTTAATTGACATCTTCTAAACCATCGTCTTCTTCGAACGTAATCAGTAAATTGTTTCTTACCATGATATTGTGACGGAAAATCAGTAGCATATTGCCATCCATCCCTATCAACGCCACCGGGTGTGTGAAAGTCGACAATCCAATCTGATATCTTTAAAATATCGATAGAGATTATAAAGTAAAAAAAAGCAAAATGTTACAATAGTGAATATTATTTTTATGTATCATATCTTTCATATGAAGAATAATATGCAAGAGATTGCATAGATATACAGTTCTCTCTTACTTTCAAAACAACGGTTTTTTTCTTTTCCTCTCTTCTCTTTTTATTTCCACTTACCCAATGCCAGTGCATTGACAATAACTTTGTATGTTCTCGCGTACGTTTGTGTCGTCCAGTTGCATCACTCCACATGTAACGATCTGTTGGAAGTCCATGTGCGGTATATCCAGTTACTGGATTCCAGCGTTGATTTTCGTATACATAATAATTGTGGGTATCTACCATTGTATTTATTCCAGTACTGCTAGTTCCCAGGCCTTTATAATATTTTTCGACATTAACATTTCGTGCCAAGTTAGAAATACAAATTTAATTCGAATTAGATATCTATTGTACTCAGTGTCAGTCTTGCAATAATCTTATAGTTTTTTTTCCCCTTTTATTTTGCACAACATATTTTTATCATAAAAACTAAATATAAAATACCTTTAAGAAATGTGCCTCCCCAACCACCTGTGTATACCCAAGCGGTACTATCGTAGCCGATGCCCCAAGTGACGCCTACAGAACATGTCTCAACTTTTTTTAAATGTCCACCAATTTGTCTCCAAAAAATTGTGCTAGGTTCAATAATTACCTGTCCAGGAGCAAAATATTCATTAACGGTGCCAATAATCTTAACGACACAATCACCATAACAAAACTACTTACAAATGTGGATTTATATGTAATATTACATAAAGTCAGCAATCCCTTAATACGCAAATGTGTAATACTTTGCGGAGATATTCGATGGCTATAAAAGGTATATTCGCTATCATTAATGTAGATTTTATAACCGCGTTCTTCACAAATGATGTATAACGTGAAATCACAACCCGCCTTTAACGGACTACCTCCATTTCTTTCCTCATCTCCCCATTGACCATTCTGATATGTATTCCGTACAATTATATTTTCTTTGAGTCTTGGATTAAAATGCAAAGCTACATCATGACTATCCATTATAGTTTTTTGCTTCACAAATGTTGTGGTATAACAGACAAGATTAAAAGACAACCTAAAATAAAGTTATTATTATTAACGCTCGTGTGTGTTTACATCTACAATCTCTTTACATGAAAAATGTGAAAGTAGTTGTTTGATTTACCTGTCAGCATCATCATGAACGCATACTGTAATGTTTAAGGTACTACCATACCCAAAACCATTTTGTAATATACTTTCAAACGGCATATCTTTACCAGCTATATCTATTTCTTGTATATATCCGTCTCCAGATAATTGACATTCCTACACATAATAATATTAAAATAACAAAGAGTAATGGGCTGCGCATAATAAAAGGAATAAGGAACAGAGGATAGAGAACACATATGCACACAACTGTGTTCATGTAATGCGCAGAGCTCTACGCATATACACGGTTCACGCTTGTGTATGTATCCGTTCTCTATTCTCTGTTTCTTATTCCTTTTATTGTGCATAGCCCCTAATCCTTTGTATTTGATATTGTCATTTCTACAAACATATCTCAGACTTTACCTCTGCAATTGTAGGATCAAATACATACACGTCACCTAACGCAGTTGTGCTCCAAATAGAATTTGGACCAGGTCTACCATATACATTATTCATTTGGCAAGATACTACAAAAAAAAAAAAAAAAAGATGTCTGCACATATTTCTTCACTTATTGTCATTTGTCGTCAAATAATACTGTCTTTACCTGAAGTTAAATGCGCCAACCAATCTTCCATTTCTGTATCACTCGCAAATTGTAATCTAATTACTTTTGAACGTTTTAATTTAGGAGTATAAATTGCTATCCTTGGATTACCTGGTTCACTGCAGCAAACGACACATGTAATTTCCGAAATAGGAAATTGTATCTGCAATATATTATTATTTATGTGAAAATTATGTTATGTTTGGAATTTTATTTATTAATTCATATAAATTTATAAATTTATTTCCGATTTGTAGAAGTCAACATACTATGCTTGTTATACTGTCCGAATTTAATATTATTAAAGTCCCAGAATCTAATGATCCAATATCACTACTTATCCATTCCAGTTCAATCTTACAATCTTCATATAAACTTCCATTTTTAATTTTACATTTTGCGTCACCACTCTTCACCCAAGATAATCTATAGTAATTTTAAGTTAAATAAAAAAAACATTTTCACTAAAAATTGTATATTTAATCTCAATATCACTCAATTCTGCTTACTTTTCAACCGCTTTCTCATATATCATTGAAGAATCAAATGACATTTTCTTTAATCTCGCCTTTAATTCATCCAAAATGCATATTCTCCATAATTCTCCAGTTTCCCCTTGTATTGTACCATTACCATCCGCAATCCTATTCAATCAAAATAATTACAAATTGACAATTTTTTTTCTCTTTTTCTCTTTTCACAGCATAACTTAGATATTCCTATGTTAAACATCTTATTCAAAAAAGGATCTTTTTATGCAACTTATATTTACAATTATAAGTTTTACCATTTTGGTGGATTTGTTGGATCGACGAAGCATGCCCCCGCTTCGACCTTGTACCACAGCACGTCGCACTCGGTCCAATATATTATGCCTGCATTTTCATCCTCACCATACACACCAGAATCTCCAGTTAAATCTGGATCAAATACACTTCCATCTGTTTCTGGATGTGCTTCAACACCCACCATGGAACCGACAGAATGTACGGGGCTCCAAGCAGCAGGATTAATCTGTTAAGAGACAAATTAATATCTATTAAGGACAATTGTTATATAATTTCTTTTTTTCATATTTATAATTTTCCATTACACATTTGATTAATATGTATACTTTATTCGATCCTAAAAATATTTTAACCTTAACAGTACTGCTCATTCCTTTTCCCGAAACGACTATCGATTCTCCACTTTTTGCTAAAGACTCATTAGATATAGTTATACTAGCAACACTCGCTTCATTTAAATCACCTGCATCCATAGAACTTGCAGATCTGCAATATTACAAAATTAAAAATTAAATATAGAGATTAATATAAAAAAACTATATTAAAATTTTTATCATTATATATTATATTACTTCGTTATGTTAATGACATTAACATTTCTATAATATTGTAAATCACCGTTTTGCGCACTCTTTTACCTTTCTCTCTTCCTCTCTTCATTTAAATATATATCTTGAAAAGATGTTTGTTGAACATTTTTTGTGGACGCACTGTCCCCGGTACGTTGCCACAATTTTAAAGACGTGGGTGTTGGCGCCGAACGTGATTGTTCCTCCCATTCTCTAATTAACATTGTACCTTCGCCAGTACTATGAGGTCGATTCTATATAAACATTATCCAAATTCAATTAAATGCCATTTATCGGTTATTTTATTATACATGATAAGTATAATAATATATATAAGTGATATATAGAGAGCACTAATGTGTGTATTTCTCTACCAAGGAACTCCAACTCTGATGACGTTGCTGTTGTGGCGTGCCACAAGTACTATGCCTGTTGCTAGACGATAAACTAGCATTACTACTTGCTCTACTCAATTGAAGCGGCGCATTTATTAATTTCCACCGTTTTCCCGTCAATTCGGAGCGTGCGATACCAGTACGATAATACAAACATCGATCATCATAGCCAATAGCCCAAACCTTTATAATACATAAAAAAACGCATAAAATGCATATCTGCATTTTTTATGTGCATGCGTGCATGTATGTGTGTAACAAAAAAGAAACACAAGCACGCACGCACGCGCACGGACACGCACACACGCACACGCACACACACACATATATCCAATATACAATTTTATTTGTCATATAAATTAAGAATTAAAATTATTACTTGATCGTTTGAAGCAACAGATACCAGTGCCATTTTGCTTAACATTTCAACCCAACCGGTACCAGTAGCCAATTGTTCACAAACGCCACTTATTTCGCCTTGAACACCTTTTCGAAACCATACTCCACCATCATGTGTTACAGCCCATACAGCATCAGTGCCTATGCTAACTTGTACCAATCTCAAGTCCTTTTGCGGAGGTTCCACTTCTGACCAATCTTCACCTTTAATACATATATTCGCTGTACTGTGTCAACATAATTACTATACCTTGTAATCATGTTTGTTTATTTACCCATTGGATTGTCTCTCGTTACGCCCATACGAATCAATACTTTGCCCACTGTAAGTACAGCCCAAACAAGACCAGTTACTCCAACATTGATTTGACAAACTTCATAGCCATTTGCCAATTTAATACAGCTCCATCTTTGTCCTTCAGGACAAGTTGTACTAGTCCCAACACGAAACATCACCTAAATAACATCATATAATAATTTAATTTTCAAAATAAATTAAATTATATCTATACGAAGAAAGCTATGTTAAAAATTATACCCTCCCGTGAGCGGTTACCGCCCAGACTACTAAACTTCCAGAGTTACTTCCAGGCATTTGATTTCCACCCACGGCTACATCAATAAAAGGTTCCTAAAGTCGCATAATATATTACTTGGTTTAATTATGCAATTAAGGGTATTGTCACACATGAAAAAATTTATTTTAGCATTTTATTACCTTGGTTGGATCTTTATGAAGAGGTGCAATAGCACACCATGAATTCATTGCGCTATATCTCCGATAACGAACCCATTTGCGTCTTCTTACGCAGGATTTCCACTGTTTTTTCGTAGTATATGTAGCTGGAAAATCAATTGCGTATGTCCATCCCTATCAAAATATCAGAATCTCTGTGATCATAAGATTCTCTTTGGTCGTGGGCAACTGATAACAAATCTATACATACATAAACAAAACTTTATGAAAAAAACATAACGCTCGTTTGGAACAAGCACAACAAGTATATCTTAAATATATAATTTTATATAGATTTTTACAAAGATTGGTTACGAAAGCTCTGTGTCCTCGGTATGCATGAAATATTAAAAAAATGCAATTGCGTAAACCTATATTTGATGAACGAGTACAAAATTATTGAGAAATATATAAAAAAAAAAGATTTTTCTCATTCAGAAATGGACGAATATTGTTGCATTACAAAAACTACTACTATGCTGGAATTGCATTTGGTAACTGTATTTACTTGTATAAGTCAACTTGTATAAGTTAGAATTACTCAATCATTTTACAGTGAAACAATGCGATAATTTTATATACGTTATAAGATTTTCAGATAAAGTTAAAGATAGAAAAAAAAGAATATGTAAAAATAGGTGGCATTAGAGATTATATTTACATCATGATCTAATGGTTGGCCATCCAATGTTGTTTCTATCTGCCAATCACCTTCCCATTGCCATGCCATTGATGGCAGCTTTACTTTGTCTCTACTACGATCAACTGTACCATCTTGATTTGAAAAATTATATCTATCAGTTGGAAGTAACCTTCCGGAGAAACCTTCCAAAGGCAACCATCGCTAGAATATATTGTTAGCAATCTGTTTTATTTCTTCATTTGTAATTTGTATACTTATTCAGAGTAGAGTATTTTTATATAATTGCGCAGATACACGATAGTATAACATGTACAAATCTATACCTCATTCTCATAAGTTTCCTCCTTAATTCTGATTGGTATGTCTAAGCCATGAACATGAACATAAACTTGTCGATCACCGCCAATCGCCCACATAAAATGTGGCACAGCCGATAACTGTTTAAATTCAAGTCCTAGATACATAAATTCACGCCACATATTTCCAGATGTCGATAGTCCAAATACACGCCCTTCGTTGTTAATAGCATATAAATATGAACTTGGCATTTTAAATATAATGTATAATGCAATTTATCTGTAAACAAAATTTCTATCACAATCTGCATTTTCAAGCTACTATACAATCTCGATAGCTTTATTAACAACAACAAAAAATTTTACGTGTGATAATTTTGTAGTAGATTTAATTTATTGTAAAATACATACCAACACTTTTTCTTTCTCTTTCTCTCTCCTTCTGACAATTATCGTTTTATATTAATGGTCGTTATAACATTTCATCAATCATTACATCATGAAGGAATATAGTTTTAGAATATAGTTATCATAGGCTTACACATGTCGATATCTAATAAGGAATTAATCGTTCTTCGGAAACTATTATTGTCCTTTTTCTATATTACATTATCTTTTTTTTTTCAATGTCAAATGTATATGTATCCACATAACTTTCTCTCTCTAATATTTGTGTATCTTCTAAATTCTTTAACTGTAATATTTATGTTATTCTCAGTTATTCTATATTAAAATCCTATACATAATTGTGTAAGCTTAAAAATAAGAAAGTAATTGTGTGTGTATGAAATACTCTACTAACAATAAATAAACTATAGAATCATCATTATATTAATATTTATATATAGGAATATCAAAGAAAATTATATAGATCTCTCGAAAATTGACACTGATCTATATTTTCTCAGATAAATATCAAATAAGTATTTATGCAGCGATCAGTGGTGATAGATGATATGCAGTAATCCCATAAATCCTGAGATTTTTCGACACATACGCCATGCGCGCATAATCGAGGAGCTTAGAGCTAATTTCATCAAGTCCGGTTAAGCCGGTATCAGACTATGCATTGAAAATTGAAGATTAAAGATTGGAATTTGACTAATCAGAACAAAAGAAACTAAAATTTCTTTATTCTGATTGGTCAAATTTCAATCTTCAAAATCTTCAATGCGTAGTCTGATACGGGCTTTATAGATGTCAGTACTCGGCTGTTACCAAGGCACAAAATTTTCAGTATTGCAATCGCACGAACGCACTGACGCGTTCGCTGATCGGCTGTCGCCACAGTATACAGCGATCAATGCCATCTATTGCCTCTGATGCCCAATTACTTAGCCTCTTCTTGTTCAAATTCGATCGCAACTATTAAAATTTATTATGTAATACATTTCACTTTGATCAAAAAGTGACGTTGACTGCATGAAATGAGTGCTTCCAGCAATATGAATTCTATATCGCGTAATATCGGGAATAGGAGATATAGTTAGGGCATCAGACTCATGAGAGAGCATTGAAAACTGTATACGCAAAAATACATCACACATTTATACACTCTTATGGGACCTTCCACTCTATCCAATTCTCTTTGGTTTTATGTTTACTCGTCACCCGTTACCCGTCACTCATCAATCATCAACAATCGTCAATCGTCAATTCGTAGTTCGTAGTTCGTCGTTCGGCGTTTGTCACTCGTCGCTCGTCGCTCGTCTACCGCCTGTCGACCCATCAATTTGGAATTTGGAAGATTAATTATTGTGGACGTTTCTGGCGGGTTGCGCGTGTGTCCTTTGTTTGGATCTTATTTTTTAGACTTTCTCCTCTTCTAAGAGGATTTTTGTTTCTGTTAACGCCTTTGTATTACCACTTAACGCCACTTCCGTATATATTATACGCTAGGTTCTGGCCGTATTGATCTTCGACCGAGGATTGAGGACAGGTGCCATTTAAAAAAGAAGAAGAAAAAGAAGAAGAGGAAGATTAATTATAAAACATAGAACGCTACATATGTGTGCATATCAGTGATTGCTTCTCAGCTGCATCGAGTTGTATCATATTTATTGCTAGAATGGGACCGCCACCCGTTGTCACGGGAATATCACCCAAAGAAGGCCCACCCGGCACTCGAGTGATAATGCGCGGAGAATTTTTAGGAAATAAAGCTCAGGACCTTATAGGCTAGTGCTATTTGCTGTAATTACTAAATTTTGTCAAAAAATAAAAAAGGAAAAAAATTTTTAATTATATGTAATTTCGTATAAAAATCAAATACTGTCAATCTATTACAATATATATCAATGTGAATAAAACCATAAAGTTTAATACCATAATTTCTTAGATATCTAAGTGTATATTCTAGTCATATGAATCGTATTATTGTATCAAAGATCAATCAAAGAAAGACATAAACAAGAAATTCGTTTTTTTACTTGGAGCGAATTTTGAGATTGTATTGTACTTTAAATATTAAATTGTGCATGAACATTAATGCTTGGCTTCAATATATTCATTTAATTTTTCTAGGACTAACGATATGCGGATGCGACTGTCTGCTTTCGGCTGAATGGAAGTCGTCGAACAAAATTATAGCGAGGTCAGGACCTTGTAAAGGTCGCGGCGATATAATAGTGACAACACGAAGCGGAGGGCAGGGAACTTCGACAGTCCAGTTTCGTGGTTACCACGAAACTATAGGTCCTATAAAGGAGTCAGCTGTATGGGTAGAAGAAGCTCCTATGCAGAGTTTAGGCTGGGGTAGAAGGGCATTGTCGCCTACAAATTATCAACAGGAAGACCCTTTAGGGCTTAGTGTAGAGGCAAATGAGTAAATATCTAAATTATGATAATATAAGTTATTGATAATATTTCACAATAATAAATTACATTTTATCTTGAAGTAAAAAGTTTCCCGAGGATGAGTTGATCGAACTTTTTGGGGATGGAAGTGGGGATCTTACGAATGAAAAGTTTCATCCAGGATGGTTTTTATTGCAACATCATCATGCTACAACTTTGGAAGATTTAAAAGCTGGTTTGGCTTACCTTAGAAGAAAAGTCAATTCCCAAAAGGAAGGACAGTTGTCATTTTTGAAAGTAAATAAATGAGATCGATTATTGATAATTAAAAAAATTTTCGAAACTCATATAATTAATTATATATAACCAAAATTGAATATTTAATAGGCCAATGTGGGGGCAGTAATGGAGCAACTTGATACAATAATGTCATTAAAGGATCAGTTTGAAGCAGACATGAGAAGCTACGGCAGTGATCCTACAGAGAAATTGGAAAAAGCTATCAGGCAATCTATGTCAGAGGCTAATAAATTATTCGACGATGTATTAGCGAGAAAGGACAGAGCTGACGCCACTCGAAACGCGCTGGCTGTTATGCAACGTTATAAATTTCTTTTTTGTATGCCAATAAACATTGAGAGAAATATCAAACGCGGCAACTATGATCTCGTGATTAATGACTATGCCAGAGTTAAGAATCTGTTTAAAAATACAGAGGTGGATGTCTTTAGAAAGGTATTGGAAGAAATTGATAATAGAATTAGTAATTTTAAAGTGCTGTTACGTAAAAGATTAGAAGAGATGTCATTCAACTTAGAGGAGCGTAAGAAGATTATTAGAAATCTTGTCAATCTCGATACCGAAGGTGATCCAGCATGGGATGCAATAGGTACGTAAATCCAAAATAAACATTATCTAAAACTGATGTTGTTAGAAAGTTTTTTTATATTTGAAACAAATTCATATATATATATATACACAGGGTGTCCCCAATTTAAATGGCAAAACTTCAGGAGCGTGTAGGGGACCGAAAAGCTAAGACAGAAAGTCCTTTACAGGTTTGCTCGTTTTTGCTCCATTTTGGAGAAAATCACAAAAAAAAAGAATTAAAACAAGTTTTCGTTTTTTTACTTATTTATTTATATTTTATTTATCATCTATTTAATGCAAATATTATTCAAAATGTTGCCCTCTTGCAGCAATGCAAGCATTACATCTAGCACTGACCTCATTAATTGCAGCTAGACATTGTTCTAGTGATATTTGGTGCACTGCATCTATGATTCGGTCTCTTAATTGCTCTCTTGAATTGATTGACACCATAAAGGATAACATTAAGTATTTACATATGTAAGGAACCTTGAAGCAGAAAGTTTATTCGGTGCCAATCAATTCAGGAGAGCAACTGACAATGAGAGATTAAATTTTTGCGATTTTCTCTAAAATGGAACAAAAATGAGCAAACTTCTAAAAGACTTCTTGTCTAAGTCTTTCGGTCCCCTATATGCTCTTGAAGTTTTGCCATTTAAATTGGGGACACCCTGTATATATTACAAAAAAAACAAAAAAAAAAAACTTATTTTCCAGTTTCACATGCAAATTATCTAGAAAAATGTATTATCAATGTTGTACCCGAGCATTTAGATGCAATTAATTGTGAGGATACAAACAAGATGTCCAAGTCTACTTCGCTAAACATTAAGCATTTACGATCGGAGAAAACTAATGGTAATAATCTACCACCACAAATCTCGTGTATCGAAACAATTTGCGATATTGTGGTCGGACAATTGCCAGATCTATGGAGGTTGGGACAGAGTTATTTCACTGGACAGCTACATGTAGCAGTAGATGTGGAAAAGCAAAGTCATTTTAAAGTGCGTATACATTACATCCAAATTTATTTTTAATTATCATGGAAAACATAATATGTGCAAATATTGTTTAATTTTGAGACTTCTCTATCCTCTAAATATTTTGCTACATCTAAGGTGTATGTATTATTGCCCATTACACACAGAATTTAGTTTTATCCAGTATGCAGCGTGCCATGGAGACCATGAAGAATACATGCAGTCACGATGTAGATGCAAAATGGCTTTTACATATATTACGTTGTGTCAGACAAATGTATGCATCTCTGATACATTTAGATTTGCCTAGTGAAGCTCTCGATATTTTCGGGTTGTTTATATTGAATTTAAGGTACATTTTCAAATTATACAACTTAAGAGTTCAATTAAATTCTTCATTATATAATTCCAATCTGTCTCTTTTTTGTATATTATAGAATACAGTGTTTGATTGCTCTCTTCAAGCAAGGAGCAAATGATATAATAGCTCTGAATCGAGAGGAAACGTGGCAGATAGAATACTTGAACGAGGATGGTGGTGTTACAAAACTGGTAAAGTTAAAAGTTTCTGTTTTTATTAGGAATTTATTATATATCCAAGCAGTATGTCGTCATGTATGGTTTTGTGCTATGAATAGCCGTACTTGTTTGAGGAAATAGTTGTGGAGATATCGAAGCACGCACGTGAAATGGTAATTGCTTGCGGCCCGAGAGAAGGGCCGCTGTTCAATAATCCGGCACACCAGATTCTCTATCATAATACCATCAAGATGTTATTTACATCGTTCACGCGGTGTTTACAACAATTGGCATTTAGCGGTTGCGAGGAAGCTATGGACAGCGATGAAACATCGGTTTCGCAATTGATCGGCTCGCCTTCTGGTTATAAAAGCAAAACCAATAAACATAAAGGACCAGTAAGTAATGTAAATAGCGCGACGTGCTTACATTTATAAAAACATCAATTATTTTTTTCTTTTGCATACAATATCTGTAAATTTTTTATGGAGCAGACATGGGAGCAATGTCTCTTAATCTCGTTAAGCAATATACGATACACGTTAAATATCGTTTTACCAAGAATCGAAAATATCTTGAAAGCGCAAAGTTATCCCGAGTTATCCACCGCGGTCGGATGGAATTCCGACTGGACGCAATTGGAGACATTGGATAGCGCCGTTCTGGACGCGTACTTAGAACGCCGCTGCGATCCGCTTGTCGGTACAATAGAGCCCAGCATGTATTTAGGCGGTTTGGAGTGGGACTTCGATACAGAGCCGACTCATCTAAAGCCGTATGCCCAAGAAATACTGGCGAATTTAATCGCAGTGCACGCGGAGGTAATAAATTGTCACGTTCCAAATAAAATTCAACATATACTGTCTGATAATAATCGCCCCACCCATAATGTGCAGATAGAGCAGGCAAAGCCGAGTAGGAAAGTCCTCTACCGTTTTGCGATCTTCGCAATAATTAATAAGAAATTAATTAAAAAAGATTAAAGAATTGGCCAATTCGCGCGAGTATTACCGTGTGGTGAGAAAGAACAGGCTGATATGGGCGGCATTGATATGTAGTTACTAGGACGCTAGGATCATCGTTATGTACCGCTTGTACGTAATTGTTGTCATTTGTAAAGCACTTTTCCCAAAACTTTGTCGCGCACTTAGCGACCACATACTTTTGGGTTGTCTCTTCTCGCTCCGCGCTTATACTTGCGCGAGTTGGTCGATCTTTTTAAATTAATTTCTCAATAATCATTACGAAAATCGCAAAATGGTAAAGGACTTTCCTGCTCGGTTTAACCTGCCTGCCTACCTACCGTACATTATAGGTGAGGCGATTATTATCAGACACCCTGTATACATACATATATAAAATTTTAAACATTATCTTTTTCTCGCGCAGGTGCGCAGAGTCGCGCCAGTTCTATTACAACGAATTCTGTCCCACATAATAGAGACTATAGCGGAAGAGCTTGCGCGACTCATGTCGTGTGTTACGCAGTTTCGACCGGCCGGAATTATTCAAGCTCGGACAGATATAATACTCTTGAGGAACGCCCTGCAAGCCTTCAGCACGACTAGAGCAAAGTAAAAATTAGATACAACAAAATCGAGAATTATTTTATTTTCGAAAATTGTGTGTTGAATCTATATTAAAACCTGAACTTTTTTTTTTTTTTTTTTTTTTTTTGCAAATAGAAGTTTCTTCGAGGAAGCTTTGGATGCGATACCTCAACCTATAAACAAGGAAGACCATATGCGAATAGACGCTCTTTTATCAAAGATTACAACGTGCATGCGACTGCAGCTATCATGTTTTGCAAATGAGGGAACGGAGAATATTCGTTATTTAACGGCAGATCCCGAGCGTGTTACTACTGTATAATTTATGACGACTAAATCTTCTGTTATTAAATGCACCAAGGGCAAAGTACTGACTCATTGATTATGATTTATTCAATTAAAAGAGTCGATTGCAAGATTTATTATAAAATCAATTGTAAGAAAATTAAAAAGTTAACAGGTGATGATGTAAAGAAATTTATATAAAAAAAAAAAATTTATTTATGCCTTTTATAACAAAAACTATATATTATAAATGAAATTTTTCATATATTAGCGATATAAATACTATTTGTGGGCGCATGATAACATGTCGATGTATGAAATTATGTTATTTTTCCAATAGGCCACGAAGAAAAATGATGACAATAAACAAGGAGAATCATTAATTTATTTTCTTGTTCGTCTTGTTAACGAGATCAACAGTTTCTTCTGTAATCGTATCGGTATCCGTACGCGATTTATCCACTGGATATAACCTGCGGACAATGTGTATTTATTAATATCTTTTTTATATTTTAAAATATTATTTTTTGATGCATATACGTATCAAGGTCGTATAAGAATTATAATGCGGTCGCGCTGAGTGTCACTGACAATGAGCTGCAGGTAATAATGAAGATAGATTTTCGATAGATTTGAGCGAATTTGAGTCCTGCCAAGAATTAACGATGCAATAATAGTTTTATCTCAGATCACAAAATCAGAAACAAAAGAAAAGAAAATAGATATTTTCCGATTCATGCTTGTCGTAAGAAATGAACTAGGAAAAAAATATGTAATTTATTTTTTGTTAAGTCTATTAAAAAGTCGATATCAAACGCAAACAGACATTTGCAGTTGAACACAAGTTTACAAAAATTGTGCTAATTGTTCCCGAAGCAACTGTCCCCAAACTCACTTAGTAAAAAAATTTAGCAAGAAAATATATATGTAGAGGCGGCCGATGCTCAAAACATTCTTCTATTTTATGATTTTTACTATTTTTCATTACTTTCTCAACTAATTTCAGCATTCAATGGCGCTCAGTGCGAATAGCCTAGTATCACATTATGGTTGCATTATCGAGGCTTCCTCCCTTCCTCACAGAGAGAGAGTGAGAGAGTGAGAGAGAGAGAGGGGGGGGGGGAGGGAGAGAGGGACAGAGATGTATAGAATATATTTACCATCTTTGGTATAGATAAATCAGAAAGACAGCATCGTCTCTAAAACATGCTATTCTGTGAGCTGTCGGCATTGTTATAATAAAAGCGAACACATCATCAATGAATGTGTTAAACGCTTTGTACATGAACGCTCGCCATGGTAGGTGTGCCACAGATTTTAATTTATAATTAACAAACAATTGCGGCAACATAAAGAGAAATCCGAATGCATAGACACCATTTACCATCGAATTTATGCTCCAAGAATACCAACTATAACACAAAACAATTTCATTAATGATTTATTTATCTAACGTAAAAAGTTGTTATTTTAGATAAAAGCGGTCGTTCACCTTTTATGCGGTTGGTAAAGGAGCGAATAGATTGCACCCGCGATAGTTAGCGGATATAACAGATAACTCAAATAACGCATACTTTCAGCATCAAATTCTCTAGTTTTTATCTCTGCTGCATTGATATCATCTGTTTTGAACTGTATTCTTGGCAAAATGTTATTGCTGCTAATTAGCTGTACTCTGGATATCTTTTTCAATTTCCACAGCTAATGACAAAGAAATAAACATATATATGCATAAACTAATGCACACACATATGTACATATACTATATGTAACTATATCACATTTATATATATATATATATATGAGAGTTGATAATATACTATAATATGTCAATATTTATGTTGTATAATGCATTTATTATATACGCACCTCGATAACAGTGCCGATACCAGTCGGAATAAGAACGAGTAAAGAAGAACCCTCATCGCAAAGATAAAGAAAAATGACAGTTTGGCTAAATGCACGCCACATTACGGTCCATTTGCTGAGGCCTATGAGATTATTCTTCTTTCGCCAAAAACTGACATCGTTTTTAATTGCAAGAAAATCAAACAGCAACTATAACACGAGAGAATCGGAGTCGCTTCTTTCGTGGCGCGAGAATAGTACATTCTTTATTATACACTCACATGTATAGCCGCGATGAAGAAAGTACCACTTAATAAATAAATGTTGGTATCTGCAAAGATGCCCTTTACTTCATCAATGTCCTTGTCAGAGAAACCAAGATTTTTGAGGTTCTCTATGGTCGCCTGCACATGTAGCACCAATCGTAGTTTTCCTAAAGATACAGGCGAATACTCTATCGTGACGTTCATGGTATTATTCTGCAAACTAATCCGTTGAAGATCCCGGTGTCGCGTTTGTAAGAAATCGTAGTTGACGATGGGCAGGAATGTCTGTTTGGCAATTATTCTGCAATAAGCGAACAGAGAATAATGTATTTGTAATATCCATTGTATATGTAAAATATATATATTCTAATATCATTTAATAATAAAATTTGTATACTTTATATAATTCATGAGTTCGGCAGGCATGCTATATACAGGGAGCATAATATTGTCTGTCATTATTGTAAAAGTTACACGACTTTTGATGTGCGAGACTAGATGTACGGCAATCTCATTGGTCTTCTTGACACTGGAATCTCTCTTGCCCAACAGCTTGAATGCTTCTGCTTCAGGTACCATGTATTGTGTCATTTTAATTGTAGTATAAGAAGTAAATATATCCTGTAAAATGTCATTAAAATTGGACACCATAGAATTTCAGAAAGTTCTGGATAAAAAAACATCCATATATTTTACTTTATCGTACTGTAATTACTTTTTGCAATTCGATGAACGACCTACTCTGTTTTGCGGAAGTAGGAACTAATAGTATATGTAAAAACAATGTTCCATTTCGTCGCGTTTCGCGTGGAATATTTAATGTCGTTGGACTGCAAGAATAAAAAGAAAAGAAATATACATTGTATTAAACTTTGACGTAAACAGGATCGAAGACTATTATTCCTAACAAATATAAACAATATCTAAACTCAACTTGGATTTATGTACTTAAATTTTAGATTCTGTTTCTACAAAGAAGAGATAAAAAATGTCTAGAGTCAAAACTTAATTATTGTTAGTCAATATATGTTTGTAGGGATGACGCTTAAAGAGAGATTACATGTTTAGAAAGTAATTGTGAGAATACATACATAGTTTGCGCTCGATTGTAATTGAAATTTTGCAATGAGTACACGAGATCGATATCTCTACTCGTGGGGTTTTTCTTGATGGAACTGTAGACATGTAGATTCAATTGCGGCCGTTCACTTAGATACGACTTGAGACACGGCTTACCGTCTTCGCAGGCCGGTGACACGAACAGCAGCGACAAGGTATATATCGAATATACGATATATGCTAAAAATATCTGGGAAAGGATAACGCTGAGGGAGGGCCACTGCATTTTGCCGAGTGTTTTGCGAGTCGCATATGTATATCACGAATCACAATAAATATATGTATACGGCATTATTATGGTTTGCGTATTTTCTGCACGGCCGAGACGATCTTTTGATAATTGCTCGAATCTCACAGTTCTAGAATGAACGAACAAACGTTTTATATTACATGCGTTCAACCGTATCGTATCTCCCAGTATCCTCGGCCCCCGACCCTTGGCTTCGGCTGCGGTCTCGGTCTTATTGTTAGCTTTGGTCTTCTGGTTCATCCGATGAGACCAGATGAAATTCGGATTGTTGCCTTCGTGGCAAATCGTAGCAGACGACACGACCATTAACAATAACGGGTAACCATACAAGTAAAGTGAAATAGCGATGTAGAATGTAGTACGTATATGCATGTATGTATGTATGTATGATATATGCATATGTATGTATAATGTATGTACGTGCGTATTACAATGACTTATACAATACCATATAATGCGGATGAAGGTTAGGGTTAGGTTAGATTGGATAGAAGAAAATTTGATAATATAGTTATGTAATGTATATATTATATATAATTTTTAGAGTTGCAAAATTATATCGAATATATTGAATAGACGATATTTCCAATTAAAAGAAAGGAGTATGCACAATAGCACTCTCAAAATTTTATATACATATATGAGAAGAATATTTTTTATTTATATCGATTCTACTGATAACATATATTAGAGGCTGTATTCCAAAATTCACTGCTAGACTAGCAGTGCTAGTATTGGAAATCTATAGTTCACGTAATTATAGATTTCCATTACTTGCAGTGAATTTTGGAACACGGCCAAAGTCGGCTAGTTTCATGTCTCATGTCTCGTCAGAATAGCGTGACTGGAAAAAATTCGCTATGCGTTATTGTATGTATAATCTTTTGCATTGTCGATAACAAAATAGTGATTTGGTAAAATAAAATTTTCATATTTGTTATTCTCTTACTATAGGTATATAAAAGATTTGCATATTTTCGGTAATAAAATAAAATGATTGGATAAGTTATTAATAAAATATATATATGATTAAAATCATATTGATCTTCAATACGGTTAAAAGATAAAATGTGATAATGTCAGCACTCTTCATTGCAATTATCTACAGACCTTTATCGATAGTCAGAAAAATTTATCATTTATCCACGGCCAGCCGTTTTTATTAATAAAATAATGTCATCAGAGAGAGAGAAAGAGAGAGAGAGAGAGAGAGAGAGAGAGAGAGAGGGGGAAGAGAGAGAGAGAAATATAATTATATATGCAATATTATATAATTAACTCTGTTAAATATATTTACATAAAAAGTTGAAATAAAACGAATAAAACTCATCGTTCCGACGAACGTCGCAAAATTGCGCGAGATTCGTCAAGCACATTCCTGAGATAACCGCAAGATGGAGCTATGGAGTGTGCGCGTGCGTAACTTGTCGCGCAACCGCGCGAGTACGAATAGGGAATAGGATAGAATTGTATGATTATAGGACAGTGGCAGGGGCAGGGGTAGGCGATTGAGTAGGACGGTGGTAAGTGGTAGGTGATAGGAGGACGGTAGGACTGTAGGACCATAGGACGCAAGTCGTCGTGGTGTGTGCCGCTTGTGGCCGCTTGCCGTTCGGAGGGCCAGAGAGTGCGTCTCCTGTGAAGCAGGAAGACAGCTGGAGCTGGCGTGGACCGCTAGTCAAGATGTAAACTATCAAAGTGCAAAGATGTTACGCTAGAGAAGATCCGTTTAGGCCCAGGCCGTAAGTGTGCGAGAACGAGGAGAAGAAGGCGAGCGGGAGAAAAAGAGAAAGAGGAAGCAAGAAAGAAAAAAAAGAGCGCAACAGTGAACGAGGCAAGAAAACGATAGAAGAAAACAGGAAAGGGAAAGCGGAGAAAACTAGGCCTTGCACGTTGCATGCAAGACGCACAAGGAAAGAATACAGAAATGGAGTAGCTGGAAAAGGGGATCGATCGGCCGCCCGATAGATGTAGCAATGGAGGACACGAGACTAGGGTAAGTACTTGTCGTTTCCGATTGGATCGGGAGTTGCGACCGGGATACATTACATGTACATATATAAATACATTTGTATACCTGTGCTTGTCGAGAAGAAGCACGAGCACGCTCTCACCGAGGGAGGAAACTAGAACGTAGGGGGTGATAGTATAGGATAGTGCATCGTGAGGAGGATAATCGCGCGAGCAGCGGGGCAGGTAAGTGTCCCGCTTTTCCGTTGCTTCGATCTCGCCACTCGCCATCTCTAAAAACGTAAACGGAGAGCAAACTTCTCTATGGTGTACGCGCGTTACAGAGATGAGGCGAGAACGACCGAATGACGGCGATGCCGATGATTGGATCTCGACGGTGGTTTCGACGGGCGCATCAACGAGATCACCGATAAGTCGTCGAAAGGAGTGCAGAAATAGGAAGTAGAGGTATTGATACTGATGCTGATGCTGATGCTGATGCTGATGCTGATGCTGATGCTGATGCTGATGCTGATGCTGATGCTGATGCCGATGCTGATACTGATGCTGATGCTGACGCTGTGCTGATGCTGATGCTGATGCTGATGCTGATGCTGATGCTGATGCTGATGCTGATGCTGATGCTGATGCTGATGCTGATGCTGATGTTGATGCTGATGCTGATGCTGACGCTGACGCTGATGCTGGTGTTTAATGCGATGTTTGACGGTATCTATGCGTATTTCGACTTATTATGGGCTTTCTCAAGAGATGAGGGATAGATCTCGAGTGATAATGCTTGCAGAAAAAAATCAAAGTAGGCTTTGCATGATGACTCGATTCTATGATATCGTTGATACGAAAAAGAAAAGATAGAACGAAGAAAGAGGCTTGAGTGAATAATCATTTTTAAATATAAAAAATATGCAGTGGAAAGGACACGATAAAAAGAAATATTTTTTTGCTATGCTAATATATGTATACATATATATGTCTATACACTATGTATACATATATGTATATATACTATGTATACATATATGTATATACACTATGCACACTGAGATTAGCGGAAAACAAGTAGGTATGTACATGAAAAAGCTGACTTGTACGGTGATGCGCGATATGCGGTTGTACAGGTTGCGTTTTATGTATTTTTTTCTTTCTCTAGTTAGACAAATATCGAACGTTCAAGTATCCGTCGTATAATCAATCATTAGTATGATGAGGCATAACGTGTAGTATAGAGCGCGATAGATATATTTAACAACGGATTGAAACTGGAATAGTCGCTTTGTTGCTTTCAATTTTTCGTACAAAGGAACCATTCTTTACATGTATAGAAAAAATATATACATTCCTATATTTTTTTTTATTAAAACTTAAGCGCAAACTTTGAGTTAAATGAATCGTTATTCAAAATCGTTATTTAGAAATGCGTTAACAAGTAAGTACCCTCGATTTGATTGAAGCGAAATCTATATTATAATTTATAATATAATAATATTATAATATTATAATTGTTGTGAATATTTTCTATATCGAATATTTTTGTTTACTATTTTCCAAGATCTTTGAAAAGAACTTGTTATATAACGACGTAAATTTTATTTTGCTAGTTTATACATTAATTTAATTCTTGTCGCGATCAAGTGCGACATACGCGTTCCATAAATGGATAGATTGAAATTGGATAGATTCTCACATATCAAACATATAATTACTCTTAAGTGTAATTACATATTTGATATGTGAGAAACGCAATCATTTCCTCGTAAGGAAATGACATGGAGTAAATTGCGCTTTGAACGCGGTTGTCATTACTTTTGAGATTGCGGGTTATTTTTAATATCTATCATATACTTATTTATTTTGTAGTTGCATTTTCTGTGCTCTGTGCCTTGCTTCTTGTGCAACTTTGATTCATTGAATAATCTGAGCTTGGGTCGACTTTTAAACAATTGCCATGAGTGTGATGAATACCTATTCCGCTAGAGAGTGCGACATCGTCAATAGCATTGTCTCTAATGAAATCGTCCTTCACTTAGCATTCTACCGCTAGCAAGCTGTGCAACAATCGACACATACACGGATAATTTGTCAAATCTAATGCAGCGACGATTTTTATTAATTTACATTTAACAAGAGTCTGTTTACTTTTTGCCGATGTACATACAACAATTTAGCGCGACTAGTAAGTCCCATGGTACATAAATATGAATTTCTCGTAATTGACTCGAAATGAAAGAAAGAATGTTCTTCTTCTTCTTTTCTTTTTTAATCATAAAGAGTTTTCAATATGAAATGACTAATAAATTATGCAAAGAGAGCGAGATAGATATTTGAAAATTATATGAAGCAAGAAAAAGAGGAGTAAATGTGCTGTACATAACGCGCGCTTATATGTCGCAAATTTCAATTTACAGCTGAAAATGGCAGCATATGATTTTTTTTATTATTTATTATAAGTATCGTTAAAAGCAATTTCTTGATCTTTATCAAACTAGAAATTGAGGCATCAGACATAGCGCGTTGTACACCTGTTGGCACATTATTACATAATACATATTCTAAAAGTATTATAACAACGGCAACAAAATATGAGAGCATAATAACCGAACCGACAACGTATACTTCTTTTCGCGCGCTATCATAATTAAGTGAATTGTGCTTTTGTTGAAAGCTTCGTTAAAAATTTTATACGAAAACGATAAAGGTATCGGCAGAAATTGAAAGGATTACTTGATTTCTTCACATTCTTCCAGAATCACCGTAGTCTGAGCACTCGAAAATGACGTCAGGATTGCCAAGTGCTCATCAAAAGAAACTTGGACCAGCGCCGATAGCATCCTTCGAAGACCTATCGGACGAGGTGGAAAACGTGAGTCCTACTCCGAATTTCCTCTAAGTCATTTATCCCAGTTCACTCTCTCTCTCTTTTCCTCCCTCGCACTGTTTGACTCGGATCTTGATGTACATACGCGATCTCGAGATCGACCTCCTCGATCGTCCCTGCGAGAAGCCGGCCCGCGATCTGAGCCCATCAAACAA
This sequence comes from Polyergus mexicanus, assembly GCF_030449975.1. Classification (NCBI taxonomy): domain Eukaryota; kingdom Metazoa; phylum Arthropoda; class Insecta; order Hymenoptera; family Formicidae; genus Polyergus; species Polyergus mexicanus. Next base: position 9,717,558 of record NW_027223333.1, read on the forward strand.
CCAACCATACCATCGACCAATCAACCAACCCTGTGTGACTGTGCTACGATCCACGACAAACCAGGATACGAATTTGAATGCAGGGGGAATCGGCGACGGCGGTGACGGCGGCGGTGGCGGCGCCGGCGACGACGGCGGCAGCGGCGGGGCGAATGCCGGGCATCGTCGAGGTTACCACGCCGGCAACGCCTGGCAGTTCGCTCAAGACGCCCAGCACCCCGCGAATTGATATCAGCAGGGCGAGCAGCTCCTCGCATCACGAGGACAGTAATTCCAGAGACTCGTCGCCCGAGCGGGAGCTTCTCGCAGGTGATTAATTTTTTGCAAATTATTCTTCTCTCGCTCTTGTAAAGTTTGTATTGTCAAATTTTCCTATCGCAATATTCAAATAACTTTGAGCGAAACTAATTTCATAAGTAAATATATTAAATGTATCGATTTTTTAATCGTTTATGATTAAGTTGAATCGACATACATCATATATCCAGAATTATAATATCGAAAAATATTTGACAAGTATTTTTTCCTCTATTTTTCCATTAGACATTTTTTGAATATTGTATTTTGAATTTTTGTATCGTCTCTCTGGCTATAATATACATATAATACAACTGTAAAAATGACGCAAAAAGTTTAAGATTGAAGATTAAGTTTGAGATTGAAATTAGTAGGATTACAGGGGTTATTAAAAGAGAATTATATGATAGGTCTTTTGAATGCAAATATTCGGACAATACGATAAGATGGATCTCGGAATTAATAATGAACTCTCTGAAAAAGACGGATATACGTAAGTTAATGGCTTGATATATAATCGAGTCGAGAAATGGTGATTTTAAGATCGTCTAAAGGTATATGTTAGCCGAAAACATTTTGCAGATAATCAGATTATGAAATTACCGAGTATTTCAGAAAGTAATTCTTATATTCCATTTCATCCTCTTAACTATAGATATTACTTTTGTAGGACATATATTTGTGCGATATACGATATATGACATAGTATATACGCACACAAAATCAAACCATACGGCAAATTCATACCATACGAAAATTTGATATATACGTAGATAAATTCGAGAGCGAGGAAGTCAATACAAAACATGTACAAAACATTGTCGATATGCGGGGATGACTAATCTCTGGGAGCAAGAACAAAGCTTTGCGTGCATAAGTTGATTGTAAATATTTCCAATAACTTTTCTAGAAAAGGATTTCTCAGGTCAATATGCTCCTGACCAATTCAATTAGACAGATCTAAGAGGATTTGTTCTCGTTTATCTCGATTACTTAACGGGTTTTTGCACGGATACTGTGAGTGACGCATAAATTAATGTACATATGTTCTAAATCTAAAATTACATCGATTCTTTTATTTATTCACGCGCGCTAACTTGCTCTTAAACGATACAAGTTTCTTAATTATTATGTATATCATACATCTCTACTTACTATTATTCGTTACATCTTGACTGGAATAACCGACCGATTGATGATCTTTATAAATTTCTCAACGTGTCATTAATTTTTTTCTTTGGCCCTCGCGGTATAATTATATGTATTGTATAATATATATAATATGTGGCTTTGACTATTGAGACTACATAAAAATTTCAGAAATAAAATTTTACTTCCTTTTCCCCACATAAAAAAGATTATATATATTATAATAAAGATTATATAATTTGAAAAAATAAAAAATAATGAAATATATATTGAGTTTCTCTGATGGAATAGATTTTTTCGACGGTTCTCTATAACAATTATTAATTCCATATTAAGCTTTATTTAGCGCAACTGACAAATAAATAGAATATATAGATGGAGCCTGTGAATATAATACGTGTAATATATAGCGGTTATATCTTATTGTTAAATTGAATGTTAATTCTGACAACGATTCTCTTTAATGCTCTCTAAAGATTTTTTCAATTGTTGCTGTCAATAGCATAGAATGTATTACTCGAAGTATGCAATCAAAGTATGACAAGCATGAGCGCAAAATGTGTTCCGAATAGTTCGATGACATTTTATACATCTTGTAGAAAGCACGAGACTTAAATGCGGCATAGTTTGCTGTTCGAATGTTAGAGATGGAATCGAATGTAGACAATTAGAAGAACCAATAATGCAAAAAGAGAAATAACTTTCGTTATGTTGATATCGTCTAGTTTAGTCTAGATTAGTAGATATTTTAAGAGAGATTTAGAGGATACGTTGTTACGAAGAGAAAAGCCTAAAGATGGAGATTTACAGGTGCGGATCCTCCGCCCGGCTGCAAACTGACTTTGGGCTACAAAGAGGATGCTCAAGATCTCAGATCCTCCACGGAAGAGCTGGATTTACAAGATCCCGTTCATGAGCAGGATCTCAGAAGGGAGTCTAAGAGACGAAAGCGGAAGGAGGCAGATGGATCTCAGTCGGATTACAATGGCAAGCAACTGGACCGTGAACGCAAAGACAGCAATTGCTCGGAGATATGTCTGCTCAACATCAGTGGCAGAACGTCCAGATTGTCTTCGGTCGGTAGCCAAGGATCTGGCGTCTCCGGGAAGCTCTCGGTTGTCTCGGCAACTTCGTCTAGGTGAAGAACGCGTGAGAAATATAATACTAGAGAAAAAAAAAATATACATATCATTGAACAAATTGCTAATAAGATTTCGTTCCGCGAAAAAGTTCAAATTGAGTTATCAAGTCCTTTCCTGGTAGTCTAAATCAGGAGACTGTTTTATGAATTATCATCTTTCTTCTCTATGGCTTTGTGATTCAACATCAAATTAAGTTTTTTATTGCATTAATCACAAGTGTGTCATAGATCGATTGAAAAATGAAGTAGTTACATATTTAATTGTCATTCACTTGAAGTTTAATTTATTAATTATTCCCTTTGAAAATTCTTGATATTAACCAAAAAGATATAGATTATCTTTGTTGAAGGAAAAATTTTACGACGTGTTATTTATACACTCTTTTTTACTTATATTCTATATAGTAACAACGCTACACTATGTTGATTGGCCGATATGCAAAACTCTTTCTTTCTGTTGTGTCACATTCGAGTTGTATATTTCTTCAGATCTCCCAGTCCGCACAAGTGTCTGTTGGAGACATCGTTCTGCGGAAGCAAACCGACGCTAGCCGACAACCTAATAGAGCCGTCGAAACCGGAGACCGATGATCTTGAAAAGATACTTTTGAAGCGGGAGGCTGATACTACGAAGGCGCTGATTCCCGAGAGTATCAAAGTATCGATAGTTGGAGGCAATTTGAGGCCAGATCCGTTGGATAAACCCAGAAGACGCGGTCGCGAGGAACGAAAAGAGATTTTCAAGCGAGAGGTGGAAATCACGAAGAGATTTCTGGAGAAAGCCAATATAGAGGTTGGTTTGATTGTCCGCCAAGTTTTCATTTTATAGGTTGCTTGACTGTTTATCAAGAAATATCGGAACGAATTTTTTAACGCGAATTTTATTAATTTTATTAGAGAATATAGAACACACACACACACACACACACAAATCTTGTAAATATTAAGTTTGATGTTATTAGAGTGTATTCCACTTTTCTATGTGAGAAAAAAAGAAATATTTACTCTTTTATAATATGTGACGAACCAACAACTGTAATATATTTTTTATCTTACTGTGAAATAGGTACCAATCATCAAAAAAACAGGCGAACAACAAGGGTTGACGACGATACCGCAACAGCAGCAACAGCAATCGACAAAAATTCAAATTCAAGAAGTTCAGAAACCCGCGACACTCGATTTCAATGATAAGAGAAAAAAGGCGCAGAACTTTAAGGAATTTGTGCAGACGACGCCTACGACAAGTAGCTTTACCGGAAGTCCCAAGTTACCGAGACATCAGAAAGTGCGTGATCTCGAAGGCTCGCGAACGCCTAGTCCGTCACCTGTATCCAGGAAGAGTAGCTTTGCTTCGTTGTTCAAGGTACATATACATCGCAGTAAAATATATTATCGCGTTTATTATTTTGACGCAAAAAAAAAAAATTTGTCATATTTATCGGTAAAAAGTTTGGAAACGAAATACACACACGCACACGCGCGCGCGCACACACACACACATACATATATACGTAGATACATAATATATACATATATACATACATTATATATATATATATATATATATAAAATATATATTACACAGTTTATGTAAAAATATTTCTGATAAACGCAATATAATCCATTAGCTTTAATATATTTTGTGATTTAATTTAATTTAGAAAGAAATTTAAAAAAGTTAGAACATATTTTAAGGCGCGTGCTACGCGTGCGTCATTTATTCCTTAACATCATATATTTTTTAATGGGCTACATGATTTATTAGAACGTTTTATACGTTACGACGATATGTCTTTTTTATGAATGGAAATTTCGGAGCCTATATTCTAAACAAACATTTCTAGTAGAAAAGTGATGAATCTAAATTTTGCATTAATCTAATAATTAATATTTTCCAGTCATATATTGATACCAATCATTACATTTGTGATAAACAGACTAAAACCGACGGTTGTGTATTGAGCCCGGAATCGCCGTCGCCCAGTACGAAACCACGACGGAATCTGACATCGAAACTGAAAGACACCACGGAGAGTCTGAGAAGCCGTTCAAAGTCGCGCGAGAGGGTCTCTGTCGACAAGGGTTCGAGTTTGAAAAAGGATTCGAAGAATAAAGGGATGTTTTCGTCTACGTTGAGTCTATTTAAGAAACGAGAGAGAAAAAAGAGTTATGATGAAGCGATCGCGGCTTCGTGTGATCTTGACGCTCATAGCGGAATCGAACATCCGTCCCTAGAGAGCATCGGCCGCGTGGAATTTACGTTCAATATGGAAAAAGAAAGAAACCACCAAGATGATTCAATCTTCATCAGCCTGCACGCCGACGACAGGAATTATGAGGAGGCCTTGCCGTCGGAGAGTGTCTCGATACCATTGGAAACACCGACCAAGTTGCTGGATGAGTACGAATCCGAGGAACAGCGAACGAGTAGCATAATCACGAAGGTGTCGATTGAACATCATCCAGCACCGTCGACGATCGCTAAAGTCAGGACTGAGGCGCAGATCGAGACAAAGACGATGGCGATGGTGACAACGCATGCTATGTCCAGGAGTTCGTTTAGAGATAACCAACTTCCGCAGAGCGTGCCGAAAGATTCGCAGATATCGAAAAGAGATTCGAAAATTAGTGCGCAGGCTAACAAAATAATTGAAACATCGCCATTAGTAAAATCATCGATTAAAACAGAGATAAAATCGGAGTTTAAATCGGTGGACTCGCGGATATTGTCCAGTGACTCGTCGAAAGAATCTATTGTTAAAAAGCCGGATATAACAAAGCCAAAGAGGAAAAGTAGAGAGAGTCAGCAGCAACCCACACTACCTGAGACGATAGACAACGATGCATCGACGCAACAGAAAAAAGTAAGTTCTAGGGAATCTACACGAGCCACGCAAGATATCAAGAGATTCGATCTCCTTGACGATAAAGTCAGCAACAAGGACGGTTTAGTAAAAACGCCCAGCATGATATCCGATCTGGATCACAACAGTTCAGAGTCCGAAAGAGATTCGGAGATTGAATTCATTCGCAATAAGGTCGAAAAGATGGCGGAGGAACTACCGGACGAGCGGAAGGGTCTTTTTTACGAGGAAAGTTTTGAAGAAGATCTTCCATATATACCGACAACCCTACCGTTGGAGAAGAGCGTCGCTGTACCTATCCTGCCTGTTAAACAACGACTTCAGGAAATAAGGTAATTATTTTAGACGAAAAATTCCAAATCTGTATGTACAAACAATGATGTCAAATTATAGTAGTGATCTTAAATTATACATAAAGTGCAAATATAATTTGCATCTTCCTCTCTCCCCTCTCTCTCTAAATTGTTAGTTTATTACATATATATACATATACATGTATATTCCGTCCGAAAAGAGAATGATCTCGGTTCGCGCATAAGCGGGCAAAATGGGGAGAACATGGCGAGATACTCAATATTGTATACGTAGATATACGGCTTCTGTGGGTGGAGACCTGCGTGAAACAGACGTCTTCATCCGGACCGAGATCATTCTCTTTTTGGACGGAGTATACATACATACATACATATATACAAGTTGTCTGATAATAATCGCCTCACCTATAATGTGCAGGTAGAGATGAAGCGATTATTAGCAGACATCCTGTATACATATATACATATGTACATATATACACGCATACACACATACACTCATACATACATACATACATACACACAATATAAAATTCATCAATTTTATTCTTGTGTTAGAACAATTCCAATCGAAAGACCGCGTTCGACAACACCGATAAATCCGACTCTACTTGACGAGTTCGTGATGCAGACGTCGCTAGACGAGCGGCGCGTAGAGCGGATGAAGATATCTCTGCCACGTGAAGACAGTTTTAAGTTGAAGAGTCCACGCCGGCAATATGCCAGTACGACGAACACATTTACGGAGTTTGCAGGCAGAGTGCCACCGGACGGCGGTCGCAAGAGCATTATCAGTCACGGAAAATCACCTAGTCCACCTCCACTGCCACCGAGAGCACCAGCAACTGCAACAACAACAGCAGCAGCAGCAGCAGCAACAGCAGCAACAACGCGACCGAGCAACTGGATAAATTTTGAGGAGATTCCAGAGAAACGAAAGGCGCCGAAGCGAATACAAACGATACCACGGCCGGAAGACGAAATTGCAAAAACGATTGCCGGCGGTTATAGTTATGTGCAACCGGAAGAGTGCAAGTGTGAATGCCACGAGGAATCCAGGCGGGCGTCTATGCGAGAGGCGACAGCGGCGGCAACTACCGCAACCGCTACCAGCGTTAGTCCCAGAACTTCCTCTTGTAGCAGCAACGGTGAACGGCCGTGCAATGGTGAAAACTGCACAGCGCCGACCGCTGGCGGCAACTCTGTCGACCGTGCCAGCATTGTCAGGTAAATCGTTTGGCTACCGATTGTCAAAATTAACCAACTATATATCTTGCCCGGGATGATTCGCAAAGGCGCTAGTGACGAGTAGAAATCTGTTTCTGTACTTTCAGTGATAGTTCGCTAGAGTGTTCGCTGAGCATTGATGACGGCCAAAGTACACATGCGCTCCTCGGCAATTCGACGAAACCTTTTGCCATGGATCTCGACGTACGGTCCAATAGATCAAGCATCATATCGCAAGAGGAAAACGATGAGAACCAGCACCAATAATAATAATAATAATAATAACAACAATAATAATAATACTTAGCAAAGCGCACCTACGCCTTAGAGTCTTCGGATTTCCTTTTTCCTTATCGGAAGATCCGAGTTTCTGCCTCTGTCATAGGTCAAACAATGGTTTTATTTCGAAAAGATGGGCTTTTGATTATTGTTACCATTTACATGGTTCCTTTTACGAGAAAAGTTTCGAGGAGAATACACAATTGAATGTAATCGGAATCGTTTTTACTCTTGTTGGCAGATTCTATGCTTTTTTATAGCGTACGGTGTGCATACATCGATATAATTTTCGATAATCAAAGGCACACCGCTCTCATCTTCGATATCATTCGAAATTCGAGATTGAAATTCTTGGATTGTAATGTTACATGATTGTTCACTTATGCATGAGTTATATCATCTGCCGCATATCGCGATTTTTTCTATTTCTGTTTCGATCGCTGATCGCGCTTAGTCGCGCTCGTTTTACAGCTGCTTTGAATGCCATCAAAAAGAGAATTTATTTCTTTGAATTGTTCTAAATTTATATTTAAGAAAAAAAAATGAAGAGATTACGTGTTTCATAACACTTTTTTTAATAAAAAATATTTTTTGAAGAAATATCGTGCAATTGGACGAGTCAGTTGCTCTAATTTATACTATACGTGTTGATGTCTCCTTACGATCAAGAAAGACGCGGATGATGGCTTGCTAATATTTCTACTAAATCTCGGCAAACTATCGCTAATTTTTTCTAGCAAGAGAGAATCGCGCTACCATCGAAAATCGTCGGCGAAGTGCTCGCATATCGCTCGGATGTGTGAGATCTCGCCTCTTCTCAACAAAAAAAATTTGCGCGCGCGCGCGTGTGTCTGTACATATGTACGTACGTACGTATGTATGTATGTATGTATGTATAACAGTAGGATATAAACATATTATTTTGTCAACCATTGTACACTGACAATGAGGCGAGATCTCGCAATGTTTGGGTAAGCTTTTAAAACTTCATATCATGTATGTAGATAAGTGTAGATTTATAGGTATGTATTGTATATTTTCGTGGGCACGTTGATCTCATACTGAGATTAAGAAGTTTATTCAATGTTGAACCGGAGAAACCGGTACGATTATTTATTGATCGATTGTTTCTTAAACTTGTATGATAGTATTTATACACATAAGCAATTGTATAATGGCCGTGACATAACGCAGGATTCGCGAACGCAGTTTTGCCGCCGTTATACATTTATTATACGCTTTCCTTGGACCAGAACGCAAATACATTATGGCGTTCGGCGATTTAACGCCGCATAATTATTCAGATATTCGTCGAAATACTACTGAATGCGATATGCATTCATAGATCTTTTCAGCTATCACATTATCGTGTTAGAACGCTTTTAATGCGTCAACGACTTTTCTACTCACCTCGATTTTTTCTTATTATCTTTCTCGCTTTTGGAGCTGGCTTGGTAAGCCATCATTCGTGTAAATTCGCTAATTTTTTTTCAAAGAGAGTGATTTTTTGTCGTTCACTGCTCGCTGAGAATTCCAGGGAGTCGAGATAAGTAACGCTTATCAATCGTGCGCGTTTTACAGATTGAATTCGTACGATAGAGAGAAAAAATTCTATATTATCTACCTCCTGAGAAACGTATTATCTAGATAAACGAGTATCTGTAGAAAGATTATTTCATTGAGTGCTCAGAAAGCAGCTCGATAACGCTTGACAGTTCGATCTTTTTTTTTTCACGCGAAAAGTTAAAAATTATTTATATATTTTTCTTTCTAGAAAAATATATAATACATTTAAGAGAAAATATATAGTACATATAAAACGTTATAAAGATAATATGCAGAGTCGAGCAGAATAAAATTGTGATACTGGGGTAAATGCAATTTCGTTTCTTCATACATACGGTGGACGTAAAATTCATTGTAAAATTAAAATTGATAAAGCGATAACTTTTTAATAGCTAATATCATAAGATACCATCACGAAGTGATGATTAACAATTACATCATTGGCAAATATATTTATCTCAATATTTACTTTTATGTTAAAATTATTACGCAATAGAGAGAGAGGAAAAGAGGAATAAAGGGAAGGCGGGAGGGAGGGAGGGGAAGGGGTAGAGAGAGAGAATGTACATTGAATTATACATTTTTCGTTTCATAATCTTTGCTTTACATTCTTTTAACAAGATTTGAGACGTATGCGAGGCTTGATTTTTTATAGGGACGCTATATAATACTATTATATATCGATCTAAATTCTAAACAATTGAATTTTGCTTTTTATTTACATGCAATGTCAGGATTAGGATTGTTTTATCCCATACAGCACAGAATATTGCAGCAACATTTTGTGCTCTATGGGATTAATACACTAATTATACGAATGAAAAGATACAGTTTATTTCAGTCTCCAATAAAGCTGATGCCAAATTATGCGTGTATTATACATATGTGCATGATTGTAATATGCGTGATTTATATGAAATATGTAAATGGTGTAAAGAAAAAATTTATCGAATTTGTGCATTTATGATTCACCATAGTGTTTATTCACTAGTGTAGCTCGAATTTTTCAACGAAATCAAAGTGTTTGTGGTTCACGTACAACGTACAATATACGTCGAAATTTGTGCTTGTTTGTTATGTACGCTTTGTGATTTATGCTGAGCCTGATAATAAAGAGGTATATGTGAGAAATAATAAACGTGGAAATGCAAAATTTCAGGACGAATCATGAATCGAAAACGATGCAACTACGAGTGCGAACAATGTCGAAACTCTACATTGGTGAACGTATGGAAAATTGTTGCGAATTATATGTATACATATTACAAAATACACGCACAGCTTGACGTCAGCCGGAGTAATAATCCTTTGGGTAAAATTGATTGTACAATAGTCGTACATTATTGAGATGCTACATATACCTTTCTGGATCTATGAAATTCGAGGGCACAGCGGAATGATTCAATGCAAACAGTTTAATCCATTTTCTCAAAAACTTTTGGAGGAGATTAATCTCTCTTAATGTAATATATTTATAAATTTGAAGTTTTTATATTTAAATGGAAAAATTGGCAGATAAGAACCCAGGGCGCGGGTATCGGTGTTATTATTGTTAAATTTAATTAACCAATGTGCATTTAAAAATATACATTTTGGATCATTTTTTGTTTTATCTTCAGCATAGATACAAATATATAGAGATCAAATTGGAATTTTAAAACTTGACATATATCACATTTGCAGTTGCAGTCAAATCTCAAATTAAAATTAATAATCGGAAAAGAGACTCATTAAAATCCGCGTGAAATCTGTACACATTAAGTGGACAGCGTTCAATCGCCATTGCCACACGTATTTCATCGTCGATGGTTTACAATATAATCGTTATATTTAAGATTTGACTGCAATTGCAGATATGGTGTATGTCAAGTTTTAAAATTCCAATTTGATCTTTATATATTTGTACTTTTGAAGATAGACCAAAAAGCGGTTCAAAATGTACATTTTTAAATGCACATTGGTTAAGTAAATTTAATAATAATAATAATCTTTCGCACTGATACCCGCGCCTGGGCTCTTATCTGTCAATTTTTCCATGTAATTGTTCTAAATCCTGAGCCTCCAGCTATTGTCATTATTCTTAAATTTCTCATCTTTGTCTTATAGATCGGCGGGATACTAATATCCTAGTTCTATTTCGAGTTTTTCAGTAAGGGACAAGAACTATTGTTGCATTAATTTCTTCTATATTTTATGCTCGATTATTTATTGCAATTAATCAGTTTTTACATAATTAATCAATTTAATCATAGTTTCTTTCTTTCGAGCGTTTGGATTATTTCTCTTTTACAGTCTATTTCGTATGTAATAACAATCATAATAACAACAAAGATAATTTTCTCGCAATGTCATTCTTCTTACTGTGTTTTCTAGGCGATATAAAAATTACACTGTGTTCAAAATGATAATACCAATCTTGTTGTGATAGAAACATTTTGCCAGTTGTATCTGTTGCACCAAGCCGTTCATAAGAAAATTAATGATATTCTATTTAATAATTAATGTTCGATTGATAAGGATAGAAAGAGAAAAAGTTGTTACAATGTAGTCTTTTTTTTTATTCGTAAAAATTTTCAGGAAAACATCCACACTTATTCTTCCCGAAAGATAGAGATACGATTTAGTTGACATTTTTTTCATAACGTTTTTTTGTCATTTACATACAATTACTTGCTTGATATATCAGAGAAATCTTGTCATTAATTGCGTAGGAACAGAAATTGAATCGAGTTTTTACGTGCCGCTAGTTTGTTTTTATACTTATTCTCTCTTCCCGACGTTTCTATTCTTCCCCAGATTGATCTGAACATGAAGTAGTTAAATTGAGAAATGGATTAATAGATTAATAAACTTGTAAGTGATTAACTGTATTCTTCATGAATTAGTCAGACGTGCCTGTTTCTATTTCTTTTTCTTCTTCTCCGTTCGGTGAAGGAAAAGGAACGGACAATCCACGCAATAGGCAATCTTGCGGAAATATAAACGCAACTTGCCTGTAACTATAAATGTGTCTTGTATAAGATAATTTCCTTTTTTTAGATTTTGATGTTTAGCTTTAAACGAATTTCAGAATATATATTATATATAAATACACATAAAATACACATGTTCATACATACATACCTACATATATACATACATACATACATACATACATATATATATATATATATATGTATGTATAAATATAAAAAGTAAGTAGGGATCGAAACTTGCGATTTTTACAAGTTCAATTTCCCAAACTAGAGATATGCGATTACTCTGATTGAAATTAGCAGGCGTTGTGTTTTTAGCGTCGCAAATAAAAGTAAAACTTATTCTCACGTATCAGAGATATCGGAATTTGAACCTCATCGGCATTATACCGGTTTCGATTCTCCTGTAAAATAGAAAGTGTTTCGCGCAGCAATTGATCAGTTGCATTTCCGATTGGCGAAAGATGAATGTAATGTATTCGCGTGAAATCGTATACTCTGCGAGTGATTAACGCATTTTCGCGTTAGTGAGCAATTTTTTCTTTTCCTTGTACAATTTGCATTACATATATCGTTGTCTGATGAGATTACACCACATGCGACTGAGTAAACATGATGTAATGTAAACACCTTTACGCTATAATCAGAGATAAAAAATTGGGAATCGAAATCAAACTAATCTAAAAGAATTTAAAGTTTCAAGAATTACATTGCGAAAAAGATTAATTTCTAATTTCAAATATTGAATATCCAGCGTCTTCAGAATTCCCTCAAAAGGTTTTCTAAGAATAAATATTCTTATTTAAAAAATAATATTATTATAATTATCTCTGTACTTTTTCTTTTATTTATTTTTTATTTATTCTATTTATTTCATTAACTTTATTTTACTCCATTTTCTACAGTCTTATTAATTTTATTTATACTATTTCAATATCTTTCTTATACTGACTTTTCTGTGAAAGAATGTTTATATATATATATATATGCGTGTGTATAGTCTTTGATAAAATGTTTATTTCTCGATTTACGAAAAAATTTTCCATCTGTGACCATTCGTTACACCGATTAGCACGCGTAGAAGTACACATATGGCTGTGTACAAAGCACTGGTCACTTTTGTTTTTGGACGAAACTAGGACCTTTTTCGTCTAAGAGATAGGAATTGGTGAACCCACGGTTATTTGCGAGATATTCATCGAAATATATACTCTTGCCGATAATCTCTCGGGAAAAAAAGAAAACGAAATCGAGAGAAACGGGCTCCCACACATATTTCGTTCGATTATTTTTCTCGAATGTGGTGCAATCCGTGGGAATCATATTCCCGAATATTATTGATAACGATACTAATCGAGAAGAAGAGAGCCATGGCCACTCTCCGACAATTTGAAGACTTATTAATGAAATGAATAAGGAATTCGTGATATCTTTTTTAATCCTTTCTAAATGAGCGTACAGAGCGAGAGACCGAAGTAATGGCGGGCAGCCTAATCGCGTTTACTTTTCTCAATTGCATTGATCGTACAAAAGTGCGAATAATGTTGCTAGAGAAAATGTAACCAAATATGCGCTTTATCGAAAATAAAGATCCGCCGGAAAAGGTAACTCTTTTCAGACTCGTTTTGAACCTTCCAATTTATTATAAATAGGATACTTTGAAACATAAGACATTTTAAGACTAAATGAGAAAAGAATAACAAAGTCATTGTATAGATTGCCCATCGCGCAATTCCAGAATACGAATTGACCAGAGCTCGAGGAGAAATTGGACGCTCATCGAGAGAATCCAAGAAGCTCTCCCAGATGCGTCGATAGGTGAAAGAGCGCGCCCATCGCCCATTTTCTCAGCAATATATGATCATTCGTGATTATTTTTCATCCAATGTAAGACTATGACAAAATATAGAATAAAAATTAATATTTAAATGTTTCTAATGTTATGTAAATAAAATTAGGAAGAATACATTTTCGAATGCTATAAATAAATACGTTTAAACGACCATACCACGACGACGATGACAATGACAATGATGATATATTCGACGATCTTATTATTAAAAAAAAAAGAAAGAGAAATAAAATAAACTGTTTATGTGTTTTGACGAATGGTTTGATTATTTCGAAATCATTATATTACATTCGATCGCTGATTATTTGACAATTATGCTCGAATTCTTATTCGTTGTAATAAAACGTTGTATCAATTATGACTTATTAGATAATAAATTCATATATTTATCGTTTATGTCTACATGAATATGCGCGCGTGCTTGTGTGCATGTGCGTGCGTGCGTGTAAAGGTGGGTATACACTTAGCGAACAAACAGCGAATGCGAATGTCTTGTGAAACATTTTGAACGTTTGTTTCGCACGAATTGTCTTTGATGTACCGCCTTATGAGAGAATCGAGCCGAATGAATCGAACGTTCTGTTCGCATTCGCTTTGGCGTATATATCTGCTGAATGATAACAACGAACGTTTGCATTCGCTGTTCGTTCGCTAAGTGTATACCCACCTTAACACGCACATATATAAATTTAATACTCAAAATTAAGAAGAAACTAAGAATAAAAATATTCTCGAATATAAAAATATGATATTTGAGAAAAGAGCTATCTCTCTCTAGAAAATGTAAGGCTGTCAGATAGTCAATCTCCACACCTTATGCGTAACTTTTTATCGTTGTTCTTGAACCATGTGTATTTGCTACATCCCCGAAATCATCCATTGTCTTAATATTTTTTTCCTCTTCATTGTCCAAGACAATTGGCATTTCGGTATCTCGTAATAATAATGCGGTGGTTGTCGGGACAAGTGTCGAGTTATTGTCCTGCAAAGATTGCTGAAATAAAACAAAATATGTGACTAATTATATTAGATAATAATGAGTTTTCAATCACGAACAGAAAATAGAAGAAATGAACTGACAAAGAAAAACATATATATATATATATATATATATATATATATATATATATATATATACAGGGTTTCCCAGATCATTTGGGATAATACTCGTGTGCAGATAGAGCAGACCAAACTGAGTCGAAAAGTCATCTTTCATTTGTTTTATCTTGCTTGATAAAGGAGTTATTATTGAGTAAAGTCTGGTCAATCAGCGCCAACCTTTAACCAGGCGCATGCGGTGACGCGGTGAGCCGTACGCCGTGAAGTGTGCGCTGCCGCACTATCAAGCGCGCGGCTCACTGACGTGCGCCCGGCTAAAGATCGGCGCTGATTGGCCAGACTTTACTCGATAATAACTCCTTTATTAAGCGTTATAAAAAAAATGATACAGGACTTTTCGACTCAATTTGATCCGCTCTATCTACACACGAGTATTGTCCCAAATGCGATACCTTGTATATATATATGTGTATATATATATATATATCTGGCATCCACTTTATTAAAATTTTTCATTGCACTTTTTTTCTGATAAACATATACTTTATTTTGATATATATATATACATATATATATATATATATATATATATATATATCAAAATAAAGTATATGTTTATCAGAATATAATATATATATATGTATATATAAAACACGGTTTTAGCATGATTAACGATTCCGTGGAAAAAATATAAATAGAGATATCCACTTGCAAAATAGAAAATTTGATAATAAAAAATAGTTTTTTTTTATTGGCGAATATTTTCATAAAATTAGCATTGCGAGATTTATACACGATGACTCTTATATGTTTACATCTTACAATTAGTCTCTTAATTAATATTTCAAATCAGAGAATTTAAACAGCAAAATTAAGATACAAGCATCTTTCATCAAATAAACTTTAAAAATGTATGATATAGCGTAAGATAAAACATATATATTCTTACTTGCATAACGTTTAAAAGAAATAGGAAAGCGAGCAAGGTCAATGCACTCAGCGCAGCGCTACTTCCATCTTTTCCTTTAGAGCTTCTAAAATTTAAAAGAGTAATTTATAAGAAAGCTTTTTTCTCGATATTAATGCGTTTTAAATACGCAATTTATTTATCGTACCTGCGATACCCGTGATGATAACCACTTTCGTCACTATGATAACGTTCGCCGATAGATGCATCCCAAGGAGCTTTTCCAAAATTTCCAAAATTGATTAAAGATTTCAACGTCATCTGTTTAATAAGCAATATATATAAACAATAATTTTCGCATTTGACAAAATAACATAGATAAATTAATAATTATATAATACTATTGTAAGATACAATATATGTATATGCATATGCATGCGCGTTATAAATTTAAAAATGTTTTATATATTTATATATTTTTTAAATTGAACTATATATTATTTTAAAGAGAAATACATATATTCGAACGGCATGTGCGCGAATTAATATTAATAAATTGCACTGCTTGTTTCGCTTGCCTTTGAAGAAATTGTAAAGAAATTATACAAGGATGGAAAAGGTCGCCAAGAGTTGCGCAACACCAAGATGAAGGCTTCACAACGAGATTCGATACGAAACTGTTTTGTCGTAAGAAGATATTTTCTCATCTGGCATAAAACTATGGTCACGGTTTCTGGATTCTTCACGGTCGTTGACAACAACCTGGAAGCTTATTTTACCGGACATTCTCAATGTGTACATGCGCGTGCGTACGCATACAGGTGTGTGTGTGTGTGTGTGTGTGTGTGTGTGTGTGTGTACAGGGTCATCCTTTGTTACTGCATTAATGTTTGATAAAAGATTCTTTTCATCAATTTGAAATCAATTTCTTCACAATTTTGCTGAATAATCCAACCAAAAGAATAGTGCTGAAACACATTGCGATAATTCGCCCGTTGTGATCTCAATTTCTATCTATATATTATGTATACAAAAGGTCATCCCGTTTATTAGGCAGATTATTTGGTTGAAAAATAATATGAGGTATTGTATGAAATAAACATCTAGATATTTTTGCATGGGTAAGATCGGTTACGAGTGTATTTATTAAGATATAATAATTGAACTGCACCTATACATCAACTTATACCTATGCCATGTATAACTAATCAGCCATGTTGATATTACAAAAGAGAAGAAATAGTGCGAAGAGCTTCACTTGTATGTATGTTTGTGTGTGTGTGTGTGTGTGTACACACACACACACACACACACACAAATACATACCATATATAATATAAAACCTATATACAGTAGCTAATATATTTAGGATGGATGCTAAAAGAAAGAAAATATATAACATCCTGAGACATTAACACGTATGTTAAATAGGGAAGGCCATTCGATAACGAGATACATTCAACCACTATCATTGTGAAATATCTAGTTAGCAAAACTTATATTTCGAAAATCACTAACTGGATATATATTCTTCCCATTTTAGAGCAAAAATTAGTAATATCATCAATAATTTCTAGTCACACTTTTCATTTCCATTTTCTTATCCGCGATTTTTATATGCGAGATTAAGTAAAATTTTATTTTGTATATTTATAGATAAAGTGTAAAAAAGACAATATATTTAAACACTGAAACTGATTGTTTTTGCACCAATTGCCAAATTAATTAGAAAAATAAAATACTACTTAAATTCATCGCTGACTCAAATAATATCACGCAAGGTTAATTTTTTTTTCTAGTACACAATAACAGTACTTGAACAAAGCTCATCAAACACATCAAATGCCGATCCTCTTTCTCCAACAGCTCTAAGCGCGTCTTCCTCCCTCTTTCTTTCTGTTTCATAAAGCGCTTTATTATTGATATAATACTTTATATACATACCGTATATTTAACATTAAATATATACGGTACGTAAATAATCTAAGCGTTGATGAAACTTGTATAATTTCCGTGAATTAAACTTCTAAAGCTATATAGAGACATGGAAACGACAATATTAGTGTAAAATTCTTTTTCCCGTACTTGTAACATCGAAAATTGAATACGCGATAGAATTGCATTTCGGTCTTGTGACAAGTATTTGAACATTTTTTATCAGCCATATCATATTTCAAAGAAAAATGCATCACATTTCAGATGTCAAGCAAATCTTGTATATTATAAATTTAAAAACTCAAATCTCCGACAATCTCCGCTATCTATTGTACATTATATAATCACTCTATTGTCAGAATAACGGAAATTTCTCAAGTAAGAGCACAATATACAACCTATATACGTGTAAAATATATTCAATAAATAGAAATAAATATATTATTATTTAATTAGCGCATGGCGAAACTTAATTATCGATACCAAGAGGGACTTATAAACGTGATAAACAGACGACCAAAGAATTCCATTAAAGAATTCCAGATAAAATTTCATCGAAAGATTTCGTTATATTCACAGTAGATTATCGAAAATGTTCATCTCATTTTTCACGAGACAAGCCTTTATAAGATTGAATCGAGTGCTTGGTTTATTCGCGACTTTAAAGTCATAGATTCGTTGAAATTACGAAAATGCATCATTTAGCGTGTACAATATATATGTATCGAATTCGCCGCTCGAAAAAAATGATCAGTCGTGAGTTGTCGAGTTGACAAGATTTCATATGATTCATATGAATGAGGTGCTCCCTGAACGTTCGCGCGTGGTCATCTCGAGTAAATTTGAACTTCTATTCTAATGTGGGACACACCAAAAATCTCATTGAAACGCATCGATTGTGTCTGAGTGCTTGATATTGAATGTCAAAGAACTCTAAAAAAACATCCTAGAAAGAAAGTTTCAAAGTCTCAAGATATCTCTTGAATAACTTTAAGACTTTTGATGTCGTTTGGTTGCCTGTAATGTAAATCAATACAGTTACGTTTCTCGCATCGTTTTCTACTAACGAGGCGAAATGTACAATTTTTCGGAAAGGCTTCGGATTAAAAAATTCTATTGACAAAAAGATTTCGCGAAATATCGCAAGATCTAAGCCACGCTCGATGAAACGCCGTGAATATGAACGTGCTCATACGGCATTGCAATCCATGAAGAGAGTTCTGCAATCTTCGCCAGTGCGACCGCGTCGTCCTGCTTCGTAAAGGGCTTCGAAACCGACGCCGCTCTGTTTCTGTAGAAGATAGCTTGTTGCGTATCTATAGAAATCATGTCCAATTTAATAATAACTAGCCATATATAGATGGAGAGAAAGATTGTTATAATTTTGACCGACACATAAAAAAAAACTATTTCTATCTATTTCTAAAAGAAAAAAAGGAAACATGATAATTAAATCGATTACGCATACACATTGTGTACATGTACAACATGTACGTGTTAATTTATTCGATATTTAATAAAAATGTAAATTAAACACTCACGATCCAAACTGGCAGAAAATTGACGATGGGCCTTGTGTATCAGCGATACACTCTGCGCTGGCCTCGCAAAGGGCTCTTTCGGCGCATCCACGTTGACCTTCCTCCTCGGCACGTCCTACGTAGCTAAAGGACTTGACAGATCTCATGTAGCCCTAGCGAATTAAACGAATTACACACATATAAGATATATATTTTTGCTTCTAAATAGATAAATTTAGTAATAGTAATCACGTAATATATGTATATAATCTTTTCTTTTATTTATATATATATGTGTAAACAGAGAGAGAAATATTAAAAACAGTTACAATATAAGAATAAATAAATACAATAATACGATATAATTCGCGAGAATGTGAGATAAATAATTATAATATTATTATAAAAGTATATATAATAATATTATAATATTATAAATATTATTATATATAATAATTAATATATGCATATATTGTATGATAATTCCCTCTTATTGTTAGCGTGGCAATTTCTCAAATATTATTTCAAAGAATATGAGTTTTAATTGGCATTTATCAATTATTTTTAATTATGATATATTTTTACCTTCAGCATAGAGATTGACGCTATTGCAGCTTCGGAGATGGTGTCGCGCCTTCCGAGTGAACGAGCTGTCAAGGAACGATGAGAGAACGATGTCTTCAGAGCGTCCAGCAGATTAATGACTATGCTGATGAACTGCTTAATAAGATGGATAAGCAAAGATGTAAGCGAATTTATTTACGGATACACATATTTTGAAAAATAGGAATGCGTTTTAAGTAGTACGGTGTAGATACGCACGTGAAATTAATTTACATTGTTAGAGATTAGGGATATACTTGTATGCATGCATACATACATGCATACCTACATATATACATACATACATACATACATGCATACATACATACATACATACATACATACATACATACATACATACATACATACATACATACATACATACATATATATAGGGTGTTCCGGAACAACCTACCATCCGTAAAAGAACTTATATCTCAAAAATTACGCTTCAATTCAAATTTTGGTAAAGGAAAAATCGTCGTAGAATTGTACCAGGAATACGTCATTTTACGGACGGAAGGTTATTCCGGAATCCTGTATAATACATACAATACATACATGGATACATTTATACATGCATACATATTTTTCATTATTAGAAAAAGGACTATGATAGGATTTAACATATCAAGCAATTTTAACAAAGCGATAATTTAATAATGCACACAAATTGATTAGTAAACATTATAACAAGGACGTTGGACAACTATATATGTATAGCAAAATTAATTCAGATTCTCTAATTCAACATTCTCGATCAAATAGGCACGTATTTCAGCAGTTCTCACCAAAGCAAGATGAAGAGTTCCAAATTTTTAACTTGTCATTGAATCTTCTCATTCATAAATTCATACTAACCTCGGAAGCATTTTTCGCCATTACTGCAATCTGTTCGGGGTTTCTGCCCTGTCCTAGAAATGCACCCAGCACCGCAGTCAAAATTTCCTAAACAACCGACACCAGCCATGTGCGCTAAGTCCAAAGATAGATAATTATTTACAAGAAAAATGAGAGAAAAAGAAAGAGAGAGGGAGGGGGAGAGAGAGAGAGAGAGAGAGACAAACAGACAGACCGAGACAGAGAGATAGAGGCTCGTTGATGCAAATGTCGTATTTAAATATTTAATTTATTCTGAATAAAAGGTTTATGTGGAAATGGCTGGAAAAAGAGCGCATAAACAAAAACACTGTTTTGAAAAAATAAAATGCATCTTTATAAGTTTTACTTTATTGTATAAAACATTTGAAGGTAATTGTAATACTATCAACGTAATCTTATTAAATCAATCACAAATTAGTTATCAACATATAATGACAACAATATATAATACTTTAAAAAGTTACAATTTTACTAATTGTGCTGACAATGCTGTAGTTTATTTTGTAAAGGAAACTAAAATATAAATCTTTCTAAATTTCGCATCTTTTGAGAATAAAGTTTACGCTTTTGCTCCTTCCTTTAATCATCAGCTTTGATTATTCCCGCAAATGTGATTGTCATGAGCAAAATGTATTCAACAAAACCAAGTAAAACACCGACTAGTCTCCGGCTATGAGATAAATTAAATTGTGTAGAAAACGTGAAGATGATATGACACAAGTGCATGAAAATAATGGTCTGTCACAATTATTTAACACATACTCTTTCTCCTCTCTAATTATTATACAACATAGTTTGTAACCGTAAGCAGCCGTGCGTATCTCCCAAATTTTAATTCAATGTCAAATTTAACTTATTCCGTAGATGTAAACTACAACGCAAATATGAGATTGTCTTTATTTTCAATATTAATCAAAATTGGAATATCAAAAAATTAATATAAATAATAATAAATATTATGATATTAAAAAATAAACTCTATTGATACATACATAAAGCAATAATAATTTCAAATATTTGAAATAAATTATTTATAAATATAATATAGCCTTTCTTTCACATAATAGTATATATATACAGACAACTCTATATGATATGATATTCTGAGCTGCTTATTTATAATAATTTACATATGAGTCAGACACTGACTAATTTACATTTTCGCATCGCGGAGAGAAGAAAACAATTGTTTTTCATGACAAAAGCATTCAATGTATCAGATAATCCATATTCAGTAACTTAAAGCTTACATATTGCAAAATACTCTTTTGCGTGTATCTGTTACGCGCTAATAACAAATTATAATCTACCTAATAACTGAAGAAAGCAGTTGACTTAACACATATCCGAGATATGATAATGCCAATCCGCATTACTGGTCAACGCGAAAAAATATTCGAAAACCGAAACGTTTGAACATAGCGCATCGTAGTTATTTTCACTTACCTGCATAGGACTACTCTGATTGTCCACCTTATCGATACCATCTACCGGTTGCTGAGGTCCACCCAACAATGCCGTGAGGACCCTAAATCCTACGGAGAGCAAATTAGTCCACGGGCTTGTAGTCGCACCGTCATCTATCTCGTTTTTACTGGGTCCGGTCGCACCACCAGTCTGACCCAGCAGCATCTGCATCAACATACCCAGCATATTGGACCACGAGAAACCGCTACTGCTACCCTCCTGTGCATGGAAACCGAATAATATGATATCAGTAGTGAAAAGAAAAACAAATTAGTTTAAATCCTATTAGAAATGTAAAGATAGAACAATAGTTTATCCTCATAGGTATAATATAGAGAGGCCGGAGGGAGAGAAGAAGGGGTAAAAGGTGCGTAAAATTATAATATTAATTGAATTAAATATATACACAAATACAATTTTATATAAATTACCTGAATTTGATTAGTGCTAATGTCCTCGAGATCATCGATCGCCACTTTTTTCATCGCGTTTGGCTTCTCGGCAAATTTTCTATCCTCTCTGACCTGTTGTTGCTGGTATTCTTGTGGATATTGCTGAGTGTACTGAGGATGCTGCGGTAAAGTTGCAGCATGTCCCAGAACAAGCGCAATCAAACACAAAAACGCGTATTCGTTGAACCACATTCTATGACAAAAATAAACTTTGTTGTATTTTGATGTACATAATCAGATAGACAACAAAGAAAGTATTTGTATGTTTATAAAATAATCTGTTTTCTTCTCTTCTCAGAAACATTTTTTGCTACAATGTAATGTATACAAAACTTGTAAAAAAATTGAAATTAATAAAACAAATTTTTAATTATTATGAATCAATTTATAGATTATAACGCATCATTATGTGTGGATATATTGCATTATGTTTTGCGTTATTCATATTTGTATCCATGATTCGATACATGAATTTAAATCTCTCTTACATATCTCGATTCCTCCCTTCCCCTCCCATACTTTATAAAATATAATTTGTAAGATTAACAACAACCGTAATCTTCACCTTGATTGCGCGGAACGCGCAATGGACGGAAATGAATAAAATCGGTTTATATATTGCGGATACAAGCTGAGAACACGATGCTGTTGAAAGTGTGTCACCATGGTTAAGGTCGCTTCGACCGCAAGCATGCCACCCGACCGCTCGTTAACCCACTTTCCGGCAATGCTGGTTTGTTGAACTCGATAGATACCGTTATTCTAAAAGGCGGTCACGACCTACTGTCGATCGCTGGAGGGCGAAGAGTTTTCGTGCCCGCAAAAAAATAAACGAAGGAAAGCAACTCGCGTAAAAAAATCCCGGCTTATTACCGTTTGCGAGATTGAGCTGATAAGAATTGATAAATTCGACAAATAACATTTTGTTCTACAAATATTTTCAAAAGCTTTGCGCAATCTTTCCACTTTTTAAAAATAACACAAAAAATAAAAAGAATATTTATTTCATAATATGTGGATTTATATATAAATGCTCTATGATATGTATTACATACCAAAAATTTGTATATATATATATAAATGTTTGGCGTATAGTACGTATAAAAATATATAGCGATGAGCAAATCTAATCTTAAAAAGTATTAAAGTAGAATATTCACAAACAAATTGTCTTCATCAATTTTTATCGCGCAACTTTTATGTCAACCTCATTATTGATTTAATATAGCTGATCAATGCTAATTTTTACGAAATATTCGCTTTCCATAATTTTTTGGATAAAATCGGAAATTTGATTTATAAGTTATAGAATAACACAAATAATGAATTGAATAAAAAATTGGTTAAAATAACTAAAATAAAAGAATGATTAAAACGATGATTTTGAAAGCAATGAAATGTGTGTGTGTGTGTGTGGGGGGGTGGGGTGGGTATGGATGTGTGCATATATGCAGGGAGAGAGGGGGGAGGGGGAGTGGAAAGGAGAGAGAGGGGGGGAAGAGAGGGAGGGGAAGAGAGAGAGAGAGAGAGAGAGAGAGAGAGAGAGAGAGAGAGAGAGAGAGAGAGAGAGAGAGAGAGAGAGAGAGAGAGAGAGAGAGAGAGAGAGAGAGAGAGAGAGAGAGAGAGAGAGACTCATCAACTGCAACAAACGATGCGCCGCGTGCCTTTGGAAAACGGTACATGCCACAATGGAAAAATCACAAACGAGTTTCTAACTGTATCCTTTTACACACACACACACACACACACACACACACACATGTATATATGTATGAATAGAAGAAAATCTCTATCTCGAGTAATATTAATTAAATTAAATGTGTAATAATAATGTATATACAACACCAACAATAAATATCGTAACTGATAGTTTCTAGATCTAAAAGTTATATACTTTTTAAAATAGAATAAAGCACGTTTGTGTGATTAATAATATACAACCGTGAATTATCATCAATTCAATCATATTCAAAAGTTTTATAAAGCTACACCAATTTACTGATTAAAGTGATTTTATTGATTTAAAACAATGTTTGGAAAATACGAGCAATTGATTTCCTCTAATCGATCAATTCAAGTCACAAAAACAATGGAAAGCTATATTACTTACTTAGTTTTCTTTCTGGCAGACTTCTTTGACACTGACTTTCAGTTCTGAAGATGAAATTCTTCGCGGGGTCTTCTATATACCTTGCGAGTATACGTGGGGGTAAACCGTTCGGCCAATGACTACTCATCTTTACTACCATTTTCAATGAAACTATCCAATCACGCCGGACCGATTGGCGAAGATTCCGAAAGATCGTCTACTTAAGGGCATTTTTAGTAATCACTTTGCGATGAAAAAGAGAAACAGCAGTATTCATCACTTTACAAAGAAATAATATAATACATAGTTCGAAATCGCTATCTTGCACTATAGTTTTCGACAAATATTATATGTGTTTTATTTATAATTTTTTTTTCGTAGCAATTGTAATTAACAGACACTACATTTTACATTCAACAATTTACATTATGTGTCCCGTTACACATTCAATCTTAAAAGCATTTTAAAATTAAAAGCATCTTAAAATTTGAACTCTGATCATTACTTTAATGCTTATTTTGTTAATAGTCGAAACACAAAAATTTTTTCAAAAAGATCTTATAGATCTCTTAATGACGTGCTATACCGGATTATGACATTAGAAAACATATATGAGTTCCTTTTGCTTGCAAAATAGATCGAAATAAGTTCATTTAAAAAATTTTTGGATTTATTATAAGTAGTAAAATATACCAAAGCTTTCTCTTTTTGATTCGTGAGTAAATAGTTGTACGAATAGTTGTTCGCATTAAAAAAAAATTATTTATGTCGATGTATTTTGCAAGAAAAAAATAATTTCTCGTTTGTAACATTATAATTCAATAAAATTGCAGCAAGGACACAGAAACCTTAAATAATTTAATAATTGATTGTAAGAGTTAATAATTAATGTGCAATCTACAATATATATATCTTGATTAGTATAAATTTTAATCGAGTAAATCTTTTTCTCTTTATCTTGTCCATACCTTTTTTAGTTGATGTAAAATGTCACCGGATATCCTCGTAGCTCTTCTTCGACGATAATAATCCCAAGAGATGATTATCATTATTTATCTCAATTCTTGCAAATAGGAAAGAGAATAGCAAATTGCGAAATTCAACTTACTTAATTTAAATGATTGATCTTGTAGATGTTTGCGTCATTCAATATTTAGCAAAGCAAGAAACATAATTGCAGCAAGCTCATAATTTTTAAAGTTTTATTAATTTTCATTATATTTGCATTTATATTCTTTTCCCATTCTTGTATAGCTCTCTATTTGTTTTCATGCACTATGTTAGTATTATTCGTATTTTCTTTTCATTCACAGTTGTATCAAGAGCATTAT
Source organism: Polyergus mexicanus (assembly GCF_030449975.1). Lineage (NCBI taxonomy): Eukaryota > Metazoa > Arthropoda > Insecta > Hymenoptera > Formicidae > Polyergus > Polyergus mexicanus. The sequence continues at coordinate 9,743,470 of NW_027223333.1, forward strand.
CAAAGCGAATGGGTAATGTAAATCGGTACGTATTGATAGCGAATGGAAAAAGCATTGGCAATTGATCGTAACTGTTTCAGTAGCGGGATGCTGCGTCGTTTCTTCTTATTAGGAGGATCTCGCTAATCGCATATACCGCCTTGCGGATAGTTGGATACCATCCTCTCATTCCCCTCTTCCTCTTTGCACTTGTTGGCATAGTTTATCGTAGCAAGTTCAGTGAACGTATTACGAGTCGCGAATGGATTCGAGCGTAACGGAATCGACAAACGACCTTCACGGAGGAAATTTCGCGTTATCAAACTCCGATCGGTTACACAAATGTGATGATTATTCCGAAAAATACGAGATTGCGTCACAGGTCTGAATTCTGGCTAGTGTAAATGTATGTGTCAAAAACAATTTTTCGGCACATATATATATATAATACATTACTTATTTATTTACTTAACTTGTAAGACCGTTTACTTACTTAATTTGCAGAACCAAGTTTTCGCCATCATTAACATAAATTATGTCTAAAGGCAACCTCGCGAACCCGAACAATTTTGATTTTGATGCAACTTTACATACATATATAGCCCAAAAATTGTTCTATGGGATGAAAGCATCCTTTATATGTAGAATGACTCTTTGTTTTTCTCGATATATCGCGAAAACTATTCAAGAAATAAAAAAATGTTTTATACAAAAGTTTCATGGTAAAAACAGCTCTATCTAAAAAAATTATTTTTGAAAAAATCTTTTTTAAAAATTACTTTTTCAAATTTTTATTAATATAATTAAATAGAGTTGTTTTTACCATGAAACTTTTGTATAAAACATTTTTTAATATCTTGAATAGTTTTCGAGATATATCGAAAAAAGCAAAAAGCCGCTCTACATATGAGGGGTGTTTTCACTCCTTAGAATCATTTTTAAGCCGTAACTAAAAATTCTAACTTCATCTATTGATTCCCCCGCCGCCCCCTCCCCCTACATATCTGTAAAGTTTCGTCAAAATCAAAATGATCGGATTTACGAGGTCCCCTTTAAGTTATCATTGAAATAAATTGCACCATTACATTTTTTATTACTCTATTGAAATAATTTATCCATGTGAGATATGAGACTATGCAACGATTGCCAACGTTGAAAGTGGAAAATGCTGGTCAACATTAACGAGTCAATTTGCCTGCATTCGGTCATTAATGTTGGCCAGCATTTGCTTGTGATCCGCGTCATTATGCACGAAAGCATTATAGAGGCATGCTTGCGTGTCCGCAACACGCTCTGTTTATATGGGTTATCCTCATTTAGGCGAATTTGTAGGCTAACAATAAGTATTATTTTCCGAAAATATGTCTGTTTTTGCGATTGAATACGTTAGATGATGTATCACATGCAATCAATCATGACAAAGTTTAGAAAATTGGCGGCATTGTGTAATATAACGTGTGACTTTTCCTCTCCACGATTTTTCAAATTATACATGTTCATAATTAAACGTTAATTTAAAAATCTGAAACTTAAAGATTTGAGATTAACTGCGAGAATGCCGTTTTATTATAAATTTGCGTTTCTTTTTTTCTTGAAGCTCTGTTTCAAAAACTATTCGATAATTATACAAAGATTAATATGGCGTTTTGTAATATTTTTTTTTTAGTCCAGAGAAAATAAAATTGACATTTATATTTATATTTCTCCGAAAAGAAAAATTGTTTTTGCAAATAAATAAAGATTGTTTTAATTATTACAATTATATATTTAATGAATATATATATGATAAATGTTTACATTAACTTACATCTCACGGATCGTTTTCATTTTTACATATATTATAGAGGGCACATTTCTAACACGCACTTTGAATTTTGTGGCACTCTCTTCTGGTACCAGAGATATGCAATTTTAAAGTTTCACAGTTTTAATGCTTTCTCTGTTATAAAATAAGTAAAAATAATGTTTATTTACGTTGTATTTTTGTATAAAGCAGATGTGGAAAAAGTGTTTGTTTACATTTCCGGAAACGAAGCTCCTTGAATTTTTTCATTTTCTATGCGAAGCGAGGTTCAACGCAAACCTATGTATCTAGTTTCTCAATAGTGATAGCCCCTCGCAGGGGGGGGGGGGCACCACTATCAAAAAACTAGATACATAGGTTCGCGTTGAACTTCGCTTTGCGTGGAGTAGCAATTGCGAAAAAGTATAATATACAATTTTTTATATCTTACTAAATGATATTTATTTTATAAATTATTTGTAAGAGGACATACATCTGCCATATCTAAAAAAGGCATGTAAAGTCGATACTCAAAAGTCTCGAAGTGTATTGTTGTCGCTTTTCCGCGATGCTGATTGGTTCTGTCGTTGCGCTTACTTCGTGAGTGGTTGTCATTGCATATTTTGACAGTTATTTTGTGTATACAGCGTTAAAAATGTTTAATGAAAAAGAATAAATAGCGCGCGCGAAGCGCGCATTGCATTGTTCTAGTGTTAAAAAATTCATCAATACGTTTATCATAATTAAATTGACGTTAAAATAAAAACTCGTAATCAAAAGAAATTCTTAGCGAAAATATACTGACAGTGACGCAAATGTAAACAAAAAAAAACATAAACACGCAAGTAAGATAGAGTGAAAAGATCATAGAAATAAATGCGAAAATTATGATACTTCAAAATCGTATATCTCTGAAACGAGAAGAGAGCGCCACAAAATTCAAAGTGCGTGTTACTTAGGAATGTGCCCTTTATTATATATGTAAAAATGAAAACGATTCATGAGGTGTAAGTTAATGTAAACATTTACCATATATATTTTAATATATTTTTCACACATTGCAATATACAGGGTGTATCTGAAATGATACACTAAACTTTAAGAGCATATTCTAGAAGTCAAAATAAGACTTTTTGTTTCTATGAACATGGGTCCGCAAATGGACCCTCCTCTAAGCTAGAAGCCCCTAAAGTTTGGAGAAAAAATTAAAAATCGCCTGTATTTCAGACAAAAATGGCAGAAAGTTGAAATTTGGTATAGCCAGTAAATTATGAAGTAAAGTAAACCACTTTTATCGCCTAATAACTGTAGTCAAATGGAAGCAGAAAATGTCCGTACTTTAGCCGTAACTTTTTAACAATGAATGCTTTTCGTCCGTACTTACACTTGAACTTGTTATTTATAGATTGCATTATTATTTGACCTTGGTTTTGACGTTTACCTATTACTCTCTCTTGAAAGATAAATAAATTTGCGTTGCGAGTGTTTCGTCAATTTCACACATTTTCGACTTTTAGCTCGGAGGGGAATTCATTTGCGGACCCATGTTCATAAGAAGAAAAAGTTTTATTTTGATCTCTAGAATACGCTCCTAAAGTTTAGTGCATCATTTCAGATACACCCTGTACGTATCTTAACTTAAAATATATTAATCAATTCAATTTCGAGTATGAAACTGTTTATGGATAATGATCGAAGGTCGAAAGAGTTCGCGCACAAAAATAACGATTTTCCATAAGTATTCCTTGGTATGTCTCGGTGAAAAGTAGCGGACACAAGAGTAGCCACTACAGCTATTTGACACAGAAAATCTTAGTTATGTAGCGGGATCGGCACGTGGCCGGCGGATTTACATTCGTAATATAATATGCATACATGCCGTTGACTGATACGACCAACTACGATAACAATTGTACTTTTATATGTAAAAGCGATTAAACGTTGTGAATGAGAAAAATAATTAGTCTTAAGATTTTGCTCAAATAATGAGAATGAAATTTATATAAGTATCTTGTGTAACTTCATAGTCAACAATTATATTAATATTGTTCAATAATTGTTGAGAAATTTGGTCAATGTATGGTCAATTTTATGTGTGAGTTTTAGTCTAGATATATTCTATACATATACAGGGTGACCGATAATAACTGTATCACCTCTCGCGGATAGAATAGATGAAATTGAAGAGAAAAAAGTCCTTTATCATTTTGCGATTTTCGTAATAATTATTGAGAAATTAATTAAAAAAGATCGATCAATTCGCGCGAGTATAAGCACGCGGTGAGAAGAGACAGTTCAAAAGTAATATACGGTCGTAAGGCGCACGACAATGTTTTGGGAGGAGCGCTCTACAAATGACAACGGTTAAGCCTATCGCACAATGCAAAGAAACAGGCAATAGGATATACAATAGAATAGGCAATAACACAGGCAACAGAAATAACCACATTTTAACTTATCAGAAACTGTGTATCAACGCACAATGGAATATGGAATAGGAAATCTAACGCATCGGAAATTTTATTCCTATTGTCTATTCCATATTCTGGTAAGTTGAAATGGTTATTTCTGTTGCCTGTGTTATTCTCTGTTCCAACACGATTTCGGTTCCATATTCCGTCCAGTACTATATGTCGATGTCTGAGGTACTTCCAGTATTTCCGTCTAAGGTTATATAAAGGAAGGTTAAGTCATATATTGATACTATGTAAACCAATGGGCAACCCATGATGCATTGCGAAAGGCTGCGAGAGTCAATGACAATACCTTATTTAACATTTCTTCTTAATAGCGACTGTGCACACATCGATTCTTTGCATTGCATTATTATGGATGGCCCAGTCTCACGACTTAAGGCCGTATTACATTACAAATTGAGAGTTCGGTCGGCCTTACGGTTGATAGTTGCGAATTGACCAATCAACCGGCAAACTGCTTTGCTTTGATTGGTCACTCCGTAATCCCAACCGCAACCGAGCCCGTAACCCATAGTGTAATACGGCCTTTATTTCCGTCATGCTGCAATTCGTTCTTGAATGGCCATTTTGAGCGTCCACTTATATATATAATCACTTCCGTCCATATTCTTAACACCAAATGCTCCCTCCAGTTCTTATTTACTTAATGATTACAAATTGTGGTTACGGGTTACCATAGACATAGGCCGGTATTCATAGTCAGTTCTTATTTCAAGACCGTCTTAAATAATGTCTTAAGATGCTAATACGGCTCTGTGATTGGTTTAGGACATCTTAAGATTGTGTTTAAGCCGATCTTGAATATAAGAACTGACTATGAATACTGACCAATAGTATATCTAGACCGAGCGTTTGCCTTTATTTTAGAAATGGGGGTAAAGCGGGGAGCACACATTTTTGCATAAACACATAATCATAAACACAAGGAAATTGATTGGTTCATTTCCTCATGCATGAGGAAATGGACCAATCAATTTCCTTATGCTTGTGATTATGCACTTATGTAAAAGTATGTGCTACCCGCTTAAAGATACCCGTAGAAAAGGACATATTCTGTTTCGTGCCCCTTGCGTTCTCTCTCGCTCGTACATAGCATAGCGCTCTCTTTCATCATGCTACGTGCGAGCGAGAGAGAACGCAAGGGGCACAAAACAGCGTATGTCCTTTTCTACGTGCACCTCGGCTCCCACTCCTCAACACTCGGTCTAGATATACTATGTTTATACAGGTTACAGATCATCTCGTATGACAATACGAAACAGTATCATTATTTCGATTATCGGGAGGTTAACTTGTCGTTTGCGTGACAAGCACTTTTAGTGTTTGCTGATTACATCGAGACGGCGAATACAAAAACGAATCACAGAAATGGAGTGTTTAATTGGTATTCAATGTAAAGATTTCGTTCTGATTGCAGCGGATATGACAACCGCACAATCCATTATAGTTATGAAAAGCGGTAAGATGTTTGTTATTTTTATCATATCCGACTGTTAATAGCATATTAATTAGACACAATTAATTATATTAGTATACAAGATACACACATATTCTGTATTATATTGTGTGATACATTGTATAACAGAATATCAGATCAATTACATTATCATAGTATATTAAAGTATAAAACAATAGAACAATATGTCATTTTCACAAAATTTTAATTACGTTATATATTAGATTGTTAGGTTATGAGCAACTATTCTAAGCTATGTTCCGATTCTTCACCCGGATGCATCCGATATTATAGTATACGTAACATATACTGTAATATTGGGTGCACCCGGATGGGGAATCGGAACACAGCACTACAGAGCCGCGTTCGAGAACATCACCCGTATGCACACGAGCATCGTTCTCTCTTTGTTCAACTTTTAGTAAATAACAAAGATAGAACGACTCTCGGTGCACACGGGTGACGTTCTCGAACGCATCTTAGTTTAATTATAATTATCTAATTATAAATTATCAAAAACTAATCTTAAATGGCACACAAAACATTTCAGATGAACACAAGATTCACAAGATCTCTGACAAGCTTGTTATGGCAATATCTGGAGAATCAGGTGACACGACACAATTTTCAGAGTATATTGGAAAAAATATTCAATTATATAAGATGCGAAATGGTTATGAACTATCCCCCAAGGCTGCTGCTTGCTTTACAAGGAGAAATCTGGCTGATTATCTTAGAAGTAGAACTCCATATTTTGTCAATATGTTACTAGCTGGATATGATGATGATACAGGACCGGAATTATATTTCATCGATTATTTAGCATCTTGTGTAAAAGTTCCTTATGCAACTCACGGGTATGGTGGCATGTTTTCCATGTCTGTCTTAGACAGATATTACAAATATGGTAAAATACATTGTATATATATATATATATATATACTTATAGAAATATGATATCATGTATAAATTAATTCTTCCTATAAGATATTAATGGATATTTCTTGCAGATTCTACCGAAGAAGAGGCATATATATTATTGAAGAAATGTGTTCGAGAAATTCAGAAACGATTGATCGTTAATTTACCAAATTTTAAAGTTCAAAAAATATTCAAGGATGGAATTACAGATATGCAGCCAATCACAGCTGAAAATTTGGCTGTGGAAAGTGTCGCCAAAGCATAAAAAAGAAATATTTTTTTTTTTATATTTCTTCAATTACAGAAGTTTTTCCATTATAAGAATAAAATATCTGTAAACATAATTTGTGGATAGATTTCTCAATAACCTATAATAATTACTTATTTCTTTTATTTCAGTTATTAAAGTGAATTAGAGTACTTTAATTTTATCTATAGATACATATACACATATATAGTATAATTGTATCATACGAAGAGAGAAATGCATATATATATATATATAATTATGAATCGTAAAATATCTTATTACATACGAATATAAAGTTAAAAGCAATAAAGTTTATTTTTATTTAAAAGATTGTAAGATTTCGAAATTATAGTCGTAATGAAAATATCAGACTGTCAGAACATATGTCTCAGTATTATAAATTGTAAATATTTGTAAGTAATTTCTAAGTGTCGACAAAGAAAAATTGTAAATACTTTACTTTTTATTAATGAAAAGAGAGAGACAGAATTATAATTATCCTAAAAAAATTTTTTTTCAACAACTTAAGAAAATTACGCAATTTTAGTAGATTTTATTTTTTGTACATACATTATACTTATGAATAAAAAATGTAAGTTTCTTTTAATTTCAAATATCCATGCAGTTCTTGCAAATAAATGAGGTATACAGTAGCATATAAATAGCACGATCTTGTATTTCTTCATATTTTATTACGAACATTTAAATAACTTTTCATATCTGTTTCATATTAATTCGTTTAATGCATTGCAAAGAAAGGGGGTCATTTTTACATTTCACGATTATCACTCGCACATGGTAGAAATTAGAAAGATAAATCTCGAAGAGAATTTACTCTAACAGTAAAAACTTATATATAATTGAAACTTAATTCTGAATTAGTTTTTAGAATGTAAAACGCACCATAAAACTCAGGCTTTTATATAGTAGTCTATCGTACACATTACTATGTGGAAAATATAAATCAGGAGTTGGAAGTATTTTTATACTATTTTACACTATGAAACAACGAAATTCTACATTATTGTTTGACATCTTCTCAGTACAAGTGCCTTTTCATCTAGTATCTCGGAATAGTTACCATCGATACCATACATGAGTGATAAAAAAAGCAGTGGTATCAACGCAGAGTACTAAACGGCATGCTTGATTATCACAATCATATTTCCTATCATTGAACTTTTCTTTTTTGTTTATTTTTTTTTCCGCGAACGATATCCGCGAGTATTAACTATTTTAAGAATCGTATTCGGAATTATATATCTTGCAGTTGATGTACACGCAAGGCATAATTATAAGCTATAGTACTCTTCATAATGCGTACTTGTACGTCTTGAGCCTGAACCATAAACAATCTTTTTATTTTCTTTTTTCGTTCGCAAGAATTCGAAAAATCATAGCGCGATAATAATGTCTCGTGAATTCTTCATAATACTTTTCGCGTTATTAATTAATGTTTTATTTATCCTTTTTCGCTTCTACTTGCGTTTGTTCCGATTGTTGCATTCCATTCGTAGATTGCGACGGATGATCCTCATATCTAAAGCAGATAAAAATTTCGCATATAGATCATAAATATACAATAGAAACAAATATGACACATAAATTCATGTTAGAATTAAAAGATACTTACAAAAACAGTGCCTTGAGATCACCTTTAACTAATGCTAAGAGTAACGGTGTGCCTACACACGCGGGTACTAGATACAATAAAGCAGGTTGCGCATGGTTAAATAAGTGCATGATCATCATGGTAGTGAGTAATCCCATAAAGTATGCGAAGAACGTGGAATAAAAATAGACATTTGTCTTCCTACTGAGACTGTTATCAAATCGCAGCAGTAATGCAATAAAGATGCCAGGCAATACAATGTCACCCAATCCCAGCATGGCAAAATTACCAGCGCTCAAGCCCTTTTCTAATAGATCTTGCGGAAAGACGAGTTTAATGGGCACTTCAAAGGATTTCGCGACCGTCACCATTACATCCGTACCAAACACCCAAAAGGCATCGTAAAATAAAAGACCACAGAGCAAAATGCATCCAGTCACGACATTGTTGAGATGTAACAATTCTACTCCATTTATGGCAAATGCTATGCCAAATAGATTGTTAGCTATCCAATGCTGAAAAAGAAAGAAAGAAAGAAAAAAAAAAAAAAAAAAAATGAAAACAAAAAATATTAAAGATGCAAAATCTAAATTAAATCCGAATTTTATTTAATTCTCTTTTTATTCTTACTTTCTTTAAAAGATACCAAGCACCTACAAGCGAACAGCATACAAGACAAACAATGTCATGTAGATTAAACTTGTAATTAATTATATGCTCTTCCTTATCATCTTTTCCTTTCGTAAATAAGATGTGATATTGCGTTTTCGGAATCGCAGCAGGTACCAATGATGAGATCAATGGGCTAAAATTTTACAACTTTAGAATTTTTAATTTAATTATACTTAAATATTATAAAACATGCTTCAACGATTAAGACAAACTTCTTATTCAAATTATTACAAAGAATGTTCACGATACAAATTTTTTTTTTTCATTGGGAAGCTCAAATTACCTGGTAAGATGACACAAAGCTAAAATGCCAAGGAAGAAAAAATATCCAGCCAATATTAGGTTAACATATTCTTTCGCAAATACCTGTAAAAAAAAAAAAAAAAAAAAGAATCTTACGTAATATTTTACAATCTTGAAATATAATTCTCACACAAACGTATAATTACCTTATACAATATATACAAGCCAATTAACGTAATGCTGGAGATAAGAGGAAACATGGCAGCCTCTCTACGAGACATCGTGTCAGGTTGTTCGCCACTGGCTTTATACTGTTGCTGTAAAATATAACGCACTATGCAACAAATTAGGGATACAAATGAAAAAAAACTTACAACACTCACGGATATACCGTACTATTTCATACAGCTGAATTATATGTACAATCGTAATTAATCGTCGTTTTATCGGAAGAAAAATGTTAGTAGAAATCATTGGGGAAAAAAAAAAAAAAAAAAAAAAATCTTATTATCGTTGGAGATAGGAGATAATCAATCGTTGCAAAATACAACGAAAACTTCTTCCGTAAATTCTCGCGGTATCGTCAATGAAAAAACGAATAACGGATAAATTTCGTAAAAAACGCGTGCGTCAAACATATGCCAAAGTACGTGGCTAACCTGCTGTTCCTTATGATGTCTGACTGCACGGTAGCTACCGAAAAAAATCGGTAAAATAGCCATAATAATGAGACTACCGTAAGCAATTGCCATTCCCTCGGGTGTCGACGGTACCCTCGCAGTTGTCGCATTCCGATACTCGGTAAGATTTTCCTTCGCTTGTGTCACGATATCATTTACCGTGCTTGCCATCTTGAAAAGATTGACACAATTAAGCACAAATGATATAAAAAAGTAGATAGCTAATGCTCGTATTTTGTTTTGGAACGGTATTCGAAGCGCTACCTAGGCCAAGAATACACGAATACATTTTTAGTTCATTAATGGCCGCGTTCAGGAGACCGATCATGTAACTTTTTCCCTAGGGCGGCAACGTAAAAAGTAAAAAAAAAAAAAAAAATATTAGCAATAAAATCAGAAGAAGAAGTTCACTGAACTCCATAAAGTTAGCCGGTCAATATTCAAAACGGAATCAATCGCGAGCGTTCCGCAGTTTTCGCGACGTGGATCCAAATCCCTATATCCCTATGGATCGCAACACGCGCTCTGCGACCAATACACAACCAATCACAAGTCATTATTTCAAAACGGTTAAAACCGCGTTGAAACTAGTTTAAGACACTTAATATTTTTATTCAATATTTCCAATAAAAACGCATTTATTGGAATACTTATGTACTATATGATAAAAAACGTTTAGGTTTAGGTTCTAGGTTTAGGTTTAGGTTTAGGTTAGGTTCTAGGTTTAGGTTTAGGTTTAGGTTAGGTTCTAGGTTTAGGTTTAGGTTTAGGTTTAGGTTTAGGTTTAGGTTTAGGTTTAGGTTTAGGTTTAGGTTTAGGTTTAGGTTTAGGTTTAGGTTTAGGTTTAGGTTTAGGTTTAGGTTTAGGTTTAGGTTTAGGTTTAGGTTTAGGTTTAGGTTTAGGTTTAGGTTTAGGTTTAGGTTTAGGTTTAGGTTTAGGTTTAGGTTTAGGTTTAGGTTTAGGTTTAGGTTTAGGTTTAGGTTTAGGTTTAGGTTTAGGTTTAGGTTTAGGTTTAGGTTTAGGTTTAGGTTTAGGTTTAGGTTTAGGTTTAGGTTTAGGTTTAGGTTTAGGTTTAGGTTTAGGTTTAGGTTTAGGTTTAGGTTTAGGTTTAGGTTTAGGTTTAGGTTTAGGTTTAGGTTTAGGTTTAGGTTTAGGTTTAGGTTTAGGTTTAGGTTTAGGTTTAGGTTTAGGTTTAGGTTTAGGTTTAGGTTTAGGTTTAGGTTTAGGTTTAGGTTTAGGTTTAGGTTTAGGTTTAGGTTTAGGTTTAGGTTTAGGTTTAGGTTTAGGTTTAGGTTTAGGTTTAGGTTTAGGTTTAGGTTTAGGTTTAGGTTTAGGTTTAGGTTTAGGTTTAGGTTTAGGTTTAGGTTTAGGTTTAGGTTTAGGTTTAGGTTTAGGTTTAGGTTTAGGTTTAGGTTTAGGTTTAGGTTTAGGTTTAGGTTTAGGTTTAGGTTTAGGTTTAGGTTTAGGTTTAGGTTTAGGTTTAGGTTTAGGTTTAGGTTTAGGTTTAGGTTTAGGTTTAGGTTTAGGTTTAGGTTTAGGTTTAGGTTTAGGTTTAGGTTTAGGTTTAGGTTTAGGTTTAGGTTTAGGTTTAGGTTTAGGTTTAGGTTTAGGTTTAGGTTTAGGTTTAGGTTTAGGTTTAGGTTTAGGTTTAGGTTTAGGTTTAGGTTTAGGTTTAGGTTTAGGTTTAGGTTTAGGTTTAGGTTTAGGTTTAGGTTTAGGTTTAGGTTTAGGTTTAGGTTTAGGTTTAGGTTTAGGTTTAGGTTTAGGTTTAGGTTTAGGTTTAGGTTTAGGTTTAGGTTTAGGTTTAGGTTTAGGTTTAGGTTTAGGTTTAGGTTTAGGTTTAGGTTTAGGTTTAGGTTTAGGTTTAGGTTTAGGTTTAGGTTTAGGTTTAGGTTTAGGTTTAGGTTTAGGTTTAGGTTTAGGTTTAGGTTTAGGTTTAGGTTTAGGTTTAGGTTTAGGTTTAGGTTTAGGTTTAGGTTTAGGTTTAGGTTTAGGTTTAGGTTTAGGTTTAGGTTTAGGTTTAGGTTTAGGTTTAGGTTTAGGTTTAGGTTTAGGTTTAGGTTTAGGTTTAGGTTTAGGTTTAGGTTTAGGTTTAGGTTTAGGTTTAGGTTTAGGTTTAGGTTTAGGTTTAGGTTTAGGTTTAGGTTTAGGTTTAGGTTTAGGTTTAGGTTTAGGTTTAGGTTTAGGTTTAGGTTTAGGTTTAGGTTTAGGTTTAGGTTTAGGTTTAGGTTTAGGTTTAGGTTTAGGTTTAGGTTTAGGTTTAGGTTTAGGTTTAGGTTTAGGTTTAGGTTTAGGTTTAGGTTTAGGTTTAGGTTTAGGTTTAGGTTTAGGTTTAGGTTTAGGTTTAGGTTTAGGTTTAGGTTTAGGTTTAGGTTTAGGTTTAGGTTTAGGTTTAGGTTTAGGTTTAGGTTTAGGTTTAGGTTTAGGTTTAGGTTTAGGTTTAGGTTTAGGTTTAGGTTTAGGTTTAGGTTTAGGTTTAGGTTTAGGTTTAGGTTTAGGTTTAGGTTTAGGTTTAGGTTTAGGTTTAGGTTTAGGTTTAGGTTTAGGTTTAGGTTTAGGTTTAGGTTTAGGTTTAGGTTTAGGTTTAGGTTTAGGTTTAGGTTTAGGTTTAGGTTTAGGTTTAGGTTTAGGTTTAGGTTTAGGTTTAGGTTTAGGTTTAGGTTTAGGTTTAGGTTTAGGTTTAGGTTTAGGTTTAGGTTTAGGTTTAGGTTTAGGTTTAGGTTTAGGTTTAGGTTTAGGTTTAGGTTTAGGTTTAGGTTTAGGTTTAGGTTTAGGTTTAGGTTTAGGTTTAGGTTTAGGTTTAGGTTTAGGTTTAGGTTTAGGTTTAGGTTTAGGTTTAGGTTTAGGTTTAGGTTTAGGTTTAGGTTTAGGTTTAGGTTTAGGTTTAGGTTTAGGTTTAGGTTTAGGTTTAGGTTTAGGTTTAGGTTTAGGTTTAGGTTTAGGTTTAGGTTTAGGTTTAGGTTTAGGTTTAGGTTTAGGTTTAGGTTTAGGTTTAGGTTTAGGTTTAGGTTTAGGTTTAGGTTTAGGTTTAGGTTTAGGTTTAGGTTTAGGTTTAGGTTTAGGTTTAGGTTTAGGTTTAGGTTTAGGTTTAGGTTTAGGTTTAGGTTTAGGTTTAGGTTTAGGTTTAGGTTTAGGTTTAGGTTTAGGTTTAGGTTTAGGTTTAGGTTTAGGTTTAGGTTTAGGTTTAGGTTTAGGTTTAGGTTTAGGTTTAGGTTTAGGTTTAGGTTTAGGTTTAGGTTTAGGTTTAGGTTTAGGTTTAGGTTTAGGTTTAGGTTTAGGTTTAGGTTTAGGTTTAGGTTTAGGTTTAGGTTTAGGTTTAGGTTTAGGTTTAGGTTTAGGTTTAGGTTTAGGTTTAGGTTTAGGTTTAGGTTTAGGTTTAGGTTTAGGTTTAGGTTTAGGTTTAGGTTTAGGTTTAGGTTTAGGTTTAGGTTTAGGTTTAGGTTTAGGTTTAGGTTTAGGTTTAGGTTTAGGTTTAGGTTTAGGTTTAGGTTTAGGTTTAGGTTTAGGTTTAGGTTTAGGTTTAGGTTTAGGTTTAGGTTTAGGTTTAGGTTTAGGTTTAGGTTTAGGTTTAGGTTTAGGTTTAGGTTTAGGTTTAGGTTTAGGTTTAGGTTTAGGTTTAGGTTTAGGTTTAGGTTTAGGTTTAGGTTTAGGTTTAGGTTTAGGTTTAGGTTTAGGTTTAGGTTTAGGTTTAGGTTTAGGTTTAGGTTTAGGTTTAGGTTTAGGTTTAGGTTTAGGTTTAGGTTTAGGTTTAGGTTTAGGTTTAGGTTTAGGTTTAGGTTTAGGTTTAGGTTTAGGTTTAGGTTTAGGTTTAGGTTTAGGTTTAGGTTTAGGTTTAGGTTTAGGTTTAGGTTTAGGTTTAGGTTTAGGTTTAGGTTTAGGTTTAGGTTTAGGTTTAGGTTTAGGTTTAGGTTTAGGTTTAGGTTTAGGTTTAGGTTTAGGTTTAGGTTTAGGTTTAGGTTTAGGTTTAGGTTTAGGTTTAGGTTTAGGTTTAGGTTTAGGTTTAGGTTTAGGTTTAGGTTTAGGTTTAGGTTTAGGTTTAGGTTTAGGTTTAGGTTTAGGTTTAGGTTTAGGTTTAGGTTTAGGTTTAGGTTTAGGTTTAGGTTTAGGTTTAGGTTTAGGTTTAGGTTTAGGTTTAGGTTTAGGTTTAGGTTTAGGTTTAGGTTTAGGTTTAGGTTTAGGTTTAGGTTTAGGTTTAGGTTTAGGTTTAGGTTTAGGTTTAGGTTTAGGTTTAGGTTTAGGTTTAGGTTTAGGTTTAGGTTTAGGTTTAGGTTTAGGTTTAGGTTTAGGTTTAGGTTTAGGTTTAGGTTTAGGTTTAGGTTTAGGTTTAGGTTTAGGTTTAGGTTTAGGTTTAGGTTTAGGTTTAGGTTTAGGTTTAGGTTTAGGTTTAGGTTTAGGTTTAGGTTTAGGTTTAGGTTTAGGTTTAGGTTTAGGTTTAGGTTTAGGTTTAGGTTTAGGTTTAGGTTTAGGTTTAGGTTTAGGTTTAGGTTTAGGTTTAGGTTTAGGTTTAGGTTTAGGTTTAGGTTTAGGTTTAGGTTTAGGTTTAGGTTTAGGTTTAGGTTTAGGTTTAGGTTTAGGTTTAGGTTTAGGTTTAGGTTTAGGTTTAGGTTTAGGTTTAGGTTTAGGTTTAGGTTTAGGTTTAGGTTTAGGTTTAGGTTTAGGTTTAGGTTTAGGTTTAGGTTTAGGTTTAGGTTTAGGTTAGGTTAGGTTAGGTTAGGTTAGGTTAGGTTAGGTTAGGTTAGGTTAGGTTAGGTTAGGTTAGGTTAGGTTAGGTTAGGTTAGGTTAGGTTAGGTTAGGTTAGGTTAGGTTAGGTTAGGTTAGGTTAGGTTAGGTTAGGTTAGGTTAGGTTAGGTTAGGTTAGGTTAGGTTAGGTTAGGTTAGGTTAGGTTAGGTTAGGTTAGGTTAGGTTAGGTTAGGTTAGGTTAGGTTAGGTTAGGTTAGGTTAGGTTAGGTTAGGTTAGGTTAGGTTAGGTTAGGTTAGGTTAGGTTAGGTTAGGTTAGGTTAGGTTAGGTTAGGTTAGGTTAGGTTAGGTTAGGTTAGGTTAGGTTAGGTTAGGTTAGGTTAGGTTAGGTTAGGTTAGGTTAGGTTAGGTTAGGTTAGGTTAGGTTAGGTTAGGTTAGGTTAGGTTAGGTTAGGTTAGGTTAGGTTAGGTTAGGTTAGGTTAGGTTAGGTTAGGTTAGGTTAGGTTAGGTTAGGTTAGGTTAGGTTAGGTTAGGTTAGGTTAGGTTAGGTTAGGTTAGGTTAGGTTAGGTTAGGTTAGGTTAGGTTAGGTTAGGTTAGGTTAGGTTAGGTTAGGTTAGGTTAGGTTAGGTTAGGTTAGGTTAGGTTAGGTTAGGTTAGGTTAGGTTAGGTTAGGTTAGGTTAGGTTAGGTTAGGTTAGGTTAGGTTAGGTTAGGTTAGGTTAGGTTAGGTTAGGTTAGGTTAGGTTAGGTTAGGTTAGGTTAGGTTAGGTTAGGTTAGGTTAGGTTAGGTTAGGTTAGGTTAGGTTAGGTTAGGTTAGGTTAGGTTAGGTTAGGTTAGGTTAGGTTAGGTTAGGTTAGGTTAGGTTAGGTTAGGTTAGGTTAGGTTAGGTTAGGTTAGGTTAGGTTAGGTTAGGTTAGGTTAGGTTAGGTTAGGTTAGGTTAGGTTAGGTTAGGTTAGGTTAGGTTAGGTTAGGTTAGGTTAGGTTAGGTTAGGTTAGGTTAGGTTAGGTTAGGTTAGGTTAGGTTAGGTTAGGTTAGGTTAGGTTAGGTTAGGTTAGGTTAGGTTAGGTTAGGTTAGGTTAGGTTAGGTTAGGTTAGGTTAGGTTAGGTTAGGTTAGGTTAGGTTAGGTTAGGTTAGGTTAGGTTAGGTTAGGTTAGGTTAGGTTAGGTTAGGTTAGGTTAGGTTAGGTTAGGTTAGGTTAGGTTAGGTTAGGTTAGGTTAGGTTAGGTTAGGTTAGGTTAGGTTAGGTTAGGTTAGGTTAGGTTAGGTTAGGTTAGGTTAGGTTAGGTTAGGTTAGGTTAGGTTAGGTTAGGTTAGGTTAGGTTAGGTTAGGTTAGGTTAGGTTAGGTTAGGTTAGGTTAGGTTAGGTTAGGTTAGGTTAGGTTAGGTTAGGTTAGGTTAGGTTAGGTTAGGTTAGGTTAGGTTAGGTTAGGTTAGGTTAGGTTAGGTTAGGTTAGGTTAGGTTAGGTTAGGTTAGGTTAGGTTAGGTTAGGTTAGGTTAGGTTAGGTTAGGTTAGGTTAGGTTAGGTTAGGTTAGGTTAGGTTAGGTTAGGTTAGGTTAGGTTAGGTTAGGTTAGGTTAGGTTAGGTTAGGTTAGGTTAGGTTAGGTTAGGTTAGGTTAGGTTAGGTTAGGTTAGGTTAGGTTAGGTTAGGTTAGGTTAGGTTAGGTTAGGTTAGGTTAGGTTAGGTTAGGTTAGGTTAGGTTAGGTTAGGTTAGGTTAGGTTAGGTTAGGTTAGGTTAGGTTAGGTTAGGTTAGGTTAGGTTAGGTTAGGTTAGGTTAGGTTAGGTTAGGTTAGGTTAGGTTAGGTTAGGTTAGGTTAGGTTAGGTTAGGTTAGGTTAGGTTAGGTTAGGTTAGGTTAGGTTAGGTTAGGTTAGGTTAGGTTAGGTTAGGTTAGGTTAGGTTAGGTTAGGTTAGGTTAGGTTAGGTTAGGTTAGGTTAGGTTAGGTTAGGTTAGGTTAGGTTAGGTTAGGTTAGGTTAGGTTAGGTTAGGTTAGGTTAGGTTAGGTTAGGTTAGGTTAGGTTAGGTTAGGTTAGGTTAGGTTAGGTTAGGTTAGGTTAGGTTAGGTTAGGTTAGGTTAGGTTAGGTTAGGTTAGGTTAGGTTAGGTTAGGTTAGGTTAGGTTAGGTTAGGTTAGGTTAGGTTAGGTTAGGTTAGGTTAGGTTAGGTTAGGTTAGGTTAGGTTAGGTTAGGTTAGGTTAGGTTAGGTTAGGTTAGGTTAGGTTAGGTTAGGTTAGGTTAGGTTAGGTTAGGTTAGGTTAGGTTAGGTTAGGTTAGGTTAGGTTAGGTTAGGTTAGGTTAGGTTAGGTTAGGTTAGGTTAGGTTAGGTTAGGTTAGGTTAGGTTAGGTTAGGTTAGGTTAGGTTAGGTTAGGTTAGGTTAGGTTAGGTTAGGTTAGGTTAGGTTAGGTTAGGTTAGGTTAGGTTAGGTTAGGTTAGGTTAGGTTAGGTTAGGTTAGGTTAGGTTAGGTTAGGTTAGGTTAGGTTAGGTTAGGTTAGGTTAGGTTAGGTTAGGTTAGGTTAGGTTAGGTTAGGTTAGGTTAGGTTAGGTTAGGTTAGGTTAGGTTAGGTTAGGTTAGGTTAGGTTAGGTTAGGTTAGGTTAGGTTAGGTTAGGTTAGGTTAGGTTAGGTTAGGTTAGGTTAGGTTAGGTTAGGTTAGGTTAGGTTAGGTTAGGTTAGGTTAGGTTAGGTTAGGTTAGGTTAGGTTAGGTTAGGTTAGGTTAGGTTAGGTTAGGTTAGGTTAGGTTAGGTTAGGTTAGGTTAGGTTAGGTTAGGTTAGGTTAGGTTAGGTTAGGTTAGGTTAGGTTAGGTTAGGTTAGGTTAGGTTAGGTTAGGTTAGGTTAGGTTAGGTTAGGTTAGGTTAGGTTAGGTTAGGTTAGGTTAGGTTAGGTTAGGTTAGGTTAGGTTAGGTTAGGTTAGGTTAGGTTAGGTTAGGTTAGGTTAGGTTAGGTTAGGTTAGGTTAGGTTAGGTTAGGTTAGGTTAGGTTAGGTTAGGTTAGGTTAGGTTAGGTTAGGTTAGGTTAGGTTAGGTTAGGTTAGGTTAGGTTAGGTTAGGTTAGGTTAGGTTAGGTTAGGTTAGGTTAGGTTAGGTTAGGTTAGGTTAGGTTAGGTTAGGTTAGGTTAGGTTAGGTTAGGTTAGGTTAGGTTAGGTTAGGTTAGGTTAGGTTAGGTTAGGTTAGGTTAGGTTAGGTTAGGTTAGGTTAGGTTAGGTTAGGTTAGGTTAGGTTAGGTTAGGTTAGGTTAGGTTAGGTTAGGTTAGGTTAGGTTAGGTTAGGTTAGGTTAGGTTAGGTTAGGTTAGGTTAGGTTAGGTTAGGTTAGGTTAGGTTAGGTTAGGTTAGGTTAGGTTAGGTTAGGTTAGGTTAGGTTAGGTTAGGTTAGGTTAGGTTAGGTTAGGTTAGGTTAGGTTAGGTTAGGTTAGGTTAGGTTAGGTTAGGTTAGGTTAGGTTAGGTTAGGTTAGGTTAGGTTAGGTTAGGTTAGGTTAGGTTAGGTTAGGTTAGGTTAGGTTAGGTTAGGTTAGGTTAGGTTAGGTTAGGTTAGGTTAGGTTAGGTTAGGTTAGGTTAGGTTAGGTTAGGTTAGGTTAGGTTAGGTTAGGTTAGGTTAGGTTAGGTTAGGTTAGGTTAGGTTAGGTTAGGTTAGGTTAGGTTAGGTTAGGTTAGGTTAGGTTAGGTTAGGTTAGGTTAGGTTAGGTTAGGTTAGGTTAGGTTAGGTTAGGTTAGGTTAGGTTAGGTTAGGTTAGGTTAGGTTAGGTTAGGTTAGGTTAGGTTAGGTTAGGTTAGGTTAGGTTAGGTTAGGTTAGGTTAGGTTAGGTTAGGTTAGGTTAGGTTAGGTTAGGTTAGGTTAGGTTAGGTTAGGTTAGGTTAGGTTAGGTTAGGTTAGGTTAGGTTAGGTTAGGTTAGGTTAGGTTAGGTTAGGTTAGGTTAGGTTAGGTTAGGTTAGGTTAGGTTAGGTTAGGTTAGGTTAGGTTAGGTTAGGTTAGGTTAGGTTAGGTTAGGTTAGGTTAGGTTAGGTTAGGTTAGGTTAGGTTAGGTTAGGTTAGGTTAGGTTAGGTTAGGTTAGGTTAGGTTAGGTTAGGTTAGGTTAGGTTAGGTTAGGTTAGGTTAGGTTAGGTTAGGTTAGGTTAGGTTAGGTTAGGTTAGGTTAGGTTAGGTTAGGTTAGGTTAGGTTAGGTTAGGTTAGGTTAGGTTAGGTTAGGTTAGGTTAGGTTAGGTTAGGTTAGGTTAGGTTAGGTTAGGTTAGGTTAGGTTAGGTTAGGTTAGGTTAGGTTAGGTTAGGTTAGGTTAGGTTAGGTTAGGTTAGGTTAGGTTAGGTTAGGTTAGGTTAGGTTAGGTTAGGTTAGGTTAGGTTAGGTTAGGTTAGGTTAGGTTAGGTTAGGTTAGGTTAGGTTAGGTTAGGTTAGGTTAGGTTAGGTTAGGTTAGGTTAGGTTAGGTTAGGTTAGGTTAGGTTAGGTTAGGTTAGGTTAGGTTAGGTTAGGTTAGGTTAGGTTAGGTTAGGTTAGGTTAGGTTAGGTTAGGTTAGGTTAGGTTAGGTTAGGTTAGGTTAGGTTAGGTTAGGTTAGGTTAGGTTAGGTTAGGTTAGGTTAGGTTAGGTTAGGTTAGGTTAGGTTAGGTTAGGTTAGGTTAGGTTAGGTTAGGTTAGGTTAGGTTAGGTTAGGTTAGGTTAGGTTAGGTTAGGTTAGGTTAGGTTAGGTTAGGTTAGGTTAGGTTAGGTTAGGTTAGGTTAGGTTAGGTTAGGTTAGGTTAGGTTAGGTTAGGTTAGGTTAGGTTAGGTTAGGTTAGGTTAGGTTAGGTTAGGTTAGGTTAGGTTAGGTTAGGTTAGGTTAGGTTAGGTTAGGTTAGGTTAGGTTAGGTTAGGTTAGGTTAGGTTAGGTTAGGTTAGGTTAGGTTAGGTTAGGTTAGGTTAGGTTAGGTTAGGTTAGGTTAGGTTAGGTTAGGTTAGGTTAGGTTAGGTTAGGTTAGGTTAGGTTAGGTTAGGTTAGGTTAGGTTAGGTTAGGTTAGGTTAGGTTAGGTTAGGTTAGGTTAGGTTAGGTTAGGTTAGGTTAGGTTAGGTTAGGTTAGGTTAGGTTAGGTTAGGTTAGGTTAGGTTAGGTTAGGTTAGGTTAGGTTAGGTTAGGTTAGGTTAGGTTAGGTTAGGTTAGGTTAGGTTAGGTTAGGTTAGGTTAGGTTAGGTTAGGTTAGGTTAGGTTAGGTTAGGTTAGGTTAGGTTAGGTTAGGTTAGGTTAGGTTAGGTTAGGTTAGGTTAGGTTAGGTTAGGTTAGGTTAGGTTAGGTTAGGTTAGGTTAGGTTAGGTTAGGTTAGGTTAGGTTAGGTTAGGTTAGGTTAGGTTAGGTTAGGTTAGGTTAGGTTAGGTTAGGTTAGGTTAGGTTAGGTTAGGTTAGGTTAGGTTAGGTTAGGTTAGGTTAGGTTAGGTTAGGTTAGGTTAGGTTAGGTTAGGTTAGGTTAGGTTAGGTTAGGTTAGGTTAGGTTAGGTTAGGTTAGGTTAGGTTAGGTTAGGTTAGGTTAGGTTAGGTTAGGTTAGGTTAGGTTAGGTTAGGTTAGGTTAGGTTAGGTTAGGTTAGGTTAGGTTAGGTTAGGTTAGGTTAGGTTAGGTTAGGTTAGGTTAGGTTAGGTTAGGTTAGGTTAGGTTAGGTTAGGTTAGGTTAGGTTAGGTTAGGTTAGGTTAGGTTAGGTTAGGTTAGGTTAGGTTAGGTTAGGTTAGGTTAGGTTAGGTTAGGTTAGGTTAGGTTAGGTTAGGTTAGGTTAGGTTAGGTTAGGTTAGGTTAGGTTAGGTTAGGTTAGGTTAGGTTAGGTTAGGTTAGGTTAGGTTAGGTTAGGTTAGGTTAGGTTAGGTTAGGTTAGGTTAGGTTAGGTTAGGTTAGGTTAGGTTAGGTTAGGTTAGGTTAGGTTAGGTTAGGTTAGGTTAGGTTAGGTTAGGTTAGGTTAGGTTAGGTTAGGTTAGGTTAGGTTAGGTTAGGTTAGGTTAGGTTAGGTTAGGTTAGGTTAGGTTAGGTTAGGTTAGGTTAGGTTAGGTTAGGTTAGGTTAGGTTAGGTTAGGTTAGGTTAGGTTAGGTTAGGTTAGGTTAGGTTAGGTTAGGTTAGGTTAGGTTAGGTTAGGTTAGGTTAGGTTAGGTTAGGTTAGGTTAGGTTAGGTTAGGTTAGGTTAGGTTAGGTTAGGTTAGGTTAGGTTAGGTTAGGTTAGGTTAGGTTAGGTTAGGTTAGGTTAGGAGTACTCTGCGTTGATACCACTGCTT
>NW_027223334.1:0-300699 GCF_030449975.1 Polyergus mexicanus
AAGCAGTGGTATCAACGCAGAGTACTTTCTGTTCAATACGTTTTATACGACAGCTAGCTGCGTATCCTCTATTCTTTAGCGTACGTCTTCGCTGTTTCATACGTACAATTTCTTCCCTAGATAATCCACGTAATTTTAATTGTCTGTTTAAATCTCGTACCGATATCGTAACAAGTTCATCGTCGCTAATGTCCAGACACGGACCAGGTGACAACGGGTCCTATATAAGGAATATAAAATATCACACATTACTCGATAGAATCTCAATATTTTTGTACAAAATGCTATGACAAAACGTTTATCTCTTTCATTTGATAAAATGACTACTTGATAAAATTATGTATTAATACAGAGGTGAATGTAATAGGTGACTAAGGTCAACTTGTCATAGTTCTTCGCCAACGTTAAAATTTGTGAAATATTAGGGCTCCAAAATTCAAATTTACAAGATTATTTTCATATACGAAATATAAATATTTGAAACTGTCACTTCTGCATACAAAAAAATGCGCTCGAGAATTAATGCCCAGAAAATAAGACATGTTAATACATATGCGATACGCTACACGACATACCATTTTTATCGATCTTTTTCCATCCATGCTCATTTCTGATTCGGTAGTTTTTCACGCTCGAGAATAAATAGCCTTGAGAACGCCCGAATTCCCCTGTCTTTTGCGCTTTTCCGATAAATATGCTTAGTCATTCTCGTAGACCAGAAAGACGTATTCGCCATTCCTATTCCCGTTAACAGCGCCATTCTGAAAACATCCCAGATCCCAGATCCCAGTGGTTTTCTTAATATTATTTACACATTGCCAAATTTATTTATTATTTTATTCAATGCTGTTTTATAAAAAGTTAATCCAAATCTTCTTACACACGTGCCTCAAATTACTATCTTATTTAATTTATAAATACGAGGAATAATGCTTTTTTGATAAATGTGAATATACGCCAATTACGACCAAGTTCACCGAGCGCTCATTTTTGTATTAGATTTCTGACCTGTTTATTTAAACGACAAACGATTCAATACATTTGCAACGCGAAATGAAGTGAATTTCAAATTAAAAAAAAAAAAAAAAAAAAAAATATGCTAAATGAGGCTTAGGCCGGGTCTACAATAGGTGTGTAGTAATCCTTTATGGCCCTCGCACATCGAACGCGATGAGCGATAAGCGATATCCAACGAGAGCTCTGCTTTACCGACCGGTGACATTTTCCTAGAAAAATATTGCCTCCGCACGGGAGTCGATGCGAGTTTAATGCTCTCTCTAATCTTCACGATACATGATATATGCCGTGTCCTTGGCGCTTTCGCCATTTTTAAAAGGAGCCCGACGATCAGCCGTTGCAACTCGCGGCTTGGAGCTTGCAGCTTGCAGCTTGCAGCTTGCATCTTGCAGCCGTTGTCCGTATTGGTGATTGGTGAATTGGTGATCCGTAGTCAGTGGTTGTCTGTCGCGGTAGCGGTACGCCATTGATGGAGATTGTAAATGTTACAACGATAGTGCGACGTGCGACGGAAGGGAGGGTGATAAAGTGCGCGCAATAAGAGTAACGGTAAGGTAAGGGTAATGCAAACGATGGTGAACGCGTAACGCGTACAAGTGCGCGCGACGTTGGATATTGGGTTCATTCGTCGTGATTTCAGTCATTTCCTCGGTGATCGACGAAAAGTTGGTACGCGACGCCGCGAAAATTCGTGATCCGTTCGTTTCATGGACGTGATTTATTCAATGGTAAAGAGGACTGGTGGAGATCGGTAGAGATTTCGGATGCTTGCGCGGTACGCGCGATATAAACGTGATATTTATGATGTAAACAGTAGAACGCGGACAGAGGACAGAGGAGAATCTCTCGCGCGTTCGGGGGTAGGCACGGTAGGCTGACGTTTAGGATTCGGGGCGAGAAATCATCTCGAAAGGCGAGAGAGCGAGTTACATATATTCTCGTCGTCTGACAATCTAATTGTAAGACAGAAACAAGCATGTCGAGCGCGCCGCAAATGTCTAGCGGTCTCAGTAAGCTGAAGAAGAAACATTTTCGGGTGAAACATCAGAAGGTTAAGCTGTTTCGCGCCAACGAGCCGCTACTCAGTGTGTTTATGTGGGGTGTTAATCACACGGTAAGTGGATAAGGGCGCGATCGCATTCTTCTCTCCGCTCTACCGTCGCGTTTTCATTCACGCGCGTCCGCAACAACAATTTAATGCAAATGACAACATACATGTACGTATGTTGCATGCATATGCATCGTCACGCATCATTGTCGTTGTTATGTGTCATTTTTTCATTTCTACATCTATTGCATTTATTCTCGCATCGGCACATCTCATTACGTCATCAATTGAATAAAATGAATAACTCGCGAGATAGATATATAGATCCTACGGTAATTCGTCTAAATTTTAATTATATAATTATATGTCTAGCTTTTTTAATTTAATTTCTAGTTTACAACTTTAATTGCGCGTAGATATATATATATATATATATATATATATATATACACACAATACATAGATATTTGGCAAGATACATTTATTTTAAACTTATTAATTTGTATTTCTCTATCGTGTCTTTATTTAACAGTAGACTGTTTTATTTCAACATGATTTTTAAACTAAATTCATTACGCTTAACCTCTTAAAAGTGAGATAAATTTTTGCTTACAAAAATTTGCTGCATTGCAGATAAACGAGCTTAGTCACGTTAACATTCCGGTAATGCTCTTGCCAGATGATTTCAGAGCTTACAGCAAATTGAAAGTGGATAATCATCTTTTCAACAAGTAAGTTTCTTTTTTCTATATTATTATATGTTGTATGTGATATCGAACAAATTTATTTTCTCGTGTATATTTTGGATATATTGCTAATTATGAAAGTGTGCGTGCGTGAGCGCGCGCGCACACGTTTTGAAATATACTCACGATTGTATATATACAATATATACATGTATGTGTGCGCGCGCGTGTGTGTATTAAAACAATATTGGGAATATTTAGGCAATATTCTTTTTTTATACATACACACATAATACGCGTGCGCATGTGCGGCTTAGTACCAAGTCAACAAGTTGGCAACTACTTCTAATAATTTTAGAATTGTTTGTGTGTGTGTGTGTTAAAGTGAAGATGTAATATAGCTCTAGTATTAGGAAAATATTCATAATAAATTTATGCATAAACTATTTTTTGCAGAGAAAACATGCCCTCCCACTTCAAAATTAAAGAATACTGTCCGTTAGTCTTTAGAAATTTGCGAGAGAGATTTGGAATAGATGATTTGGATTACAAGGAATCAATGACTAGGTAATTCTACTCTTATGTTAATTATCTTCTCTAATGTTTCATACGTAATACAAGTACAATATATACATATAGCAAAGCGATTTTCGCGCGATTTTTTAAGTTGGAGGCGAATTTTCTTTTGCTCGCGATTGCTCGTGATATCACGTTTATTGTAAATGCATAGAGACGAATCTCTAGAGGCTATCAATGGCTTTGTAATGTAACAATTTTGATGTGTTAGATGTCGGGTGTTTAATCCTTCGCGAGCAAAGCAGCATTCGGATTTGGTCGAAGGAATAGGCAGAAGGATTCGTCAATTGGTTCAACGCTCCGCTACCACTCCAACGATTACCCTTTACCCTCCTTCTGCCTCCTCGCACAATACAATTTTAAACAAACCACTGCGTAGCTGCAGTTTTAAACCAAAACGCCTGAGGTTAGCAAAACGTGATTTTGCCACACGATTGTGCAAATTCGTCATTTCATAACATAGAGTTAAAGATCTTTTTTCGAAAATCAGCATAACTAAGAGCGTAACAATTCATTGATATTTTAATGATTGCTTAATTTAAACATTTGGTCTGAAACGCTTTACATAAGTGAAAGCCACCTTAATGCTCACAGTTTGTACAATTTAAAGCATGGTGAGAAAGTATGTCTATTGCATCATTGTCGTTATTAAAAGATCAATCAATAAGATAATAAAGATAATTAATAAATAAATAAAGCGCCTTACGTCGACGGCGATGAAAATGAATGATAATAATAGTGACTCTATTATGGTAATTCTATTGAATTATAATAATAGTAATAAAAATATCAAAGAGATAATATAATAATGAAAACAATAATGTGTTAACTTTAATGATTTATAATTAATGATTAATATATTTATTCACACGTTTTAATGTAAATAATCATGATCGCTGAACAATTTGTTTTACACGATAGATATTTATATTCATCGGCTACTAAAAAGTATCTCTCCAATTATCTAATATTCCTTTTGGTAATGATTTATTCTTTATATTTGCCAATCATGTTCCTATATAGTTCTGCGCCAGCAACTCATTCAAGTTGAACCACTGTTTGATTTTCCCATATATGCTCGATAGTTTGTTCCATTTCTTCTTTTTTTTTTTCTCTTTTTTTGTTTCTTTTTTCCAGATCGCAGCCAGTACTTGATGATTCATCGGGGAAAAGTGGTGCAAAGTTTTATCAATCTTACGACAAGCTGTTTATAATTAAAACATTGACGAGCGAGGAAGTGGAGAGAATGCATTCGTTCTTGAAACATTATCATCCCGTAAGTATAATTCAGAAAATATATAAATAATAATTCAAAGCTACCACTGTGTATATATTGCATTGTAGTATATTGTCGAGCGACATGGAAAGACATTATTGCCGCAATATCTGGGAATGTACCGATTGACCGTTGATGGCGTCGAGCATTATGTAGTCGCTATAAGGAATGTGTTTTCGAATCACTTGACAACGCACAAAAAGTTTGACCTAAAAGGATCGACAGTGGATCGAGAAGCGTCCGATAAGGAGAAGGAAAAGGATCTTCCTACTTATAAGGATAATGATTTCGTTAAGGAGGGCATGAAGATTTACATTGGGGAAGAGGCCAAAGCTAAGCTTATAGAAACGTTAACCGCCGATGTAGACGTAAGTACAATATTTATACAAGCGCACAGTATTATTTTTATGTAACAATTTACATATATATATATATATATATAAAATTTATAATAAAGTTATGTTAATAGTTATTTTAAGATCTATTTTAACAAAACTATCGAGATAAGACTTTGCTCTGACTATGTAAAGAAATTTATCATCAAAGAGTATATTTGAGATAATCTGTCTATAGTTCTTGACGAGATTACACTTGATGGATTACTCTTTGCTACTTGGCTTGCACGATTGCGCGCGCGCTGAACAAGAATCGAGAGAACGTGCGGAAAGAGAGGATGATGAGGATAATCATGAAGAGGAAGATGACAGCGAGTCAGGTAGCGGATTGGAATCTCGAGGTCCAATGGGAGAGTAAGATGAGATATTTCTTTCACATATTTTTTTGCAACGATGCAGCTCTATATGCATATATTTTCTAACTCATCATTTTTCTCATCGATGACTCATTTGCAGCCGTTTGTGGGGTTGGAGCGGCGTCGGCCATGCAATTACTAGCATGGCAACGCCTCCCGAGTCACCACATGCCGCATTAATGCGCGACACCAGTTTACAGTACGAAGATGCGATAATACCTGAATTAGATATTTATGCCATTCCTAGTAAAGAAGGTACTTCCTCTTTTTGTTTTTTTTTGTTTGTTTTTTTTTTTCTTTCCCTCCAAATATAAGCAATTGGATATTTTGTTCGGATGCAGATATGAAAGTGCTTATCTCTTGTTTATTTTCTTAGGTGCTCCCACAAAGGAGATTTATTTCTTGGCCATAATAGACGTGCTCACGCATTACGGTGTACGTAAACAAGCGGCGAAAGCGGCTAAAACCGTCAAATATGGTGCTAATGTTGACGGTATATCCACCTGTGATCCAGAACAATATGGCAAACGATTCATAGAGTTCATGAGTAAAGCCATAGAGTAAAAGGTATTATTACCCATTAAAAGAGAGAGAGAGAGAGAGAGAGAGAGAGAGAGAGAGAGAGAGAGATAAGAAGAAGAAAGAAAAAAAAAGAAAAAAGAAATTATAATGATATTATGCGTACTATGTCGGAGTGAAATCGCGTTTATCATAACGAGAGAATCGTATAGATTGATTGTCTCCGCAGTTCCCATTCATTTTACTTGGTATCGATTATCATCTCGAGCAGTACTTTCACTTGCGGTTCATACGCGATCAAACAGAAGCGCGTCGTAACAAATAGTTTATTTGCGAGCGTCTTTAAGCAAGCGTGTGTCTCGCGGATACACTATACTTCTATCGGAATTGTTTATTGTTATTCTACAACCAACGAGATTCTTATTACCTCGATCGATTATATACTTACTGTGTCTTTAGTCAGTCTTTCTATCAGTCATCGTCTTGATCGATTTCTCAAGTTTCTCGCTTGAAGTCTCTCTACATTTTTTTCTAAAATATAAAATGTTTAATCGTACACAGCATTATTATACATATACCTAATTGCAGTCGTGCAAGGAATTTGCATCGCCGAACAAGTAACAACGCCTCCTCTTTTCTCTGTCCCCTGTTCTTTTTGCGCGTCGCACGTGATTAAAATAACAAAAAACACATTATCCAACGATTTTGAATTGTTTAATGAATCGAATTCGATGGAAATTAATTGCATTGAAATATGTACAAATCGGGACAAGCAGTGTTGTCTATAGATTAAAAAGTTTCAAGTCGCACCAATGTTTATTTCTCTGTTGGTAGCCATATCTCGTAAAAATTTAATAACAATTTGTTTTTTGGCCGACTGATTAACCAATCGTATAACAAAATATCTAGCTTGATGTTAATGTCGCAATAAATCTCGATCAAGCACTATGGCGCTTGCCAATTATAGAACTGCCCGGGTTTGCCTAATTATTTTATCTAATAAGATGTAATTTTAATAGCTCAAAGCTATGACTGTCTGCTGTTTCGCTAAAGTTGTAATCAATAGAGATATATAGTTCGTGTAATGCCGAGAGCAATGTATTATATGTGTGGACACACACCACGCGCATGCAACATACGTGTCGTGCATGTATGCATCTACAATCATCATAAATAAATGTTACATTTTGTAGACATAGTTTGGTCAAATACGTTTCGATTATCGCGAATCGATGTCAAATAGCCATTTTGGTTACTTTGTAGAATATATCTACAGGAAATAAAGCGATTCGATAAACGGTATTATGTACATGATACATATCTCTCTTTGACAATTATCGGTTCCGATATTGGAACCGATAATTTACCAATACCATAACTTATATTTCGCAAACAATATTTAGAAAAAAATATTTAGAATTACATTCGAATGTTTCAAAAATACACAAGCACGTAAATACTCTTATATCTTTACGATAATATCGTTTATCAAAGATTTTACATGAATTTTTAGTTTTACATTTTCTATTACGTATTTGTAAATTTATAATTTAACAAGAAATATTAAGAATTGAAAAAACTATTGAGCGATTTTTTTTTTTTATGTATTATGAAAAAAAGTGATGAAAGATAATGCTTATTGTTGGGTAAGACAATATTTTTAAATAATCAATTTTATATAATATATAAGTGTGTATGTGTGCGTGTGTTTGTGTAAAGTTTGTTAGATCCAATTATATTAATGCGCGCACACGATTAATTCTCTAGTAATTAATACATTTGTCTACGATACTTGATATAATTTATATATTGTTGATATATAATCGGTATAGTGTTTATTTTATAACATATTTGTTATTATACATTGAGACTGGCGGGTGTGATAGATGAAAGGAGGAGGGAGTATATGTTTAGATTTGGAAAATATAGGCTTTTATATGATTGTCAATTGTATATTGTCAAGGTAATGCAGTTAAAATTGTTTTAACAAGTGAAGTTTTTTCTAGATGCAACTGCATTCTAGTGTAAGAAATTAAGTAAAGAATTACATCCATTTATTAGTATGTTTCTTTAGATACAATGACAAATTTCCATTCGCGTTCAAATAAATTGAATTTTATCGGTATGCAAAATGTCTGCGCAGCTAGTTTAACTATAAAGAGAACCGATTCTTCGTTACATGTGTAAGTTTTTCTTTTGTTTTGTTTTGTTTTGTTTATCATTTCGACGTGTACAGTTCATCTTCCATCCTATATTAATGTTGTAAGAGTAATTTGAAACAAAAGCGTCAAATATTATTCTATGGCTTGAAAGTAAAACAAAATAAATTATTATTTCTAATATGTGAAATATTTCGCTTTCTATCTTCGGAATAACGTCAGTTGCATAAATTCCAAAGTATCAATCAGAGTATGTATGTATGTGTATGTATGTGTGAAAAACAAAAAACGAAAAAGATACTCTCTCAAGTATATCTTTTAAATAAATTATGAGAAACAGACAATTAACAGTATCATCGACTCTGCGACTGTTTTACAATTTAAGTTGTAATACATAGAGAAGCTTCGGACAATGTACGCAAGATTTATATAGATGCTAAACTGTTTTCCAGGTTTTCTGTCCATTACGTTGTTTTGCTGCAGTTGGAGATATCTGTTTTAAACATTCTATATCGTTAAATACAATCTGTGCTCCTCCTCCACACGTTGGCAATATATCAGCCTACAATATACAAGGATACAATGTATACTGTGTCTTTAAAAAAAATGGTGTAGCAAAGTTTATACCTTATATAATTTGGTTTCGAGTTCGCCATCTGTATCTTGTTCTTGCGCATAAAGGCAGTACTTGGCAGATTTGACTGCAAACTTGTTTGGATTTGTCAACTTCCGGATTCGTTTATGAAAATGTATTTGTGGCTGGAAGATTGTGCCAGTCGGAACCATTCCAATGGAACGATGATTTATCCATTTATCGTTTTGCGATCGTCGATATCTCGGATTCACTACTGGAATCTGATGAATGGTGAAATGCATTAGTGTATGCGTGTTGAGGTCAGTTTTAATCTATTATTTGGCACAATGTAAATTAAAAGAAATGTAGCATTATCAAAGAATATAAATTATTCTTTTACTCAGTCTCTTTAGGTGGATTCTACTTAGATATACTACCTTTATTTTTATATCTGATTTGAATTTGTTAATAGTTTTAATTTCAGCCAACGCAATTGTGGCGGAATATGAAGAGAGAGGAGAATCAGTGCGCGTAGGTCGGATTGATTCGGATTCCGCGATCTCAGTTTGCGAACTCGAAGGTTCTTCCTTGGACGTCATCGGGATTGGTTCTTTCGCGATTTTTCCCTGAATATCATTGAGATTGATTCTTGTACGAAAAGGCAATGTCTGCTGGCTGCGATGGCTTTTGGCAACTTGAGAATCAATGGATATTAGCATGACAGGTTCTTCCTTGGACACTATCGGGATTGATTCCTCTGCAATCTTCGTTGTCGTATTCGAAGCTGTCGGTGCCGTTGATACGGCATTAGCATCTGACATATTTTCATCAGGAGACGTCAATATTTGTTTCACCAATTTTAATTTGTCATCCTTCTTTCTGATGTGACTCTAAAAATATTTTAATGGCCCAAAATTTTAGGAGAAATAACTGAATTGTCTTGAAAGAATAATAACACATTATAAATGTATATTTTTGTAAATTAAAATATACCATTAATCGTTTATGCTGTTCATGCAGTTTCATATCCGATTCATCGATTATTCTGTCAGTTTCTCTCTGTATCTTTGCATTGCATCTCTGTAGTATTCTTTGTTTGTCTATGGTGTGTTGTTTGAGCTGTCTGTCTCCATCTCTCAACTGTACATACAGAAATTTTATTAATGCGCAAAGATAACCGAGTACAAGATTATGTTGCAAAAAGATGTTTACTTTTTGTCGCATACTCCTCATAATGTCACAAGCGCTATTCAATTTATACAGCAAACTATCAATTTGGTTTTGTAATTTACAAATACGATTTTGTAACACAGAGATCTGAAATATTTGTGACAACACACACGCACACACAATATTAATATATATTAAAAAGATGCATATTGTTACAATAAACAAATTAATAGCATAATGTATTATTATTTCTCCACGTTATATATATTGTCAATATAATTGTACCATCTTTTTTTGTTTATTATTAGAATATTTTAACGATATATTTTCACGTTCCAATTCCATTAATATGTTTCTAAAATTGTTCTCTGAAAAGATGATTCCTTTTTGTATTAACTTCAAAATATATAGTAGCGAACATTGCATATAATATCACTTTAAAAGGAATACATGGAATTATTTGTACGTTTTTTATGCACGTCTTTTTGTAATAGATCTCTTCTTTGAATATATGTTTCCAAAAATTGCATTAATTTCGCAGTTACTTGTTCGTCTTCAGGGTCTATCAGTTTTGTTTTCGGAAAAGAATCGCCCATTTTGTCTGCAAATAGAAAAATTACAATAGATGGGAAAGAAATATAAATATATATATATACGCATATGTGCATGAAATAGAGGCTATGAAATACCTTCTATGCAATATTCGTCAATTGATAAACATTTAGTGTTAAATCTCTATAAAAGTTGTAACTTAAATGGTTTACAGAGCATACAATTACAATATATATATATATATATATATATAGAAATGCACGTTATATGTGTATGTACTACTGAGCACTATGCGGAACATTTGAAATTCGCGCATGATATAATTTCGAAATGTACGACGCAATCTTGGTTTGAATCTCCGCTAAATATGATTCGAGTCTCCGCTAAGTAGGGTTTAAATCTCGGCTACATAAGATTCGAGTCTTCGCTAAGAAAGATTTAAGTCTTGGTCTCATTGTCAGCTTCTCAGCTAACAATACGTAGGCTTCAAGTTTTGAGTATCATCTAAGCCCAATTGGATTCTCCACTAACAATGAAGTAAGTTTTGCACTAACTGGATTTGAATCTTTGAATTCCTGAATGGAAGAGTTTTGATTAGATAAAATGTGAAACGTTTTTATTAAAAGATTACTACCGAATATGGATTTTTTTTGAACTTATCAAAATTGATAGTAATACATATGTATTTTTAATGCGTGGTGAAAAAAATTAAATAAAAATAACGTACGAGTATATAAAAATATAAAAATTATATAATTTTTATATTTAAAAAGATATAAAAATTTGTATATAAAAACTTTGAATTTTTAAATAAATTATTATCAAGCATAACACATTTATCAAAAAAATCATAAACCGTTATGAACCTTTTATAATATCGGTTTTGAACGCAATTAAAAAAGATTGTGATTAAAATGTATCAATTAATTAAAAATATAAGAATAAGAACGTCCGCGCTCGCGACAACTTTTCAACCGATCAACGTTACACAACAGATTCTGCATCTATCATCAGGAACGCGGCGATCGTGACGACTCTGAATACTTTCACCAATCTATTGGCTGGTTGTACGGTCTTTGCCATTTAGACAATCTCAGCTATGAATTGAAAATCGATGATTTTGGCGCAGTGATTCGAAACGGTATTCGAATTTCGTTCGTTCGTCTCGTCTATCGATCGGCCTTGCCTTCGCTATAATCGCCATCGTTCACGAGCAATTCCCGAAGGCCAGGTACTGGCATGCAGCGGCTAGTACTTATTTTAACGAGTTTTTATTCGGTAGACTAATTGAAAGCAATTTATGATTTCTTTTTGTACAGCGTTATCTTAATTAAGAATGAGTGTTCGCAGAACACTGGTCAATACACATGATATAACTTTTGTTGATTATTACGCATCAATTTCGTTCATCGTCTTTCTACCTGCTGCCTTTTAAATGTTTGCCATCGTTTAGTCGTATGGTGTATGTATTTTGTTCAAATTATTCTTACAATTAGTTAAATCTTCTATTGCTAGTTGTCCAAATATAATAGATGATACGAGATAAATTTGACGATTGGCCAACTCCTTGAATTTAACAATAAGCTGAGAAAAGATGATCTTTTGACAACTTTGCTGGAGTGCCATCACTCCTTGTAATCTTTTTATATTTCTTTATCAATCTCAAACTATTAAAATACAATAAAATCTTATATTCTGTTTATTTAGTTTAAGGTGAGCTATTAAAATTAAATAAAATTATAAAATTCTAATTATTTTTTGAAATATTTTCGATCCTCACACATACGCGCGCGCGCGTGTATCTTTATTATATATATATATATATATATATCTCTTTATAGAAATCCATAAACATTATTTATAAATTTCATGCTTTTTTATAATAATATTGTCTCTTTTTTATATGCACTTTTACTTTCACTTGTTTAGGAAGAAACTAGAATATAATGTATATTACTGTAGTGATAATAATTGTACAATATGTTGTTTTGCAATTACCAACGTAAATTGCCATTGCAAAATTGCATAAGATACGTATCTTTCTTTTCAAAAAGTAATCAACATTTATCGTACGAGTTATATCCCCGTTCAAGTATTTATGATTTATTTTTAGACCATGAAGTAAGCTTTTCAATCTTCGAAATATTGTAATCTCGAGAATTGAAGGAAATAGCTGGAAATCCGAGATCACTTACAAACCGCGACACGGAAGAGAGAAATAATAACTGGAATGCGAATCACGACGATTTACTTTGAAGTTTGTTCCGTGTGACTTTTGATTAAGAGACAATAGCTTTAATGATGTTTTAATGATGCTTTAATGTTTTTAACAATAAAGACATCGATAATGTAATAATGTAGAATGACAGAAATGTTATATTCACCGTTTCGTAATCAGTGAAATTTAGCTTTACAAAACTTATGACATGTCGTAACGATGTGTCATGATATGGTATTATTGTACTTGTGCGTAATGTCGATAATAAGTATTCTCTAATGTTTCATATAAATGATCCAGTCGTCCTTGGTATGCGCAACTGGTTTTCCTATTTTCCTAAACTACATCGCGGAACATGGTATGTCTATGGTATAGCTGCGTTGCTTGACAATTATGTTACACCGAAAACAATGCATCGAGATATTTTAATAAGACACACTAACAAGTAAGTATGACAAGTTGTCATTTCTTAAAATAAACTTATAATTTTGAGTATTATTTTTAACCCGATTGACTTTTGTAAAAGTGACGATATCGAAAAGTTGCGCCGAATAAAGGATTGCAGAAAAATGACACGATATAATACGACTTTATCGATAATGAATAAAATTTATATATATGATTTTTTCTATTATCACACACATTAAAAAACATTCAAATTTTAAATCCCGAAAAATATTTTCATCATCCAAGTATGTATCCAATTACAATATTATCGCGTTTATATCTTTAGATTTTCCCCCTTCCCTAACTTACCGGTCCCCGTTTCCCTTGTTCGAAAGGAAATTCCGTGTGTCATGTTGTCGTGGAGCGTGACGTAGCAAATATGACGCAACTATAACAAACGGGATTATATTGGGAATGTAGAAAATACAAAAGAATATACCCGTCCTTGTAATATATAGGCATTTTTAATAGCAAATTCTCAGATCTCTTCTCCGAGTTGCTTTGCGTGTAACTTATTTCCCGAGTCGGCTGATCAACCGGGAATCCTCATTTTCACCACTTTATCTACCTATATATCTACCTATATATATATATATATATATATATATCCCATTTATGATTATACCTATGTATATTGTTAAAAAAGTTTTCCTCGCCTTCCACATCGCTCTTGAAAAAGAGTGGATAAACCTTTTTCGCTTCTTTTTATCGAAAGTTGAAGAACTTGTTCAATCTTCAACTTCACCTTATACTTGTTGTAGCTACCGTGCGACTCAGAACTCAGAACTTGTGCAATTATCTTCTCACGTGGCGTCGTGTGATTCACTCACTGCCTTTTCCACCTTGGCAATCTCTAAAGCTAGAAGCGCTAGCGCTCGCGACTGTGCTCGTCGCATTCTGCTCGCGACGCACAGCATTCTATCATTTACCGTCGTGGCGATACATAGTGAAATAGTGGATAGTATATAGCGACGCGCGATGATTATTATTATTTTATTACCGCTTTTGTCGGGACATTCGTGTGGGTGAGAACTCATCTCGGCGTCTGATTCGATGAAGTAGCATCCCCAGTTCTCGTTAGTAACATCGACGTTCGAGATATCTATTCGGAACTTGGTGTCTTGATCGCGTCCCAGTTTCTGGTCGAGTCGCGGCGAAGGCTGTTTCCGATTCTCGCGCCTCTCTCAACGTGACCGCTATGTACGAAACAGTAAGTGAATGATTGATCGATCGAAACGTCGAAACGAATGTCGTGTAGAATCGATTAAAAATTAAAACGTCAAATGTTGAGCAAAGAATATAAGAGGTATAAATGAGATATTTAATAATAGTCGCCGTTAGAATATGATATGATCTGCAGGGGATAAAAAGACCAAAAGACATCTTAAATATGTCTTTAAATCGTTTTTAGACTTTTTTTAGGGACGCGTATTGTCTAGATTGTGTGTGACGGATTATTTTGATCACTGGTGCGAGGTTGAATGTGAGAGTCAGCGTCTGGCTAATTTCTTTTATCCTGCATCTCTCTCTCTCTGCCGCATCGAGAACG
The DNA here is from genome assembly GCF_030449975.1 of Polyergus mexicanus. NCBI lineage: Eukaryota > Metazoa > Arthropoda > Insecta > Hymenoptera > Formicidae > Polyergus > Polyergus mexicanus. Next base: position 14,543 of record NW_027223334.1, read on the forward strand.
TTTCTTCCTTTTCCCCCCTTTTTTTTTTCTTTTTTTAATCGTCATGTGTGTTTTGCGGCTCGAATAGTAAGCGAAAGTTATGCTAAACAAATATATGTATTATAGTCGAGCGCAGATCGAGTAGCATCGAGTTGAGTTGAAATTAAAAAAAGAATGTGATACACCTGTGTAATTTAATAACGATCTCAAAACGAGATAAAATATAACTAACCGCTTTGTATCGCTAACAACGACAAGTGTTGCGATATATGTATAATTTCAAGACATAATAACTTGGATGTTTGCCGAGTAATCCGCGAAGGATTTTCGCTCAAGAGTATTCGCGGTAATAAAGTCGTTGCTTCATATCTTTGTTATCCTTTTTTTTCCACAAATATCTCGCAAATTGCATTATTATATCGTATACAATAGGAATTTGAAATAGATTTTTATCGTTGATCTTGCATATATTTGTACGATGATTATTATGTACATATATATTTGTCTTGCCGGGGATTGGTCGATTCCGAAGAAAAGAAAAACTTTTGACATATTTTATTCTTATTGCACAAACTCAACGGTATTGACCAATATCTTTATCATACTTGTTAGAAATTATTAGCATTATTATTCTCGTCTCACATTGATCGCGTCCCGCTTGAGTGTGTGCATTTGTATAAAAGAATACATAAATTTATGCGTGTGTCAAGTTTTTTAAACGAAAAAACTTGTTTGCATAAAATTGTAGAAGGACGAGAAGCAACATGGTCTCGATAACGTCGCTTTCGAAATAGACGAGCCTCGTATCGTCAAAAATGGCAGGAGAACGTATTATCCCGGGGGCTCGACGAGCATCCTGGATGTGCAGGCCATCGACACGGAAAAGGAACGCGCGACATGGAACAACAGCGTGGAATTTCTCATGTCGTGTATCGCCGTGTCGGTCGGTTTTGGCAATATCTGGCGATTCCCGTTCACGGCTTACGAGAACGGCGGCGGTGCCTTTCTCATACCGTACGTGATTTTGCTCTTTCTGGTGGGAAAACCATTCTATTTCCTGGAGATGATTATCGGACAGTTCTCCGGCAATTCGTCCGTCAAAGTCTGGAGTATGTCGCCGGGTTTCATTGGTAATTTTTCAATCTGATTTGTGTATGTCGCGACAAACCGCCAAGTAAATTAAACGATGTCATCGAGAATTTATCGCGCGAAATTAAATCTTGAAAATCCCCGACACTGTGCGTCACAGAGAAAGAGAGATAAAAAGTTTCTATAAATTATATTACACATTATACATCATTAATAATTCTCAATATATAAAAATTCCTTTATTGCGCGAAAATAAATGTACTCTGTAAGCTCGTACAAGTAAAGATTTCGTCAATTTCTTTCGATCGAACGATTCGTTACGTGTTGGCGATTACTTCGCAAGTCGACACGACGCACGGTGACTTCAATGCGCACGGGGTTCCCGTTTAAAAACAGACGCTTCTTACATCAATAGGAGTCGGATGGGCGCAGTTCTGCTCGACTGTCGCGTTAGCGACCTACTACAGCTCGCTGATGGCGTTGACATTTTATTATCTGATCGCTTCTTTTTCCGCCGAGTTACCTTGGGCTACTTGTCTAAAGGAATGGGGCGATACATGCGTCGACTCAAGTACAAAGAGAAATCACAGTATCATAGCGGAAGGAAGCGTCGATATCCTCGATAATCTCTTAAACGGCAGCAGTAAGCTTCAAAGCTCGGCCGAATTATACTTTTCGTAAGTGTTCTTTTATTTTAAGTCTCGGATAGGATATAGGTCTATAACATGTTTTACAAATCGCAATCTTAATTTTAACGATAGGTTTACGAGAAGCCATACTGACTCTACTTAAGAAAAATGTTGTTGTTAAATAAATTAATAATTTTCTAACACTATACCTTGACAGGGTTATATAAACGATAATAAATATTATTGTAATAAATTCTGCTTTTTTATAATATCTTTAACGAGCGAGAAAATGTGTAAAAAGATTAGAAAAGATTTTTATCTAACTTTAGACTTTATTTTGAGAGAATCTTTCCATACAAATTAAAACGCGGCTCTGTATATCAGTACTATATATGTATGTATGTATGTATGTATGTATGTATATATATATATATATATATATATATATATATATATAAAATACATATACATATATATATATATACACATACGTAATGTTAGAAACAAAGTATAATATTTATAAAATAAACAGAGCAATCTTTCTCTTCGGTATATTTGTCGAGAAAGAAGCTTATAATATATTCTCGATATAAATTAAGATAAAATGATTTGCAGACGAGTGGTTTTGCACGAAAAAGAAAATATCGACGATGGAATCGGATGGCCGGATTGGAAATTGACGCTCTGCCTTCTTGCCAGCTGGGCGACGGTTTGCATGATACTCTTTCAAGGTGTAAAAAGCTCCGGGAGATTTTCCTATTTTCTTGCCATTTTTCCGTACATCGTGCTAATCTCACTGTTGATTCGCGCGGTTACATTGGATGGCGCGATAAACGGGATCCTCTACTTTATTACCCCGAAATGGTCAAAACTCTTGGAACCGACCGTCTGGTACGCCGCGGTAACGCAGTGTTTCTTCTCGCTTTCCGTGTGCTTCGGCAGCATCATTACATACTCTTCGCACAACGGTTTCAAGCACGATATCTACAGGTGAGAAGGTAGATGCAGTTATTAACCAAATCACATTTTAAACGAACAAAAAGGTTTTTAAAAAATTGCACAAAACTTTTCGACATAATATAAATAATAATAATAATTTCTTTTTCATTTCGCTAGTAGTATCTTCTTCTCTTCTCTCCATTAGCTTATATTAATTGTGTAATGTACGAACTTAGAGACGTGATAATAATTACCTCGCTGGATACAATTACGAGTTTCTTGGCTGGTTGCACGATATTCGGGATTCTCGGCAATCTGGCGTACGAGCTAGGAATAGAAGATATATCCAAAGTAGTCAAAGGTGGAGCTGGTCTAGCATTTATATCTTATCCAGACGCGATAGCAAAGTTTAGTTTACTGCCGCAGGTATTGTTATTTATTAAGTAATGTTTGTTACTGTAATATTATATATAAAGTGCACCCCACACACACACACACACACACACACACAGCCACGCGCAAAGTGTTTTTTTAAAAGTAAAATACCACAGATTTATTTTTATCACGTCCACCACCGAGTAAGAATATCCTCTAAACGTTTTTCTCTGAAAAATAAAATAATGAATTTTGTTGCAGCTATTTGCCGTACTGTTTTTCGTAATGATGTTTGTCCTTGGTATCGGTAGTGCTGTGGGAATGATGACGGGAATCATTACAGTAATAAACGAACAATTTCCAAAGCTGAAGACTTGGCAGATTGTTGTTCCGACCTGTTTCCTAGGATTCTTAATTGGCACAGTTTATGTAACACCAGTCGGTATAAAATTATACTAATCAATAAAAGAGAATTAGTTTTAAACGTTCTCTCGTGTTAAAAATTAATTAATCAATCAATTAATTAATTGATACGTAAATTTTTTAGGGTGGTCAGTTTATCCTAACTTTAGTAGATTATTACGGTACTTCATTCGTCGTTTTCATCTTGGCATCGTTTGAGATGACCGGAGTGATATGGATATATGGTAAGAAATTTTTTATTTTCAATAATCACATTTTTTCAACTCCTTCTATTTTTTAATTATCATCATTTAATCTTTATTATTCCGTGATTTAATCGCGCGTTTTAATATGAAAATATCATAATTTATTCAAAAATATTTACGGAACGATAGCGATAAAATTACACTATTTTTATCTTTTGGCAGGATTTGAAAACTTTTTGGAGGATTTGGAATTTATGCTGGATCGACAACCGAGCGTCTACTGGAGGATATGTTGGTTTATAGTTACGCCATTGATTTTAATAGCGATCTTTATTTATACAATAGTTACTTTGTCGCCTTTAACTTACGGTGGAAGATTATTGCCGGAATCTGCACATGCCGCCGGATGGATGATACTTTGCATAGGTGTTCTTCAGATACCGCTATGGATGCTGATCGCGATGCTGAAGAATCGAAAATTGCCGCTCGCGCAGGTAAATCGATTTATGCGAAAGAAGAAAATTTATAATTTACAACTTTGTAATCCAAAATAATCTACATTTTAGTCAGATAAGCCATCGCATTAAATAATTTATTCTAATTTTAATGATAAATGGTGTTATAATTGCATTGCATAACAAGTTGCATTGTTTAAGATGTTGAAGAGAAGTTTCGTACCTGCGAACGGATGGGGTCCACGAGAAGTGCAGCAGTGCAAAGATTGGAGAATCTTCAAGGAGGAGAGAGCGAAAGCTCGGGAGAAGCGAATTCAGCCAATCTGGAAACAGATACTTTACATTCTTTTAAACATGGAACCAAAGTAGAACGTACAATTTTATACATACTATACGAATTTGTACAGTCGTTTCTGCCGTGACAGGGTCCCCATGGCAGGATTGAGAGAGATTTATTTAATTCCTCGACTATGCACATGGAGAGAAATTATTCTATTTTATATTTATTTATATTACGTCGCGACAAGATTGCCAGATGATAATTTTATATAGATTTCATAAGGTCACGCAATATACATAAGGTTATACAATATATATATTTAATATAATATATTAGATAATTCCCCCATACAGTTGTGTTTAGCAATACTGTAGTTAGAGAGCCAATATACATACGTAATTGGCTTCGTTAACGCGCGCCTTCGTATAAATTCATTTCCGTTTGTATACATATACATATAATGTTACATGCACTATGTGTAACCTGCCATTTTGCAATAAGATCTACGATATATTGTAGTTTCGAAACCATTTTACTCGACATTACTATACGGTCACTGTGATTAATAAATACAAAATAGAATGATTTTAATACTGTTTGATTATAATTGTAATTGTCAATAATTGCCAAATAGGGTTGCTATAACTTTTGATTTCTTCGCGCACGTTCGCGATATCATTTTCGATTGTTTGAAATCTCTCCATTTGTTGTATTTTTTCTGGTCTTTCGGGCCCCAATTGGCATTCGGCTTAATCATCTGAAATTGAAGATTAATCACATTTTAGATTTACGACACATCCCCAAAATTTATGTTGAAACAATATTTAAGTAAAATGCGAATATATAAAAATGTGAATTACATTTAGCCATGTCTTATCTTTATTTCGAATTCCAACAAGAATCATTCCCAAAGGAAACGGGAGGAGTCCTAAAGCCAAAAGAGTCCAACCCGCAACTGTAAAAAGCGAATAAGTATTTTTTTTAATATTAATATGATATTATCTTACGAGAGAGAGAGAGAGAAACATCTCGTCTCCCAATTTCTATCTAACATAGGTATGTATATATGTATATGCAAAAAATTTAACTTTTGTGAGTAACTACAATATATAATTAATTTTTATTTTATCAAATTTTTACACATACTCTACAATATTGTATTTATATCTATTTTTAATTTACATTAACTCTAATATAAATAAAGATATTAATATGTATATATATATATATATATATATATATATATATATATATATATATTAATTATAATTTTTTAATTTTATTGCAATTTTAAAAGAATATATACAAATAGCGCAGAGGTATACCGTATGCGGATGTTGGATAATATTCATCGTTGTACGTGAGCGGCGTTATATTAATCAGAAAATAAATCAAAATGGTGAATAGAGATAGGGGGGTCAGATAACACCAACAGAATCTCCAATAAAAGGATGGCCGTCTTCCTATCATAAATTCGATGTCATCCATAAAATTGTCGACGCCTGGCGAATCGAGTCACTCGTTTTCAATAATTTTATATATAAAGCAGCTTCACAAAAAAGAGTAAAAAATGTATTATATACAATAGAGATTATTACCGTATACCCAGGAAATGGCAATTACTTCGAAGGAAGCTAAAAATACGATAATGAAAGTGCCGCCGAAATAATCTACCAGATTAAGAATGTACTGACCACCCTGAAATGATTTCGACAAAAGTTTAAAGTTTGATTCAATAAACATTATTATTATTAAGTATTGTAAATTATTATTCAACCCTCTATATAAACCCTCTCTTATCAATAATTTGATACATAATTTCATTATTTCTTTTTTTCTGACGATTGAAGAGAATTTGATAGAGATTCTCCCTTTTATTCTAAAAGCAAAAGAAATTGTCTTTTAAAACTTACGGGCGTGCAATAGACAATGCCGATTAAGAAACCAAAGATCGCGACGCCAGCTGCAATCTTCCATTGCTTAAGCTGCGGAAATTGATCCTTAATAATACTGACGATAACATTACAGAAGGCAACGGTAGTGCCTATACCCAAAACAAAGAGCATTAAAAAGAAGAGTACGGCGAAAAGCTGTGGTACCACTGTAAACTTTGCCAGAGCTTCCGGATAGGATACGAAAGCCAAACCTGTTCCAGCGCGGACGACGCTGCCAATGTCATCGCTACCGATCTCATGAGCAAGATTACCCAAAATTCCAAAGATTGTCGCGCCTGCCATCAAGCTGGTAAAAAAATCCAGAGTCGTCACAATCGTACAATCTCTGCAAGAGATCCTCCATCAATTCTCTAATAAACTTGTTAATTAACATTAAGCTATAGATTGTTGAAAATTGAAAACTATAGTTCAGATTTCTAAAAATAACACGCACCTGGACGCGTTGTGTTCGAAATTATTATACGAGGAGTACATGGTCACCGCGCCAAAGCACACGCCGAGGGAGAAGAATGATTGAGTGATGGCGGCGTACCAAACCACCGGATCGAGAATCTTGTGCCACTTGGGCTCGAAAAAAAAGATGATGCCGTTTATTGCTCCGTCCAGTGTCACCGCTCTAACCAAAAGGCTAATCATAACGATATACGGAAAAAGGGCCAGAAAGTAAGCCGCTTTACCGGTGCTTCTCACACCCTTGCAGATCACGACATAGATGAATATCCAACTGACCAACAACGCCAAGACCAGCTTCCACGAAGGTAGCCCGAGCCCATTCTCCATTCCCGTTTCATTAAGGACGAATTTTCTAAACATATATATATATATATATATATATATATATAAAGACGGCTAGAAATGTTTATTCTGCTTCGAAGATTAAGTTTCTCCTAAAAAATATAATAAATATTTGCTAAGAACAATAAAATAGTAAGACCAAAAAGTAAAAAAAAAAAAAAAAAAAATGATAGTCTGAAATTAAGATAACGATAGAGATCAAAGATGAGGAAAATATTGTATAAACAAAGATACGATAGATGAGAGATAATGTCCATGATACAATTTAATGTATTATATTGTATTGTATAATATGTACATTATTATCACATTGCTCTATATAATTGTAAGAGATACGAGGAAATTCTGATCCTGAATCTTGTCGGGCGATAAGTTTTCAAGAATAACCCGATGCAGTTACGCGAATGCTTCTGACAATTAACGATATATATTAATGTGTGTACGTAATACGAACAAATGTGCGACAATACCCGTCAGATATAAAAATATTAGATGTAATGAATAACGTTGTGTAATTGCGCATTGTATAAAGATTAATATACCTAAAATACAGATCGGCGGAACTTGTACTTCCATTTTTCGCTTGCCCGGTCGACGAGCTATCGAAGCACGCGTCATCCCATTCTTCCCAACAATAGGCCCACGGAAGTACTAACTGACAACTGGCCACCATATAATAGAGCGTCAAAGCCATAAGGCCGCAATAATAAGTAATCACGGAGAATACTGATATTGCTACGCCATAGCCGATACCTAAGTTAATAAATATTGAAATTTACCGTTCTACGGTAAGTTTATATAAATTATAAATCCAAGTACTATAGTTAAAACAATTGTATATATATTCTATACATAGATATATTACATATATCTATGTATGTATCTGCATAGCATGCATAGATATCTAAATATTCCAGTTTTTTTTGTACTTGATTTAGGCATCCAATTATCTAGATATTCGTATATTTACATTTACAAGATTAATTTCTATTTGGCACTTTTTTCCAGGATTAATTATAGATTTTGATTTTTACGAGAGAAAAAAAAGTTAAGTACCTTGGAATAAGGGCGACACGGACCAGATTTGAATGCAGGAGCTGCTAGTGAATTGTCCAAGAATCATCTCCATGTAGTAAAAAGGTTTACCGATTACGAAGAGTACCACTATATAAGGGATGAGAAAAGCACCGCCGCCATTCTTATAAGCTGTATATGGAAATCGCCAGATGTTCCCAAGACCGACAGAGAACGCCACGCAGGACATGAGAAATTCCACTCCGTTCTTCCATTGAGCTCTCTCCTTGTTTCCCTCCATCGCATCTTCCTCCTTAATCAACATGGAAATCAATAAATAGAGAATTTCGAAAAATTTCGCAAAAAGAGAAGTAAAATATTTCAATTTATAGATATACAGTATATAATGTGTCTATTAAATTTACTCTATTTTTAATTTCGTTTTCGTCAGCTGATAAGACGGATGGCTGGAATATTGTTCGGCCCGTATCAATAACGTAACTCTAAAAAATTAATTCTTTATTATCCGATAACTTTTTTCCATAATACAGATAACACTGACACTGCGCAGCCATAAAAGATATAAATTATTTACGCTCCTTGATCGTAATATTGTGTGTAATCAGATTGCTCTCAAAAAATTATATGAGAATGTTATTGATATGATGTGATATGACATCGCAAAAATATGTGGTTGACTATCTGGATAGTCAAACATTTGTATCACACAATTATTTATATATATATATATATACATTTCACATTAGAATAAAATCGCAAATTCTTATTAGATTTGTTCCGCGATATCATATTGGCAATCGGACAATTTTGAACATAAAAGAGGAGAAGATTTATATAATTTTGATGTCTCAACGCTACTGCGTCCTTTTTGCATAAAGTAAACAAAAATGTATAATCATGTATAAATCAATTAACTGATGACATATTTCTCTATGTTTACTAATTAATGACAATTTAATTTAAAAAAAAAATAAAAAATTTTTGACTTTGATATCGTTACACATTACAATTTGTAGGATGCGCCTATTATTAACAAATAAATCGCGTAATGCTCTTTTACTAATAGACGTGATCTCATCGTATTTATTTTATCGTAAAATATTGATTAATTTTTACGATAACAAGATAGATAATAATGAAACTGCAGTAACATTGTCATAAATTATTCGATTTAATGTTTTATTATAGTGTCTTACAAAATGTGTAATATTATGTAAGCAATAGGTATTATCATATCGTAAAGAGATAAGTACATTCATGAATTAATTTCTGACAAATTGTTTAACCACAAGTATTTTCGAGATTTAAGCTGGCAGTTGAACTGGTGATAATTAAATGACTATTTAATGATACGAGAGTAAAATGAGAACACGTAAGTGCTTAAATAACGAACGTATATCTCTCCGCAAACATTTGTGTTTATCCGTGCAAGTAAGATATTATGTACAGATAAAGATTATATTATATGAATAAATACCAAGTATATTGAAAATTATCTCTCCATTTGTAAGAAATTTTCAATTTGCAGTTTTGAGGTAACATTGTTTTTAATGCGCGCGTTATAAAAAGCTTATATATTTCTAATTTTGTAAATTAAATTATTATTATATATTATTACATTATTATCTGTTTTCTATTTTGATATATCATATAATTAAAATCAAAGATATATAGAGTATACATGTATGCGAAGAAAAAATATATATATATATACATATACAAATGATATTTGTTAAAAAATTTAAAACTTTCCAGTAAATTTATATATTTCATTTTACATATTTACCTTTGCCGTCAATATTACAATAAAGATAAAGATAAAGATATCTTTCTTTCTAAAAATTTACTAATCTTTTCTCCTAACAATTTTCTTTTAATTCGTACATTTTTCACACCTTTACACATAAATGATCGACATAGTAAAATTAATTAACCCATAATTTTTTATAATAAATAATAGTATACGCAAAGTTTTATATATATATATATATATATATATTTTTTTTTTTTTTTAATTTATCTATTTGCATAATATTTGCATATTATTTGCGCGAACCTTTGCGTGTTCCATTTTGACTTGTTTCGGCACAAAAAGCGATCGTTTCTTATACTCGCACGATATTATCCACTGCTCAACTTTCTTTTTTTTTTCAAAATTCTACACGCGTCTTAGCTGGTCGGCAGTCTTTGATAGACTGCTTAAAGAATTCGCGTAACGTATACGTGCGCATAACGATCTGTACGCGCAATCCTTTCCGTCAGATTAAAGCGCGCGCACTACTTGTTAATCACAGTAATCAAGCTCGATAAAACTTTGACATCTTTCTCTTCTTTTCTCTCTCTCTCTCTCTCTCTCTCTCCTTCCTAATGCTCTTATATTTTGTCACATCTTTTATTTATTCGCTTATTTTACGATGCATTAATTTTCATGTCGCGTAATATATCTGTGTAATAATAGGTGTATTACACAGGGAAAAATCTCTTTTCTTTTCTCATTTATTTTTACTTTTGCGGCGTTTAATTAACTATTTCTCTGATATGTAACCTTATCAGGGAAAAATATATCTTTTGATGTTTTTTTCTGCAATTGTAAAAAAAAGTATTAAAGCCAACAATCGAGATTTACTTTCAATCGAAAGTTGTTATTTAATCGAACGTCATTTCTTTGAAGAAAAAAATAAAAATTGATCTTTTGCAAATTTGTCGTACAGCGAAAAAGAAAATATTATGAAATATAGATGAGATGATGCGGAAAATTTTTTTACGGGAATAATAAAAGATAATTTTTATCGTAGGTGTTAAAATCTTACACCGTACCGCGTACTATCTGCTTAAAGATTCTCGCACCTGTTAAAGTTTGCCCACACAAAAATGACTAATCCGAATGGCATTCTGTAACAAGACGGTTCAAACGTAAACGACATTAAACTCCCGTTTTCTTTTTATTTTCACCTTTGCAAGATAATGACAAAATACTTTTGATTAATATACAATTACACAATATCAAATTATAATATATGAGTTAGTGTTTATTAAAATAATATAAGTATAATTACATAAATATAAATAAGAGAATAATAAAATAGCAAATTGATTGATATCCTGTTCAATTGACTATATATATATATATATATATATATATATATATATCCGTGCATGTAAAATTTTACATAACGCATTCTGCTGCATAAATTAATTGCGTCATATATCACTACATCTTCATCCCAAGAGTACAAATAAACGAGGAAAATTTTTCTAGATCACAAATAAATTTCAATTATCGAATGCGTGAGAGAGAAATTTTAATATAAGATAAAAACAATATCAAACGGATATTTTTATAACATACATATTTTATTCAGCTAGTTTCCATTTTACGTTATAATAAGCTGGCACAATTTTAAAGGTACATACCGTATGTATATAGAGAAGAACCAAATCAAAGAACAAATTTTATATCTTAAAATTTATAAACTAACGTGTCCACAGATATTACGTAATGTGACCGGTGACTCGTAACTAGGTCCGTGCATAATCGAAACGGAAACATTCTACACAAAATGTATTCGCGTCCAATTGTAATTCAAAAAGGTAAATCAAACAATATGATTCATAGCGGTAATTATATACAATAGTATCGCCGGCATTGTACCGGCGGTCGTATTTTTAATTATTCGTGCGCATACCTTTTGTCTCGTTATATTGTAGTATAGCTCTGCTCTAATTTTCTGGTATTAAGATATTGAAAAATATCTTATCTTGAAAAGTTTCAACTAAAAATGCGCATCTTTGTAAAACCTAATATAATTATGTATGTACGTATATGTGTGTATGTGTGCATAATGTAATAAATAAATAATTTGTAAAACAGATATAATATACATTATATGCAATAATACGTATAAAATAAATGTATGTACACAATGCGCATGAATACACAACACACACACACACACACAGATGTATAAAAAAACAAACAAATTATATTACAATACATTATGTTAGCTGTTAGCTATAATAGACAGCATAAAAGCTTCCAACGTTAAATTATTGTACAAAGAATATGGAACAATAAATAAATAAAATTTAGTTTTTTTTATTTAAAAAACATCTTCATTAGACCGCCTTGAACTCTTAATTTCTTCTCCGTCCTAAACGTTTCCCATTCTCTGTGTATCTTCGGGTTCTTAGGTCCCCATTTACTTTGCGCAGGTCGAAATGCCGTTTTGACAGACTGTAATATGTTTGAGAATTTTAAGGATTAGTTTTCAACCTTTTCTGATATTATGTACTTTGAATGTGTGATATATACAATATGTGTATATTGAGATACCTACTTCCGTAAAAGACAATGATATTCTGTTTGCGACAATTTTTTGGCCGATCCACCACACTATAGGAGATATGCCTATAGCCAACAGAAACCATCCTACTCCTATTTAAAAAATAAAGAGGTAATAAGTTTTTTTTGGCGCATGTCGCTAGCAATAAGACTGATAATGATTTTTAAACCTACTTTAGACACACCTAATTCATAACTCAACAGACAGAATCGTTCTCTGACATTGTATATGCAGTGCGATATAAAAAATATTTGAATAATTAGAATGCACGGGATAGTTTTATTATCCAAAGTGGGTTTAAGATACCGAAAGAGTTTTACTGACCGTAAGCATAATCGGGAAATAACATGCCGTTGTACATAAGCGGCTCGTAAGTTGCGCATGTATAGATCAGTATGACGATCATAAGAAAGGGTGTGATTAAGAACCAACACGCTCGCCAGTAGAAACCTAGTCTCTTATTCAGCATAAATTCCATATCGTCGAGGAAATTCGACAGACCATACACCCAGAAGATAGTTATTATCTCGAGAACGCCGACAATTATTGCCACGAAGGTTCCTCCGTAGTAATCGACCAATGTTATGAACCATTGACCACCCTATGTATACATATAACCCACCGTATATATAATCCACATTTAATATTAAATCTTAACACGAGAGCGTGTCTCAAGTTTATTGAAAATATGTGCGCGTATATCTTTTCTATAAATCTTTCAAAATATTTGAAATTGTTATTCAAACATACAAAAAATTAAACTTAAAAATTTTCTATCATTAAAATATATCCTAGAGCAAAATATTGATTTATTAAAGTAATCTTTTTTTTTTTTTTTTTCCTTATAGCCCATGTAATTAAAATAGATGCAAGCCAAGATGGAAGACCGATTAAATGTATATATTCGACGATTGTGAGCGTCTAAATTGGAATTTTTGCATCGCTCGAATGTAGACTGACGATCGGTACTTGGGATATCGATTAGGTGAATGATATTTATAAAAATGATATACTTGCATCGAGCTAGTATGAATGTTTAATTTAAGAACGTACCGGAGTAATGTAAACGAGGCTGACGACGTAACTGAAAGAGGTGACGAAGAGCAACACTAACCATTGCCTCACTCTGGGTAAATGGTCGCGAAAGACATTAAATACCACGTCGCACAAGGCGACGGCGCTTCCTATACCGAGGACAAATAGCATGACGAAAAACATTACGGCAAACAGCTGCGGCACAAAAGTGAAGCGCGACAGAGCGTCCGGATACGAGATGAAGGCTAATCCGATGCCGCCGCGGACCACCTTGGCGATATCCGTCGTGCCCATCTCGTGAGCCAGATTACCGAGGATACCGAAGATCGTGCAACCGGCCATCAGGCTGGTAAACGTATCCAACGTTGTCACTATCATTACATCTCTGAAATGAAATAAAATATATTGTATATGTATAGAATAAAAAGTGAAAAACGCATTTTAATATCGCCGATCTTTGAAAGCGAACCTTTGAAAAATTGAAGAAACTGGGAAGTGAAAAATACGATTTTGAAAAATAAAATGCAATAATGACGATGACTAGCCGGAAGATAATATATCTCGGACATGTAAATTTATATAAGTAAACAATTTTTTTTTTCAACGCGAGATCTTAAATTATATAAATCAGCTAGATGCTAGAGTGTAATATTTATGATTCGATTTATGATTATGATTAAATCTTATTTTAAGATTAAAGGAATTTTTTACCTGTCCACTCTGTGTCCAAAATTATTGTAGGAGGAATAGTTAATGATCGGGCCGAAGCAAACCGATAACGAAAAGAAACATTGCGTGATAGCGGCGTACCAGACAGTAGGCTTCCACAGAGCGTCCCATTTTGGTGTGACGAAGAAAAGAATGCCGTTAACGGCGCCCTCGAGGGTGATGGCTCTGATCAGCAGAGCCGTCATTACAACGTAAGGGAATAACGCGAGAAAGTAAGCGGCTTTGCCCGTACTCTTCACGCCGCGAAACAGCAACCCAAAGATACAAGCCCAACTAAGAAATAGACATATTGCCAGCTGCCAGGACGGCGCACCGATACCGCTCTCGACGGACTCGTATTCTTGCAATACTATTTTCCTATATGAAAATCGCGTAAAGATTCAGAAAATAAATCAACATTTTTTAAAGGGCTGAGAAAATATTGTTTTACTCTCAAACCTGAAATACAGTTCCGCGGAACTTTGAACGGTGACGTTACGAATCTCGGAGATACTGCTGTTTGAGATAGCATCGATACAGTAATTTCGCCATTCCGTGCGACAAATCGACCACGGCAATTCAGACTGGAAGCTCATTGCCAAGTAATATAAGGTCAATGCCATCAAGGCGCCATAGTATGAAATGACGCAGAACGCGACAAAGGCTTGTGAATATCCTAAACCTGAAAGCACAGATCTCTATGTGTGTTAACATAATCTTAATATTGCAGAAAAAAGAATAAGTTTTAATTGAAAAATTTACAGACAAGTATATATTATCAATAATCAATAAAAACAAGAGCCCGGCCGCGGTACTTGTACTGGCGTGAATAATTCTAATCTTTCTTTAATGCATCAACAATACATATTGTACATTACGTTGCTTCAATTTGAGCCCTTGTAGTTTTTTTTTTAAACTTTACTTTATGCTTTTGACCATTACAAGTCTATTATATTAGAGTAACTTTTGAATGCATAAAAAAGAAATCTCTCTCTTTGACATCTTTTGCAATATTTATTATCTTTATGATATTCTCATCAGTATCTTTGATCACACAATTTTTTTTTTTTTGGAAAGATTTTTTTTAAACTTAAAAAGTTATCTCAATTTTTAATTAAAAAAAAAAAAAAGAAAAAGAAACCCTGTGTTTCGGGATCTCTTATACAAGCGTTAAATTAATCCTATACTACAGGTAAACAAAAGTAAAATTGTTTTTATTTTATTATTGTTTTTATCTTACTTCCATTTTACTAAAATAAATCATCTTACCCTTCATGGCCGGCGTCATGTGCCACGTTTTCGCGCATGATCTGCTGCTAGTAAACTGTCCCAGTAATGCTTCCAAGAGATAAAACGGTTTTCCGACCAGAATCAAGACAATAATGTAAGGTATCAAAAAGACACCACCGCCGTTCTCATACGCGGTGAATGGAAATCTCCACACGTTTCCCAATCCGACAGAAGTGGCTATACAAGCCATTAGAAATTCCAATCTACCTCCCCATTCAGTTCCTTCAGTGACCGCCTGAGACGATTTATGTGTATTATCAATATATAAGAGTAATATATCTTTTTTATCGTCTAAACTTAACGTAAGATACATATACAGATATATATATATATATATATATATATATATATATATATATATATATATATATATATATAGGTGTGTATACGATACGCACTGAATTTTCAGAGTGTTCTTGTTGTTTATCAAGTTGCGTCGCTGTCTTATAATCGGGTGGAATATTTTTATGAGAATCGAAACTGTTCAGTTGAAACGCCTCGTTAGAATATCCACTTTGTCTCTAAAAGATTTGTAATATTTTAGTAAATTTTATAAGAAACGGAGCGGTGTCCGCGCGCGCGAATTTTGTTTTATATATAAAAAACTTCTTACATAAATGCCATCTTCCATCTTTCTCGCCTTTATCATTACAAGTTGCACAAAATGATAAGAAACGCGAGAGGAAATAAGGTTCAATTTTTGAGAAATATTCAAGTCACCGATGATGGAATGCTAATTAACGCGAATGAAGAACTGCCTCCAACCTTTCGACTGATAATTATCAAGCCAGGATTCGGCTGGCAATCACTCTCAGAAGAAAGCACAATTATTTTTTTTTTACAATTTATAATTTACATTTTATTTATAGATATAATGCACCTATTAGACTTTATAAAGTAGCAGATGTTCCGTTATATCACATGATACATTAGCACTCTGCTTAAACGCACAATTATTCACTCGCAATTTTAAATCTGGCGCATTAAATTTTTTTTTTTTTTTTTAATTATTAATTCACGTTTTTTATAAATTTCTATCAAGGAAAATTTTAACGGTCCGTGAAATACAGTCAATAATTAAAATTCGTTGTCTCTTGGCGAAGATAGCGCGATCCGTCTTCCTGGGAAACACTTGGAATAATTTCACTTACGAGAAGATGTTTGCTCGCGAATCCCCGGCCGACGATAAAGATAAAGATACCAATATACGCTCTTGGATTCGCACGATTCGAGGACGAGGTTCTCGAGATCTGTATCGCTCGTTAGTCGCGGATTGGTCAACAAATCCGCGCCAAGTCGGATAAAGCTATCCTTTTTGCCAATTAGATACTAGTTCTCCGGTTTCTGCGCGTCATTTCGATTTTCATATCTTCCTTATGATGTAACGAGCACAATAAATCAGTTTAACATTATATAAATTGTCTTTTAAAAATATCTTCAAGAATCTTTCAATTCTTTCATTATTCAAGGTACTAGCGATTCTTTTATCTTTAGAAATAAAATGAAACCGAGACCCCCGCATAATCATCGAATCATTCAGCTCGCAACGTCAAAGGCCGTAACAAGATAACAAAATTGATTGAATTGGATTATGAATTTCAATCTGAATTTTGCGAGTTTTAATCTGACAAACAGAAAAGGATAAACGTTTCCATCGCTGAAAAATTGGCTTTACTATATCATCTTCATTCTGTGTAGAAATTCGCAAAGTTCGTACATAAGAAATATTCGATTATTAATCGACAATCTTAATCTATTTCCAACATTCGCTGTATCGCTATATATTATATTTTTCGTATTTGTTATCTTCGTAAAAGTTTAAAAGTTGTTTAAAAGAATATTATTGGAATTTTTCTATTTCAAACGAATGTGCGCGATTGTATGCGCGCACGCGAGTACGCGTCCTTTGTGCTAAAATTTACGACGCTAGCACGTTTGTGAGAAATTTGCGAAATCCAATACAATGAGCTCATCCGCAAGATGAGACACGTATTATTTAGAATTTAGACGCTTCATAAATATGATGAATAAATTAATCTGTCGATTAACAGGATGTAGCTCGAGGAAATTTGTTGCGAAAAACTTTGTTTCTTGAAAAGAATCTTTGTTTATTACTTTCACAACATTATCAAGTATAATTCTACTCGTACAAGTATTAAATAATAATATTATATATAAATTTTGTATTTGTATTGAAATTGTGATTATATTTTTTAAATATAACAAAAAAGCGAGGAAATGGTCTTGATGACTGAAGAATCTATATATATATATATATATATATATATATATATATATATAAGGAAAGATATTACTAATATATTTAATTATATTTATATTCTGTCTTCTTTAGTCCAGTGACTAGCGTTATCGCGCAATTGACGGGTACAGATATATGTAATATCTATATCACAATTTGCATAAAAATACGACTCTTACGCCTCCCCTCCCTCCCCCCTTCGTATACCGTCCAAGGTCTATAGGTTACATAGGTGCATAATAATTATGTCCACACCCGCGTAGGTTATGCTAGAGTGAGCAAATAGGATTCCGCCTTATTCCGAATCATATTACATATCGAAGAAACATAAATGCACACAAATATCTTGCACCATTTTTTTTTTTTTTTTTTTTTGTTTAATTATTAACTGATGATTTCGTCAGTACTATACTAACTAAAGTCTATGCTAATGCTGACTAAAAATTAATCAAAGCCAATAATAATATTCTACAATATATGTATATATTATATATGTAATATAAAAATTATTATATAACAATTAAATATATCAAGGATACAATATATATAATATTGCGTGAACAAAAATGCGACTATCGATTCAATTCGCGATAACTTTGTCAGATTTTTCAGTTATGTTTTTCTTGGCACGAAACGACACGACGAAAAATCTAATATACAATTGCAGGAAACACAAAATAAAGGTTTAAATTTGCTTGAGAAGAATCGAAGAAGCGACGATTAACGATGGACAATCTGGGTGACATTTATTATCTAGTACAATTAATTGTTGAGCAAATTTTGTTATTTTTACGAGTACGTTTCTTTTTTATCCTTAACCTGCTCACGAGTGACAACGCGACGAAGCGAGATATTCTTAACGCATTGATTAATATTTATGTCGCATACTTTTCATTATCTCGATCAGTCGGCGAATGTCGCGGCAAGTTATGCCAACTTTTATCTCTTGCTGTATATATTAAGGTACCGACCTTCACTTTTACAACTTTACGTATGATAGGACTTTATTTTCCGCGAACTTACGTGGTTCGCGTCAGCCGAGGAAAATTTTGATAACGCGAATTCGAAGATATTAGGAGTCGCGCCGCAGCATCCAGCCGCCGATTTTTTCGTCCTTTTCACTGTTTGCAGCCTCCTCTTTGCGTTTATGATTCTATCTGCGAATTCCCCCAAGAACGAGGCGTCGGATCACGATATCATTAACATTGAGACGTAAGTTACTCGAAGAGCTATTTAGAAAAGTAATAAAATTTTGATTTTTGTTAAAATAATTTTATTTTTGATAATTTTTTCATTATACGAGAGATTATATAAGAGAGAAATGATAGGGGATTCAATTACAACTTTTTCTACATTCTCTTTAAACTCAGAATTTCCACTTCTTTCGAGAATGATTCTTCGTCACCTCTTTGGTATTCGAAAGCTGCAAACTCGAGCTTAATAAATTACTTCCACGCTTGCAACTCGATCAATCCATCGCGCGACATGGTTCTTAAGGAGCAAAATATCTCGCATCCGGCTTTCTCAAAATGCAGAGGGTCATTGCGTAAGGATTGATCTCTCTCCTTGTAGAAAGCAGATCAATTAATAGCATTATCTACCATTGTACATTTTGAAAGAAAGAAAGAAAGAAGCTGCAAACAGAACATTATTTCTTATGTACGATTTTTGGACTGCGTTTCGATATTCATTACCAATACTGAAAATCTATAGTGTACGCGACATAAAGTATAGATTTTCAGTATATTCAATATATATTGTATATAGCAGTGAATATCGGAACGCAGTCTTGATTTTGGATTGTGTGATACAGGAAAATATATATTCCCTCTCCCTAATTTCTTCATTGGATTTCTTATAAAAATAATACAAGATACAAGAGAAAATTTTACTTTCAATATTCTATTACACAAAAATCTAAAATATTACAAATGTACGATGCGTAGTCATGCGAATATTAAAAATATTTGGTAGAAATCCATTTGATCGCCGAGTTAATCTTTTCTTTCTCTTTTTTAGAATCAAAAACCTCAAATTACAACGTGCCCTCTACCTATTCTCAACATTCTCGAAAGACACAAATGAATCATCCCTCTTCTCAGACGACATCTCGGGAATGGTTGATAAGACGCACCAGAAGTGGTCAAGTCTATGGAAAGTATCCGATGTAACGAGAAAAATTAAAGGGAAGCGATCGCGCGTTTGAAATGAAACGCCGACATCGGTGGCCAAAACAAGGAAATTTGTTTGAAATTTAAAACAATTTATCGCAACCAACTTGAGAAAAGAATATCTTTCTTGCGCGGGAGGAATGTGCGGTCCTGCTCTAATTTTCATAACTATAAAATATTTTTGAGATACTATATTTATATTATAATTACAGTACAGTTTTTGATAATTTTACCTATTTTTCTTATTACAATTTATATCGTCCTTTCATCGGCACGATACGCCTGTGTCCTTCACAGTTGTTTTTTTCTTTCGACATTGTTTTTGGTATTTTTATCAATCTATCCACATCAGTGCCCCGGTGGATATATCTGTACATGGGATTATACATACATATACATATACATACACGTGTTTGCGATCAGCTTATGACAAACGTTAATAAATATTTTATTACGGTTATTGCTTCTTACGCGTTTTTAATGACGATTAACCCTTTCGACGTGTGCGTTATCGGTAGATAACGACACGCGCGAGCTTTAATCGCTCAACAATTTATTGCACTTGTCTGTATCGTCTGTCATAAAATGGAGGCAGTTTTATTATTGCGAACGGTGTCTTTCATTTTGGATTATGTAGGTCATGTCGTGTGTAAAGATTGAATTCGATAAGACGATCGATACGATCGTTGGTGTTAACGATATATAAACAACGCGACAGGAGATCTTTTTCAAAACACAGCTGGAATCTTTTCCTTTTTTCCCGAATCGATATGTATACATCTCACTTGCTTTTACGTAAAAATAAAAAAGATTATACAAAAAAATCAAAAATATATAAATCCCAATAAACATACACAAATATAAAGATATAATATATATTCATTATTTCAAAATACAATATATATAAATGTTAATTGTTTCGATTACGTTACGTTTGCGATTAAATACGATCGGTATGTGGTTAGATTTTTATTTATATCATCTGTGATTATGTAAGAGAGATGTAGCATCTAATTCATCTTCTCTTTTTTTTTTTTTTTTCTTTAGAAACCGCAAGAATTATCATTGATAAAACGAGTAAAATGAATAAATCATTTGGAAACGAGAAAATCCCCATCCAATCGAGATACATCGGAGAGTCCTGTGCACGTGTATAAAATTCGTACATCTATAATACGATGATAGAGACATACGTACATTTTTAAAACATATTTTACACAAACGACTATGTTTGTAAAAAATTAGGACATGTTCCATGTTTCACGTTTTACTTTTACGCATTTTAAGCGTTTGTATTATTCCTGTTATCAATTTATTTATATATTATATATTAATAATTAAATTAAATTATTATTATTATTATTTAATATTAGATATAGATGTGACACGATATGCATGCTTATATTTCTCAGTTAATACCGATCGATAAAACTATGGTAACGTTATGAAAACAAATCCCCTCCAATTGTCAACGGGACACGAGACTCGACACAGGTAATGCCGCGAACAAAGTATTCTTTTCTTCTTTTCGCCATAATTTGGCGATATTGTAAATAGATTGAGATTGAGACAAGACCGAACGATTTGTGCCTTGATCTATCCACGCTCGTCATCATACAGACCCTGAGAGCGATCGTCGAAGGACGCATCGATGGACGTTCTTCGGCGCGGAGCATGGACATCAAGGACAGCAGCGACGAAGAGGACGAGAGAACGCACGATATCCCGGCGTTCGGTAAATTCGACGAGACCATTGTGGTACGCAACGCTGAGGAGATTAAGAGCCCTGTAAGCCACAGACCTCCGAGTTTCAGGAAAACTAGGAAAAGCGATAGCTCGAACACGTTGGAGGATAATTCGCCACGCGGCAGGAAACATGAATTTAGAAGGTAATTGCGCGGTATAAATTGCGTGCGCAAGTTATTGTAATACCGATAATAATAAATTACAGCAAATGTACGGATTACGAGACTTGAATTATCTTTCTACTACGTGACAATTTCATTTTGCATTTAGTGTTTGCGATACTTTTCTTTCTTCGACAAATATATTATACGTATATATATACATATTTGTAGATGAAAAATGTAGATTTACGGTAATATATTTTAAAATTTACACTTACTTAAAAAAAAAAAAAAAAAAAAAAACTTGAAATTGTCGCATATCAAATAAATACAATAGATACTCTAGCAACGAGATCGGTTTCGAGAAATCGTTGGAAATCGGCAGCGATCCCTCAGACAGTGAGGAGAGCGACGATGACGATATACAGGGCACCGATATAGCAAAGCCGATTGATTTGTACGATCCCCAGGAATTCGAGAATCTGGAAGCATCGACGGAGGTTAAAGAATTGTTTCATAATATAATGAGGTAAATACTGGCTATTCGTATCTTATTTATATCCTACTTATTGTTAGTCCTATTATACTCTGCAATGCTTATATGCGCTAAAAATTAATCGTTTGTTTTTCTGGAAAAATAATAATAATAATAATAATAAATAGTAAAAAAATAATATAGAATTAATAAATTAATAAAAAGAGAATTCTTTTTACAAAGAGCCATATATTGTTCTTCTCGATGAAACAAAACTTATCTTATCGATTTGTCATCAGATACACGCCGCAGAAGATCGAGCTGTCATACAAGCTGATACCGTTCATTCCCGATTACATACCGGCGGTCGGCGACATAGACGCCTTCATAAAGGTGCCGAGACCCGATGGTATCGAGGATAAGATCGGTCTGATGGTATTAGACGAGCCCTGTACCGAACAGTCGGATCCTGCGGTGTTGCATCTACAGCTTCGCAGTCATTCGAGAAGCGCCGGAGCGGCTGCCAGGCAGGCAGTCGTCAAAAGGATCGAGGACGCCGAGAGAAATGGCAAGTCGATCGACAAATGGATCGATGACATGAATCAGCTGCACAGGAGCAAGCATCCACCGGCTGTGCAGCTAAACCGAGCGATGCCCGATATCGATGGTTTGATGCAGCAATGGCCATTGCAGGTGGAAGATAAGCTCAACGAGTTGCAATTGGATTTATCGCAACTCGATTGCAATCTGCCACAGTTAGTCGATGTAGTCTGCAATCTTTTGGACATTCCCACGCGAGAGGATGCTAGATTGGAAGCCCTACACACATTGTTTACGTTGTTCCTGGAAGTTAGAAATGTCGAAAGCCGAAATTTTAATTAAAGGAAACCGCTTCTATGTACATTTATATATTGTATTAGATTGTAAATAAACAATATTTTAAGAGTTTTTTTCGTTATGTTTACGTTTCGACTTTAATGTGCATGTATATATATATGTCAGCTGAAAGTTTTTTTTAAATCTGTTCGTGTATGTATCTAAAATAATAGTTGTGAAAATATATTATTATTTTGAAAATATTCTTTTCAAATTAACAGCTTTTACAAAAAATGTAATATATAATTATGCAAAAGTCTGTGCTCGGGCCCTTATACAGTGAACGTAATATCTATCTCTGGATAGGTACATATTATATTGCCGCTTTTATGTTTACTAGGAAAACGGAAGAACGAAACGAATCGGGCAGTGTACGTATGTACATACGTCGTCACATTGCGAAATTGTGATCAACTAGAGACTAGGACTGCGGTCGGGAAGACGCTAGAAATGCTTCGAATTCGTTTGATTGACCAATCAGGACAAAAAGAGTAAAGATTTCTTTATTCCGATTGGTTAATGCGATGCTTCGAAGCGTCTCTAGCGTCTTCCCGACCGCAGCCTAGAGCATAGACATAGTATATCTAGACCGAGTGTTGAGGAGTGGGAATCGAAGTGCACGTAGAAAAGGACATACTCTCTATGCCCCTTGCGTTCTCCTTCGCTCGCACGTAGCATGACGAAAGAGAGCGCTATGCTCTGTGCGAGCGAGAGAAAACGCAAGGAGCACGAAACAGAGTATGTCCTTTTCTTTGTGCATCTTTACCCCCGCTCTTTAAATAAAGGCAAACGCTCGAGTAACTAACGAGAGTAACTAGGGCATAAACTTTTATCGATTCGTAGAGATCGTTCCGACGCGTTTAATGTTCAATTAGAATAGGCATTTAAAGGTATAATTTCGTGCTGCAAAGAGATCACGTGATCGAAATGGATGAATCAGCGGCCACACCGTCGTCACTCATTCGTCCATTTCGATCACGTGACCTCTCTGCTGCACGAGTTTGCAGCACATGAAATTGTACCTTAAAGCCCGTATCAGACTAAACAATCTTGAATCTCAATGTTCAATGCGTAGTCTGATACGGGCTTAAGGCCGAGATTACATTTGTCGTATGACAAACTTTTTAAGCATATTGATTGGCTAATTTCTAGAGACTCTAGAGAATCTTTTTATTTTGCAGCCAATCAATATGCTTAAAAAGTTCGTCGTACGACAAATGTAATAATGGCCTAAGAAATGCGATTGAAAGTAGACGAATAGATCTTTGATTCCTGTTACGTTCTTTCAAAAATTGTCAAAAATTGTCAAAAATTGTCAAAAATGATGAATTCCTCAGCGCAAGGAACCGATACGGAAAATAATAGAGAAGACGGCGATAATCTCGATATATACAACGTTGAGGATAGAGAAAGATTAATCAAGCCGAGAAACAATTTTGCATCATACTCCGAGAATATCGACGTACGATTTCGTGTAAGTCAAGTTTGACAGCTCATTAAAAAAAGAAAGCCGTTTCGAAAAACACATTCATAAAATATTCCATATTATGTCAATAGAGCACTATCGACAATAATATAGCATGCAGCAGCATACAAGCTGTCTCCAATCATTCTAGAAGGTTAAATATTGGGGACATAATTCCAGGAGCAACCAATTTCCTATCAACCAATTACGAAGTAATTGCCTAATCAAATTAAATTAAATCATGCAATGATTGTGAGCTCATATAAAAATGTGCGATTATATATATATATATTCTTTCTCGCATATTCTCTTATATATTATCTTATCTTTTCTCTTGTATATGATAGTGTATTAAATTAATTAATTGTATCTTAATTTTCAGAGCTTAGATTATGATCCGTGTGAAAATTATCTTCTACAAGACGAAGAAAGGAAGAAGGGATATAAATTTGTAGTTAAAAAAAATTTTGCCAGATGGTTCATCTTTCTTTTGATTGGTATCTGTACTGCCCTTATAGCATGCTTTATAGATATATCGATAGAAGAACTATCCAGCTTAAAGTATGGCTGGCTTAAGAAATGTATGTCGTGTATAATATATTTCATTTATGTAATGTATGCTCTATGATATGCTCTAAAATAATGCAGACTTCTTATATCGACGATAGATGTGGATCAATGTGCGATAAGAGGTTGTTTATGGTTACCGTATATAATGTGGCTAGTGCTAAATATAGTACCAGTTTTAATAGGTGCCATCCTAGTATCCTATATTGAGCCTGTTGCTGCAGGGAGTGGTATCCCGCAAATAAAATGTTACTTGAATGGAGTTAAAGTACCACGAGTTGTACGTATTAAAACTTTGGCTGTGAAAACTATTGGCGTTATATGTACCGTAGTCGGAGGTTTAGCAGGAGGCAAGGTAAGGACTCTGCTGTCGCTCTCCGTTTGTTATTTGATATCTCGTGGATTTTCATGCAGGAAGGTCCTATGATTCACTCCGGCGCTATTGTGGCAGCAGGAATTTCTCAAGGTAAAAGTACCACTTTTAGGAAAGATTTGAAAATATTCAAATATTTTAGAGAGGATCATGAGAAACGAGACTTTGTGTCCGGGGGCGCTGCATCCGGAGTATCGGCGGCTTTCGGAGCGCCGATTGGTAAATATTAATAATTAAATTATATATATATATATAAACGCACCCTACAATTGTAGTTTTTTAATTTTCTAGGTGGAGTCTTGTTTAGTATAGAAGAAGGGACTAGTTTTTTCAATCAAAGTCTCACATGGAGAACCTTTTTTGCCAGTATGATTACCACGTTCACTTTAAATGTGGTCTTGAGCACATACCATGGACACTTGGGAGATCTTTCTTACCCAGGTTTATTAAATCTAGGAAAATTTGAATCAATTCCATATCAAATTTATGAGATTCCTCTGTTCATGATAATGGGCACGTTTGGCGGATTACTCGGCGCTCTTTGGAATCATGTCAATTACAAGATCACTTGTTTTCGTTTGCGATTCGTGACGCAAAAGTGGTTAAAAGTAATTGAAGCTCTCCTGGTGGCGATATTAAGCGCGACAATGGGTTTTTTGATGATATACTTTATCAATGATTGTAAACCATTAGGTAATGATCCAACCAAGTTTCCAGTTCAAATGTATTGTGCGGAAGGACAGTACAGTGCCGTCGCCTCTTTATGGTTTCAAACTTCAGAAAGCAGCGTACGATCATTATTTCATGATCCTAAAGGTTAGAATGATAAACATATGATAAACAATAATAATAAATATAATTAAAAGCAATATATATATATATATATATATATATATATATACATGTATTTGTAGGATCTCACAATGACATAACGCTGGCCGTTTTTGTTATTCTATATTTCTTTCTGGCTGCCGCTACTTTCGGTCTATCAATGTCGAGTGGCCTTTTCATCCCTTCTCTGTTAATTGGATCTGCATGGGGTAGATTAATTGGGTCGGCCCTTTCGAGGATTTGCCCAGATTGTGTAAGAAAAAAATCTATAAATTTAAAATCTTGATGTAAAATTTTTAAATACTAGTCGCATTTTGTTATGTATGATTTCATTTTTCATAGGAAGTATTGGATCCTGGTAAATACGCTTTATTAGGTGCTGCTGCACAATTAGGAGGAGTGGTTAGAATGACGATAAGTTTGACCGCGATCTTGATAGAAGCGACACAGGGAATATCTTTCGGTTTACCTGTCATAATAGTTCTTATAATGGCTAAATGGGTTGGTGATTTCTTTAACGAGGCAAGTATACCGCACATGTATACACGTGTATATGTGCGGATGCACATACACGCGCTCTCGCGTACGCAATGTATATTTTTAATAATAAAATATATTCACTTTTTAGGGAATTTATGATATTCATACGCAAATGGCTGGTATCCCGTTACTTCCATGGGAATCGCCACCACTGTCAAATAATATTTATGCAAGTGAGATAATGAGTCATCCAATAGTCGCTCTAAAAACTGTCGAAAACGTAGGACATATCGTCGAACTTTTAAAATGCGTTACATTCAATGGATTTCCTGTGGTCGATCCGCCAAGTAGCGATCAGGTAATATCTTTTAATGCTTTTTCAAGTATCATAGTTTTTTACATTTATTTGTATTACATTATCTTTTTTCAGGCTGAGATCAATTCTTATGGTCGATTTCGAGGTCTGATATTGCGTTCGCAGTTAATAGTACTTTTGAAAAATAGAGTATTTAACGAATACTCGGAAATTTGGGAGAAGTCTTTAAGTATAAAAATGTTTAGAAACGAGTATCCTAGATATCCGACTATCGAGCAAGTCGCCATTACTGATGAAGAAAAAACTTATACGATAGACTTGAGACATTTTATGAATCCTTCCCCTTATACGTTACAACATGTTAGTATTTTTTACATTAAGATATTTCTGCAATCCATGTAACATCACGTGATATTGTTTATAGTCTGCAACACTGCCAAGAACATTCAGACTCTTTAGAGCATTAGGATTACGCCACGTACCAGTGGTAAATGACACAAATGAGGTAAGGTCTATATAATATTTACTGTAAGATTTGCAAATTTATTTGTAATATCTTCTCTGTTAGGTGATTGGTATTATTACGCGAAAAGATGTTGCCAGGTTCAGGATATGGAAACATCAAGGAAGAATGGGGTTGGATGAACTTTTAATCACTAATAAAATTTAATTTTTAATTCTTTTTTATTTTTTTTTTATAGATTTTATAACATTTAAAATTCTCTTTAAGCTCATTGTAACATTTAAATAAATGTAGTTTATCGGGTTGCCTAAATTAAAAAAATTAGGAAAATTTTTTACACATATAATATATACATATATTATATATGTGTAAAAATATATAAAAATGCACAGTTGCATCGCAGGAAATACATAATTTACCAAAGATATATATACATACATACATACGTGGTGTTATAGAGAGTGTCCTACTTTTGATGGGATATCTTGTATGTGGGTGTGTATATATATATTTTTTTTTATTTATATATACATATATACATATAAGATAGATAAATATACATATAAGATAGACAGCCTACAATACTATCCAAGTTGAGTTTCCAAATATTAAAATTTTAATTATTTACAAATAATTCCCACCCAAGCCATGACCAAAGTTTAAAAAAAAGATATACAGGTAGGATGACTAATAATAAGAGAAAATAGTATTCATATGGCGATATATACATGTTAAATAATTTTAATCTTTAGTTTTAGACCACACTATTCTCTTGATAATATATATTATTGACCTTAGATGTATAACCTGAAACAAAGTATTTCATTGTGCGATACAAAATATAATTATTTATTTTTGTTACACTCGTGTGTAATTTTCATTAAACCTCAACTATGCACAATTGATATAGTTTAGTCTATTTAATATTTTATGCAAGTTTATTCATAAATACATATCAATACCGCAAGTCTCAGATCTGTACACTAAACAAGTAAAAACAATATATAAAAATAGATGATGAACTAATATACTTTAATATGCAATTAGTTTCTGAATCACAAAGGAATAGAGAATATCTTCTTTGGCGTATCTTTCTTTTGACACATAAACTATAAACATATATATATAACATATGTATGTACGTATATATACATGCTCGATATAGTGCTCTTATATAGAGGGTAAGACTTTAACAACCGTATTGAGCAGTCTGTCCTACATTGTCAATTTACATACAATTATTTTGAAATTTTTTTAAATCTTGAAAAAAAGTGGAAAAAAAAATTAAAAATTGTATAAATTGTAATTATTTAATTTTTTATTTATTTAGCATACAGATCTATTTCCTATAAAGTATCGTAACATACATTTATTAAAATCATCCTCTTTGTTTATCAACATATTTTTAAAATCTCTTTACACCAAAAATGTATATATTGTATATTTTTTAAATACTTACTTTTTCTAAATGTCATCAGTAGGGTACAAACTATTTCTCATTTATATAAATTTCTCTTATAATCTGATGCCATGTATAGGACAATAATAATATATCGCTTCAATCTTGTCATTTCGTCTTTCATTGTCGCGGCATCTTGAAACGAGCGTAATTTTATTCTCAAAATTGCCTTGCGGCAAAATGCGTCTTTTCAGTTTACGAGAGTTTTGTGCGATTCGACGCGAAAGCGTCAAATTATCGTGCCATTGTCGACGATCATCGCTCGTTTATAGAGAGTATATAAACGGCTATACGCCTCGATCAATCTCCATTGTGCAGTCGAAGAAACGGTCAAGCGTTTCTCAATCTCCTTTGCAGGCTGCCATCTATATCGCCTATATTCCGTTTTGGCAAACAATATAATATCGTATATATACGTTTTAAGACGCGCGAAAGGTGTGATTCTCAAAGGACGTCGAGCCAGATCAGGTCAGGTCAGGTCAGGTCAGGTCAAGTCAGAGTATAGAAACGCGCTGCCGCGGGCGATCAATAGTTTCGCGGTTCGCGGGTCGTACACCTGTCTGTCGTAAAGTTGCAGACGATGGTAGGAAGGGGTTATGGTCAATAAACGCAACCACGTCACACGCAGCCTATCGGCGACGACCTCGCCTGGCTCCTTAAAGTGGCTCCAAACGTGAAAATCTTACATGTCCGCCGATGCAGCCTTTGTGCGTTTATCCTGGGATAACTTGGTGAAAGGGCGCGCAGGTTGGCGAGAGACCCGGATCGACGGAAGCGATACGTCCGAAGGAAACCGCGGATGAGAGTCGAAGCCTCGGTAATCGACAAATTTCTCGCTAGGGTAAGTTGATCGTGCGTTTCAGCGGATCGGCAAACCGTCCGAAACGTATCCGCCATTGTTGTCGATTGACGTACGTACGTACGTACGTACGTATGTACGTTGCCGCGGGGGTGGAGGGGGTGTTGATAAACCGTGTGCTGAGAGGAGTTGAGGAGAAAACGACGAACGACGACCGACGATTGCCAACGATTGCCAACGATGGGCGCGTTCCACTTAACGACCGCGTTGCTCGCGAGCATCAGCTGTCTTTGTTTAATTCTCGGTGAACAACAAGGATGAAATGATACCGTGAGCGTTGC
This sequence comes from Polyergus mexicanus, assembly GCF_030449975.1. Taxonomy (NCBI): domain Eukaryota; kingdom Metazoa; phylum Arthropoda; class Insecta; order Hymenoptera; family Formicidae; genus Polyergus; species Polyergus mexicanus. Next base: position 44,781 of record NW_027223334.1, read on the forward strand.
GATCGTTAAGTGGAACGCGCCCGATGTCGTTCTTAGCACGGCGCGCATGCGTCGCTACGCGATAGACGTGTCTTCTTTTTTCGAATCTTTCTCGTTCGCGTCATCGCGTCGCGTCAGGCGTCAGGCGTCAGGCGTCACTTGCGTCGCGTCGTATGGGCAATGGAGGCGGAATATTCGACGACGTGTTTGTTGCAAGAGTCCGACGACAATGTGCGTCTAGTTTCAAACGTAGAATCTGCCACATGGAATTCGTCGCCGCGTCGCACGACGCGTTCGTGAGACGAGTTTGCCATTCGCTATCGTTTTTATCTTTCAATCGGGAAAACTGTGTTACCGTTGATGCGAGCGATATAATCGGGACATATGAAATTTGGTTGTTAACATTTTTCACAAATATACATCACCGACTTTTGGCAATAAATTTTTTCCGGATTTGAAATTAAACAGATTGTTATCACGTAGACACTTGTCTATACTTGTCATTTTTTTTTAAATATACCCCATTATATTATCATTAACGTTACATCTCTTATAAAGAAGGTTGGTTAGGTTTCGCACGAACACATTTTATTATTCTCTATGTTGTATCATCATTCGTGTATTATAACGCTTGTTCGTCTGTTTCAGATGGACTCCAGACTATTAAATCTATTTTTCACATTGTGGCACGTATAGATAAATGGACAAGCGTAATTGAATTGCCAAATAAGTTAAGTGAGAATTTCGGAGGGTATTTCGATCGAGCTTAAATACCCACGTATTCTGTTAGAATTTGTTTTGTAATTTGATTAAAAATGATAGATCGCACAAAGGACATATTTAATGCCGCATGTGTTGGCGTGTTACGCTTAACGCCTGAAAAAAAAATTTTACCTTAAGACAGCGAGGGAAATGCGAGATTATAGATGTCAGAAACAGGAGAGGAACGCGCTGTTAGATTGTATACAGCTGTGGAGATAATGAAGAACGCCAGAGCTAAGGAGACTGAGGAGCAAGCGGCATTGAGGAGAATGCAGGAAGCACAGCGAATGGCTAGGCATCGTGCCAAAAAAAAGCGTTGTCTGGACGAGAATCTTGCGAGAGAGATTTCTAAAATTGCAGAGTTGTCTAAAATGCCTCCTCCGGATCCCGCTACGATAGCCCAAATGTCCGAAATGAATATGAATAAAATATCTGCGGAATTGAAGCAAATGATGGAAAGGGGAAAAGTACCTGAGCATATAGTTCAAATGGCTCAATTGGCAGAGTTTAGCAAAATGAATTCTGAATTAAATAAAATGTCGCAGGATATGGCGAAAAGATACGAAATGGAAAAGATGGCGGAATATGCCAAGACTACAGAGTACATGAAAATGCAAGAGATTGCCAAGATGAGCGAGATGGTGAAATTTTCCGAGATGGCCAAGTACAACGACATTACCAAAATCAACGAAATGGCAAAGATGAACGAGATGATGAAGATGACGCAAATGGCCAAGATCAACGAGGTGCAGAGAATGAATGAATTAGCAAAGTTGAATGAAATGGTAAAAATGACGGAAATGGCCAAATACACGAATAATGATATAACGAAATTGAACGAGATCGCTCAAATTAGCGAGATGGCGAAGGAGATTGCAAAGATGAATGAAAAAACAAAGATGAACGAGATGATGAAGATGCAGACGAGCATGCAGAACGATATCGCCAAAATATCACCAGAATACTCGAAGATGGCGAGCGAGATGGCCAAGTTGACAGAGCTGGCAAAACTGAACGAGATAACGATCACAAAGCTAAACGATCCACCAGCGTTGCCCAAAATGTCGGAGATTCAGCCGCCACCGCCGCCGCCACCTCCACCACGTATTCCCGAACCTGTGATCACCGTGCCAAATCCCAGGAGTTTACAGAATGTGCAAACTGTACAAGTAGCGCAGGCCAGCCCGTCCAGCATGATCAATTTCCCGGCCGTGCCTGGTCAAAACAATTACGGTAAATTGTTAATGATTATCGAAGAGCTCGGCAGAGACATTCGTCTGTCCTACGCGGGTAGCCGCAGTGCTGCCGAGAGGCTGAAAAACGGCATTCAGCAAGCCAGAGTTGCCGTGCGGGATTGCCTGCTAGAGACACAGCACAACGCGCAACAATGATTTGTCGCCGAGCTAGCTAGTGATTAGAATACTTCTAGCCTTATACAATATTATTTGACGAGATGTTGCTTTGTACAAATATTTAGATTTGGACTCTGATTCGTACGATGACGCGTATACGCATACAGATGGAGCATCTTGTTTATGGGATAAAGAATCGCTACTTTCTTCACTCTGTCTTGCGATACGGCTCTACGATGGAGTGCCTTCGCTGTGTGCTCGATCCATATATGTATCTCATTGAAACTGTGTGCGGCTGATAACTTTCTCTCTACATTTAAATTGCGATTTAATACGTAGAAAGAACTTGAAATGAAATGGAATATCCATTTGTATATTCTAGAGTTCGTTAGACAAACAGAGAGAGAGAGAGAGAGAAGGAGAGGAAGGACAGAATCTTGATTTATATTTTATAAAACATAAAGAGACGATTATATATATACTATGGTTTATGTTAAAATCATCGGGTGAGTACATTGCAAATCTCTCGGTATACGTTTCAAGCGAGTAAAGGAAAGAAATATAAAGAAAAGCTTTTCAAACGACATGTACCTAATGGAAAGTATAATCCCATAAATATATATCGTTAAATAAATAAAAGTTTTGTATACAATGCAATGTTCTTAATATTTCTTCTTTCAGAAACTCGTCGCTATACTTTTTATCCTCTTTTCGTCTCGCTTTACTTTTCGTTATAGAATTACAAACTGTAGAATTAATTTAGTATTCCATTACGTAACGCTGTAAACTTTTGATAAATACGGTAAGAAAATGATTGTATTTCATTGAAAATAGTGTCGTATGATACAGATATATAAAAAGGAAGCAAATATTGAACGAAAAATCAAAAGTTTTCACACTTTGTAAAATCAAATATTAACAAATATTCTGTTCAAATTCGCGCCATGGTATATATGCAAAGGATACCGATATGCAATACCTTCTTTCGAATTTAGCAGTTTTAAATCGAATATATATATATATATTTTGTATCGATTTTGTCGCCCCATTTTTACGTACCGCAACTGTGATTTTGAAAAAAAATTGCCAATGTTATCGATGATCAAAAGATGAAAAAATAATTATATTACATTCCATTAACTATTACATTTTTAATTTTAATGTAATCGGACAGCTATACTGTCCAATCACATCCTTTGAAGGAATGATTATGGCTGCGGTTGAGAAGACGCTAAAGACGCTTCGAAGCATCGCATTAACCAATCAGAATAAAGAAATCTTTACTCTTTTTGTCCTGATTGGTCAATGTAGTTCTTAGGCCGATATTACATTTGTCGTACGACAAACTTTTTAAACATATTGATTGGCTGCAAAATAGAAACTTTCTCGAGTCTCTAGAAATTAGCTAATCAATGCGCTTAAAAAGTTGGTCGTACGATAAATGTAATATCGGCCTTAGTACGTATTAAAATATATCGGTGTAAACTAGGCCATAGAGAATGCTCGGTCTTTTTTTTTTTTTTTAGTAACCGATGCTATTTTGTTGCGCTAATCGTATTCATGCGCGATTGACATCCATCAATCTTACATCATTTACATATCAGCTGCTCATCGTGTTTCGAATGATACGGCGAAACGATATTTGAGGTTTGTAAAACATACCGACATTAAATCGATAGAGACGATTCTCCGTTATTCTTAGAGGTTAGCTAAATTTTACGATTGACTTTTTCTTGTTAAAACGCGAGAATAATTTGACGAAATATTTGGTCACTAGTGGATTTTAAGATCGAGATTTCATAGATTATGTCAATCGATTATTTCTCAAGGTATATTAAAATAAGAACAACGCACAAGAGATGGCAGAGCAACGCAAAAACGTAGGGGTTACTGCGAAAATTACGGAACCGTTGTTGACGGTACCGAATTCAACGTCCTCGCAGCAGACCGTGTCCGTATCCGTGTCCGTATCCGTGTCTTCGTCTTCCGTTCCTGCTCAATCAAAGTATGTAAAATTGCTACGCATCATAGAACAGCTGGGTCGCGATCTTAAACCTTTTTATACTGGTAGTAAACCTCGCAAGACGATGCCTAAAGTTGAACGCGATCTCATGAAAGCATGTCGTCTTGTCAAACAATGTCGAGTCGAAGCTACGAAAAGCTCCAAGAAGGCATGCCAATAATATTATGTCTTTTATTAAAATAATCATGAAATGAGTTTTTCAAATCCTTGATATCATAACAAACGTATATTCTGTTTCTCTTCTGAGAGAAAGAGAAAGAGAGAGAGATGTATTTAATATGAAAAGATATATATACTCTATTATTAACAGTATTTATTCTACCTCGAATTTTGACCAACTTAAAGTATTATTGGAGAAGGAGTAATTTGTATAAGGTAATGATTTAGAATAATAATAATAGATTCTATAATTAAATCTAATATTGTAAAAAGGATATTTTTGTCGCAAATCCCTCGCATTATGTACAGCTGAAATATCAAGTAATAATTTTTTCTTTAATAAATCAATGAATTGTGTTCAATCAAATTCTAGAAAAAGGATCAGAGATTTTTTTGGTTTACTGTTATGTAAAATGCTATAATTAACACTAGCAAGAAACATATAACAGTAGCGTGATATTTTTTTTTATATACTTTAAATTTATCAGTTTAATTAGTTAGTTTGTAATATGTCATTTTTTTTTTTTTTTTTTTTTTGTGATTTATCTTCATAATATATATACAATATATATATTTATTTATTTCACTGAACCGAGAGCCTATTAATAAGCCGCCTAATCGAATGAGCCGATCGGTAATGTGACAAATCGATTAATGATACAAATTGTGTCGTAAAATATATGTATTGCCATACTATTTAAAACCTCATTAATATATATATATATATATATATATATATATATATATATATATATATATATATATCGATAATTATAGTACAAATATAAACAAGATAGTTACTATCTTGTTTATATTTGTACTATAATTATCGATATATTTATGCAATATTTATGCAATGCTATTTATGCAATAATAATTTTATGTAAAAGTTTATATAATTTGATTAGATATTATATATATACTGTTGCATATAAGTTATTATCTCGATATAATTATAATGTAGTATCATTATAAATCTAAAAGATAAATGTAAGAGAATTTTTTTTTTTTTTTTTTCTTCCCCTATATATGTAATGTAAAAATGGTACAAAAATGTGTGTTCCTATACTTAAATATTGTAATATTTATAGGCAAATAAAATTTTTTTATTGAAAGAAATTCATAGTTTAATAGATAAAACATCCATAGTATTTGTATGCATGTGTAAAAGTTATGTTTCTTTGGGGAAAAGTTGTATAGCAGATTTATATTCTCATTTATTTGTATAATTGTACGTACGCATGCTCTTACCACAAATGTTTACTCTTTCTTAATCGTGTTTGTACTTTTTTTTTATTTCTTATTCATATACATACTATATCTTTCTTTGAGTCTCATACATATATACATACATATTCATCCATCAATTGTAATAGACATTAATTGCAAAGTTGCATTTTTTATATTTTATTATTTGAAGATTGCACAGACTGATTGACTTTACATAGGTGAGGTATTTTTAAAATCATTATAATTGTGAGATAAAATTGATAATGGAAAATGAAACTTATTGATTATATGATATATATATCTATATTTAATCTTTCTATATATTGTAAGTTTCTTATATACGATTATATAAAAAACTGCTTTTATCTATATAATACAATAAACTTTGAATTATTTGTTAAATATTGATGATGCATGTGAGAAATTTGGTAAGGGATATCTGTAATTTCTTTTGTTCCAGGCAATTTTTCCACAAATGGCAATTAAGGAAGTTTTTTATACCTTGGACGAATTTGATACAGAAATCCCGGCAGATTCCGTTGAATGGTGTCCTGCAGAATCGTTTCAAGATTTATTAGCGTGTGGAACATACAAATTAATTGAAAATAAAGAAGATGCAAACGATGAAAAGTGTAAACGGACAGGGCGAATTTATTTGCTTCGCGTGGCGGATGGTGGAAAATTACGAGTATTGCAACAAATAGATACTTCAGGCGTGTTGGATATGAAGTGGATATATGTCACGGATAGCGCAAATAATCGAATATTGCTTGCTGTTGCTAACTCCAATGGACATCTCCAAATTTACGAACTAAAAAAGAAGGAAAGCGAAGCAAAATTGCAATTAATTGCTGAAGAAAGAATTTGCGACGATAACGAAGATGTCATGGCATTGTCGTTGGATTGGTCCATTGAAGGATGCTCTTCTTATTTGAATCCACATATTGCTGTGAGCGATAGTCAAGGAAAGATATCTCGATTCACATGGCACGAAACTAATAATCTGATAAAAGACTTTACAGTACGCGCGCACGAATTCCAGGCGTGGATCGTGGCCTTTGATTATTGCAATGTTAATATTTTTTATTCTGGTACAGTAATACATACGCCATAATTTCGCAATTTTTTTTCAGTATATATTATCTAAATGAAAAATGCCGGTGTAGCCTTTTGATAGACTAACATATATTAAATTTCAGGAGGTGACGACAACAAGTTTCTAACTTTCGACACCAGGACAGGATCTACTCCTGTATCGTGTAATAGCGAGCACACTTCTGGTGTCACCAGCATTCACGGCAACATTGTTAAACCATTCATGCTTGCAACCGGAAGGTAAAAGATTTCTGCAATTATTATATGTACGATTTTTCGAGAAAAACAGATTTATATACTTTTAGTTTGATAAAATTATATTTGATTTACTTTTTTTTTTTTTACCGCCGGTTTTTATTCAATACAAACTTCCAATAAAGTAAAAGATATTTGATCATTAATCTGATCTTTTCTCATGTTCAAAAGTATATTTTTTCTATATTTAATATTATACAGAATTGTAATGAAAGATTCTTCTTTATCATTACTTTTTTATAAAAGTACCCTAAACATTTCAGTTACGATGAGATTCTAAGATTGTGGGACAAGAGAGACTTGAAACGACCAATGTCCGAGACTAATCTCAAAGGTGGAATTTGGCGTTTGAAATGGGATCCGTTTACGCGTCAATACTTATTTGCCGCATGTATGTACGAAGGCTTTAAAATTGTTGATTGTAGTTATGACACATCTATCATTGGTCATTACAATAAGCATTGCGGTATATCGTACGGTTGCGATTGGTCGTTTTTGAAGAAGGAGGATGTTTCTCGTTTAAGATTACCTGTTGGGGAGACTTTGGTAAGTACTTGTTCCTACCAAGATTGTGCCCTCAAATTATCCGCAGTTAATTTCAAGATTTACGAACCCGATTCATAATGCGAATAAAATAAAACTTATATTTTTTTAAGTTTTGTTAAGTGTGTGTGCATGTATATATATATATAATAAAAATGTGCATAAAAATAAATTGTACGATATGAATTTTTTTTGTATATATAAGGAATATATACAAAAAGATAAAGCTAGAAGATAAGATAAGGATAAAGTTAGATATATTAGGTGAAAATTTTATATATCAAATTATCTCTGATTTTTGCGCTTTAATCAAATTTTTTTCAAATATTAAAAATAAAATAATAGCAATGCTGATCATTCTTGCTATAAAGACATTCTATTCTCTACTTGACGATACTCTATTTTATTTATAAACTTGTATGTTTCGTACTTTTTTTTTTTTTTTTTTTCCTCTACGAATGTGAATTGTAAAGTATCTAGTGAGATATCAGAATTTGGTAACTTTTAGTGTTCCTAAAAGTGCTTCTAGGGACTCTAGTGATTCGAGATTTCTCTCCAGAATTCGCGCGCCCATCTTTATCACTATGTTTACAGCATAGTTTATGGTCGCCTTGCGAATATATCGTTGTAGCGATAAACACGAGATGGCGGGTCGGACATGGCGCGAGCCACATTTCGCCGCGGATGGTTCGATAAAAATCAGTCGTCGCGTCGTCGCGTCGTTGTTGGTCGTCGTTTGACAGATTCGTTCGCGAGTTGCTTCGACAGCATTTTATCGATAGTGTAGTATCCTAGTATCGCGCGTCGCGCTACACATTCGTGATCTCTCTAAACGAGTCGCGATCTGGAGTAACGTGGGTGAGTAGTAATACTATGAGGTTCCTTAAGAAGGCTCCTACATTTTCTCGTCGTTTCCTCTCGGCGAACTAGGACGCGGAGCGGGATCTCAGCTGGTGGCTGGGCGGTCTCACGACAAGTGGCTTTGTATAACGACTCGGAAATGATTTGGCGCGTATTTCTCGGCCCGTGGAAAAATCAGCTAGCCGGTCGAACCAAGGTTAGGCTGACGATGACACTTTCGTGGCTGTATTTCGTCTCGTCTCGCCTTGCCTTGCCTTGCCGTGCCTTGTCTCGCATCGCGACAAGCACGACGAGCCCTTTCGCGGCCCTTTCATCTCAGTCGTTTTCTCTATAAAGGCTACAAAGAAAATTGTAAAGCTTAAATTTTATCTTATACACCGCAATAATCGGAGCGCGACACGCATCTACGAAATTTATAACATTATCAATGATTTACGCACTTCTATCAGACGTCAAGTCTTACTTTTTAATACGGTGCAGACATTTTTGTTCTTAAATTGCCATTACATTACAAGCTTTTATAAACAGTGACACAGCGAATGATTTTAATAAAAAGAATTAGTGTGTTTTTTTTTTAATTGTATAATAAAAAAACTTGAGAAATAGGCGAATGTTTTATGTATACGAGCGTTGAAATTTTCACAATATTATAGTATTTTCCGTATTTTTGCGTTTATAATCTTAAATGACATAAACTCGCGTTATTTTTAATAATTTTATTCGTATATAACTTTGCTATCTTTTCATTAAATGCAGAGATTTTACATTTTAATTTTTTAATATTATTAGAAATTTGCTACAAATTCAATTCAATTTTCACGCTTTAACAAGGAATCTCGAACATCATTATAGTGATCCATTATAGTTATCCATTTATTTGAAGAGCCATTGGAAAAAGAAAAATAGAATAGAAAGTCTTCCGCAATTTAATGCAATGTCTAGAAAATTTTTTCTATCCGTAAAAAAAAAATATATATATAAACACACAAGCCTTTCATATGACTGTACGCATGCGAATTTGGCTCGGGGAACATCAATCTGGTGTTTCGAGGTGCTTTGATTTCTGTTCGACTGTTGAGGCAAAATAATTTTATAGTCTCGTTACGAGGCGATCTTTTCTCTCCGATGATGATTAGCGCGCGAATCTACTCCCCTATCGATCACGATAGAGAGAAACGAGTCGCGATACAGAATACAGGGGCGTTGCCCTCTCGTCGTCGGTTGTGCACGTCCGGGATATCTGTCATTCGGGGTGCATTCTTAAAAATTGGAAAGAAATCAGAAATCGTACTCGAGAATGCGAGTATACGTATGAAAATGCACGTACAGTACGTAGCACGCTTTGCGTGTGTCGCGTCGACGACATGATCGATCCCTTTCGTTATGTTGTATGTGAAAACAATGATAGTGCAGTGCGTGTGACGCGAAAGTTCGAGAAACACACATTTTTGGTGCTATAAAAAAATTTGGGTGAATCCAAACGCAATATTATACATACAACATATTGTACATACAATTTTCAATTTTAAGGGCATTCGTAGTAGTAGCGTTTTAAAAATTATTCGTCGCATAAATTGTGCCATAGTTAAAGTAACTCGCGTTATAAGAGTATAGCTAGGGGCTTTTACCGAAATTTCAGACTCATTTTCAATTAGTGTCATTGTAAAGAAATAAACAAACTTTTATTAATAATATAAATAATATTAATTTTCCAAATTATAGGAAACAAATTAATTACGAAAAATGATCGTCGCATACGTGGGACATCGTATAGAAGCGTCACACATACCGTACATGTCGCATGATAGCGAATGTGCGAACGGAAAGAAGAACGCGATGCGGAAAAATTGAATTTACCAGAGTTGAAAAAAGCTTCGATTTTCAATGTGAGAAAATATAGAATTTTTCTAGACATCTTTTTCTCTCAAATAATTTCCTTACTGGTAAGCACAAAAAGTCTTTTTATTTTTCATCCAATTTTTCTATTAATTCTTTTTTAATTGTAGAAGATGCACAATTGTCGCATAAATGCGGAATATTTAATCTTTGTGATATTTTGACGAATGGTCTGAAATTGAATGGAAAACTTTATTTACCAAAATTTTTCAAACCCATTCTTTTAAGAGATAGCGACGATATATAATGCATCTAATGGATATTTTATCATAAATTTTCCACAACTATGGAACACGCGCGTAACATTAACATTTTTGAGATATAAAATTAAAAAATAGATACTCTGCGCGAGAAGGAGGAACGCGAGCGAGGCATCTGGCATGACGGATGGGATGTATATTTTATTTCGCATCTTTCTCCGGGTTGTCACACACACACACACATTTCTCTATTATTTTTTTTCTATTTGCATTTGGCACCGGCAATGCGCACCACATGTACGGTAGACTGGATATATAAATGTGTGTGTGATTGGATCTCTCTTCGGGAGAGATATGTCGTCTTTGCGTACGTGCACATCCGTGAATTTGCATGACGCAAAGGGACAATGAGAGCTATAACAAACTAGTGCGAATTAATAATTCCCAACTATTGCAATGATTATTACAATTATATTATTATTGTGGAAAGATATTTGTTTGAAAGATTTTGTATTGAAAGATGGCTTTGAATCATTTTGCACAACCTCACTCGAAACAATTTTTAGAATGATTTTGATCGATTGATATTTTGCGCGGAACATTACATTTTGAAAATTCTACACATAGATAGGCAGAGAGAGAGAGAGAGAGAGAGAGAGAGAGAGAGAGAGAGAGAGAGAGAGGTTTTACAAATACGCATATTATATATGCACTATGTACATATATCGTGTTGCGGCAGCGTAACGAAGAGCGCGAACGCCAAAGAAGAGGGGAGAAAATAACGAAACGGAAAGAGACAACAGTGAGTGTTGTGTACATTGAAAGGGCAGGCTGCGAGTCGCGTCTCTCTACTATTATGCCGGATCTTGTTCGTTAAGTCATGGGCGAGCGCAAAAAAGTGCCGACCAAGCCAACATCCCCAGACTTTCTTTTAAAAAAAATATACGCAGCAAGAGAAATTGGAATTTGATTATATCCATCTCCTTTTTTATCTCTTTTGTATACAATTGCATTTATTTCTATTATTTTTAATTTTTCACTGCTTGTATAAAAATAAATCTTTTTATTAGGTAACCGTAAGCTGTGTGTGTGAATTCCATGCAGCGAACTGACAATTGCAAGTCCTGCATGAACGATACTTTACGTCAGACGCCTACACCTAAATACATACACTCGAACACGTTCTTCTACTTGAGAGAAATACGAGGGGAAAAAAGTACATATAGTTTACGGAAGCAGTTTTCTCTATGGAACTAATCAAAATTAGATGAGAAAAAAATATCATATTTAGTGAGTACGAAATTGTTTACTCAATGTAACGTTTTAGACACACGGTATGTAATCAAAAGACACGGTATTGTTTCGCGCCAAGTTCAGGCGCAGCAATAGCGATACACATCCTGTGTATCATGCAATATTAAATTAAAAATTCATTATTACTTTTAACGCGTTCAAAAGATGCTATATCTAAATTGCAATGTCTTTTAAAAGAGCGAAACATATTTACGTATATAAAAGGAAATTTTTATTAAAAGAACACTTGGCACTGCTGAATTCAAATATATTAATTTGATTCGCATATGTTTAGCAGCGTCAAGTTTTTTTTAATAATTAAAAATTATTTTATTCTTAAATATGTTTTATTATTTTAAAATAAATTGCACTTTAGATACAGCATTTTTTTATATGTTGGAAGTAACAATAAGCAAATTTTGTAGCATAAGTTTTTATTAATTGACGCGCAATTTTTCAATATCACTATTTTTTGTAGAAAATTAAAGCAACTATTTTGTACAACACACGCTTTTTTTTTTTTTAATTATTCAACAAACAAATAAATAAAACTTTCTATATGAAATCGTAACGAATAATCGTATACAACATTCCTTTGCGACATTTGTGCGCTAGTCATTTCAAATCTATGAATGACAGCTATTCATCCCGTTTACGTTCTTATCATTCGATAACAGTCGATACAGCGTACAGCAGCAACTCGTACGGTTTGTTACTACGTAACATAGCGCCTTTCGCAAATGAAAGGCTCGTCTCTTTTCTTTTCCATGCTCTTTTTTTTCAGAAACGAATCTTTAACACATTTTTTCAATTGTGTATAATACGGGAGAATATACTCTTTCCTCGCAAAATATCAATGTTTGGATAAAAACAAGATTAACGTAAGATAATCCGTTTATTACATTGATTTTTCAGCATTACCATATTAATAACGCTAGCTGTGTTTAGCGGTAAAAGAATCACTGTTGGGTTTCCTGGGAAATTATGTGCATCGTGCATGAAATCACACGCAATCACGCGTGACGTGCGGCGCATTTAGAACGATCGGATCGACTTGGCGATATCCTGGCCGTTCGTTTTAAGGTTACGAGAACTCTTCGAATTAGGTCAAAAGATAGAGCTTGCAAACTCTCCGTCAACATACGAGTAACATAGTATCCGAAATACTCTCGAGCATCGCGAATATTCTTTCGCGTTCTGCGTTCTGTCACCACTGCTATTTTCTATCGCGGCAGTCATCGACTTTTTTCGAAAAAAAAAAAAGAAAAAAAAATATTTTTCCGAGTGGAAAACATTTAAGGAAAATTATTCTCAAGTTACCTTTATCACCTTATTTTTCTCTTTATTTAAAAAAAAAATGATGTTGAAAAAAATAAATAAGACTATATTTTCCCTATGTATTGTAAAAGAAAAAGGAAAAATTACGAAATATGTACAAGTTTATGTATATACAATATAATATTGTCTGGCAATATACTCACACACATTTGTGATGGCGATATAGTCATCACACGATATAACTTCTTCCGAACCGGAACGACAATACAAACCTATAACTCTACCAGATGTCCGTCTATTAAAGTTTTCACTTTTAACATTTTATGATTTTTATAAAATAAATAATGACATAAGGACACGATGAAGCAAGTTTGGAGCAGCCGGTTTTATATTTCGTCTCTTCAGAAACGTCCGCTGCTGATACTAAATGTACCGGGTCAAGTGCTATAGAAATAATTTCGATCGAAAAGTCCATATCGCACGAAAATAAATCTCGTTTTCATTAGTCGTTTTCAATCTATTGTTATATGAAATCAAAACACTTTGTGAAAATATTTTGCAAATTTTCGTATGTGTCGTACTCGTGTTACATCTCTCTCGTGAGCTATTTACAGAAGAATACCGTGTCATTGTAGGTATAAAAAAGAGGAGAAAAAGGCGACGCGACGCGACATAAACCGCATGAGAGCGAACGTAATTTAAAACATACGCGATGACGTATACATACATATAGCGGCAAGAAGAGTGGAATGTTGAGAATCTTAAACGTTTAATGGAACATAATCGGTTAATAGGTCTCGCATATTCAGCCAAAGCCAAAGCCGACTAGGTATCGCACGCCGACGAATGACGACGTGCATCGTCCCTCGCATTCTACTCACTCTTGCTCCCGGATATTTTTATCGTCCCTATAAAACTCTATATGTATTCTATTTAACCTTTTCCCGTTGCACACGGCTTTGATCGCTGCATCGAAGCATCTCCTTCAAGTTCCATATTCGATTAAAAAAAAAACTATTCTTGCTAATGCGTTTTAAATCTCAATCGTCTCTCATATATGTGTGTTATTGTACATACAAATATAATTTTGTAATTTTATTTGTGTATATGAATTGTATGTACCTTACAAGAGAAATTGTATATTTTTTGAATATTTCTTTGAATAATTTATATAAATAGCATTTTTTTATATCAATTAATATGTAAAATAATATCTTTTACGTAGTTTAATGTATAAAATCGAATGTTTTAATTTTAAAGTAAATACGTGGAACGAATGATGAATTTTCCATCTTCATTTTGTCTTTCTAATAAAATTGCATATCTCCCTTGTAGACAGATTCATAAACGATCTGTATTAGATGGCCGTTTTTTGGTTCTTGGCGTGATTCAAAAGATTCTTCTCACGTTTGATTTGCAGCGTAGAATGATAAATGGTGGCCACCAGCAGCATGGTATATGAGGAGATAGTTGGTATACGGGGCAGCTGACCCCAGCCACCGCGCACACTTTTCACGCGCGAGATGCCCCACAATCTAAACTCAGTTTCCGCCAATTCCGCCAACACAGGACCGAATCATCAAGCCTATCCTCAGCAGCCGCATCATCGAGAGAACGCAGATGGACTCCAACCCGAGGTAATGCAAAAATAAAAATGTTTCGGAGAGAGATTTGTGACACATCTGCTACTAAATATCTTTTTATCTAGTCATGAAAAGTCATTAAAAATTGGAATATTGAAATATTTGTGTAGAAATTATAAATATATGTAATTTGAGGAGAAGACTATTAGTATGGTATGTAATTTATTAGAAATTTAATTTTGTAAGCCATTTGTTCAGACAACGTGTATTAATTTAATGTGTATCGATATTTATTCACACGGCTATCTAGACTAGAATAAATAGAATTTCCTTTTCGCTTTTGAAATCGCATCCAGTATGATAGAATGATGTACAGATTGTAAAATTTTTACGATGCTATGTGCTGTATGCTCGATATAAAAAATTGAAATCAAATTTAAATAAAAAATCTAAAATAATTCAAAATATAAAATCAAATAAAAATATATATATATATATATATATATAATGAAAATAGGAAAGTAGCGCCGCTTTACTTCCCTCTATTAAACTTTATTAAACTCTAACATAATCGTCGTTTTTTAGAAAGAACCGGTGGAATTTGACATTTCGCATTTGCGAGGTGCTCCAGCGGAAGTCGAGACATTGGTACACAACATCAAGGAGGTGGCCCAGCAATTTCTCTATCATTGGCGAACTTTTCCCATCGTTCTGCCACCGCCATTGTCCTCATGCACGGAGGGTGATGACACGTTGGCGCGAAAGAAATACCATCTGAGGGATCTTTTTGTGGCACCTAGCTTCGACGAGCTGGACGCCGTTGCAGTAGACAGCAAGGGCGAACCAAGAAGACTGACCAACAAACAACTGGAGAGCATCAGGGAACGAGGGTAGATTTTTTTCTCTTATATAGATATCTTACAATCTCCCATTTTTAACAATTGTGTTAGCTAGTCGTAATTTTGTATAATTATACATTACATTGCGTAGCGGCAGTAGATATATAGGCAGTAGAGAAAGATGTCGTATAGTGTAGCGCAATGGGTAAACAAGAATACATATATAATCCGCGTTGGAATAAATCGTTAAATCTGTTGATTTGACGATTGATAAATAGCGATATTCGGAAAACAATGAGCAAACATGAATTTTGAAACGACATGTATCAATATATCTCGCTTGCGTTTTCAATGAATAAGATATACGCAGAGAGTCTCTCTCTCTCTCTCTCTCTCTCTCTCTCTCTCTCTCTCTGTGCCGGATAAATAAAGCGATTCTTTTGCTACTCTGCGTGTATGTGTCTGATATATGCTCTAACGATTTCTGTAAAGCTTACACAAGGATAAATATGGAAAGCCGAAGAAGCTAAATGCCATTCAATTGGAGAGCATTCGAAAATGCGGGTACGTGTGACACATTAGCGACACACATAATATTTGAAAAATATGTTAAAAATCGTTTAAACAAATCAGTCGATAGATATTTCTCTCGCGCAAAAAATTTTCGTATTCACAGCATGATCTTTCATTCGCATTACAATTTATTCTAAATGTTCATTTGTGTTGCGTTGGAGAGATAAATGAAATAAATTATTTATATAATTCTTTGCGCGATTGAAATTGGATATTGATGTAAGATTGAACGTGCATTAATCATCATACAATTGTCGCACGACACTCAATTTGTAAATTATATAGTATTTCTAGCTGTTATTTATATTATTAGTTTAGATTTTTCGTTTGTAATACATAATCATTATAAGAAAGAATTATGAGCTTTAGCGTGAATCGCTATAGTCGATTATAATTATATATCGAATATATGTAATTTTCAGTATAGATGCTACCAAAGTAGCTTTGAGTAGTATCTTTGATTAAACTAGAAAACGAATAGATGTGTAAAAATAGTTTTGTAATGGTAAAAGGTGTGATCTTCACTTTGTGTATATCACAACATATTCGTATAAGTAAATATTGTTCTGTAAAATACCAACGCTTTGTACGATTCTGATCGGAAAATTTATCGGTGGTTAACCAAGTATTCTTCTTGCAGAGAGTTCGAAGTGGACTCGATCAATTTTGCCGGACAGACACATCGATGGCGATTGAGCGGTCTTCTGCAGCGCGGCCGAGAGAGACGGCGAGATACGTTACTCACGGATCTCGCTCTGGCGACTAGATTTCTTGTTGTAACAGCGAGGGCTAGATTAATTTCTCATTGCTTTAGTGTCTCACAATCCCTTAAGGCCTTAATAACGGGGCTATTACGACTTCTCGGTGAGTAGTCTGCGTCAGTTGTTGCGCTTTTATGCATATGCGCGCGCGTTGTATGTAATGCGCATTGTATTACGTTTAAACATTATCGACGCTGCATTACATATATATCTATGTATACATATATACATATCTATGCTATACATATATAGCATATATTGTAATATGTATTTTGCAGATATTATAATTGGCGTGCCATCGCTCCAGGCGCATAATTTAGATGCTAAAATTAGGGAAGAACGTTGTCGGTACTTGGTAGCGGAATTGGTCTGTCGGGTAAGATATTATTACATATTTTTATATTTTTGCAAGATTTTGCAGCGTCTTCAATATGTAAACTTGAACTTTGGCATTTTCACTATGTCATTACAGCCGGAATATGAGGATTCTCTGGAACTACTCTGTGGATTCATAAAGAAACAACTTCGTCGGGCAACTACTGAAAAGTTTGAAGTGGAAAGAGAATCGTCCCAGCTATTACCTGTTTCGATCCCTTTTGTATTTGGGACACCCGGTGGGGCAGCGGTCGATCTCCGACTATTCAGCAGGGACATAATTAGGAAGGCTCTGCCGACGCTTGTTGCAATTTTGGAGAGAGAGACAAGAGGCTGGTTCCTTCATTTTAGAGAAAGACTGATATCTGAATTGAGAGCACAAAAGAAACCGGATGAGGAAATAGAACGAGTAAGAAATTTTTGCATTAAAGATCAACGCCTATCTATCTGCGCTTAACAGAAAAATTACACGTATAAATTACTATATTTTATACATTTTTGTGTAATAAATAAAGCAATATGTTTAGCGTACATCAATATCGATATTTTTAGGAAGTTAATGAAGCGGTGATGCGCGAATATCTGCAAAGGGTATACTCGAATATCCTATCGCATCCAGACATACTCGCATTAGGCGACGGTATTGCTCAGCTGTTGGTTCAACAGGCGCAATCAGTCGTGCTGATGCATCGAGCGGTGGAGAACATGCAACGGAAACTATCGCAAACCAAAGATTCTCTACGACGTCGCATTGAGAACGAGCATCCGGTTTTGTCGCGAATACAGCCATGGATGCGCGATCGTATGCGGGAGGCCGAGGAGAATTTTATCGAGGAGTGCGAATGGAGCGCGCATGAGGAAGCTTTGACGCTCTGCAATCATCAGAATCTCACGCAAACTATTTACTTTCTTAATCGTGATTTAACCTTTATGAAAGAGGTATATGATAAAATGCATAATTTTAATCATATTTTTCGTTTTGTTGACGGTTTATTAGAAATTTTGGTTGAACTTATCCATTTCTCAGAGAGAGCCAGTTCTCCTGAAAGAATTGCGAAAGGTCAAAACCCCGACAAGAACTTTCCAATGGCCCACGCAAATCTGGCTACCAAAGAACTGGATAATAAGACGTAATTTCCAAGGTCAATCAGAAATCATTCCGACTGTATTGAGCAACACTCCGACTTCTATTACAACACCTCGCGCTGATCCCAGCCAGCCCGTCTTTTTAGTCGAAAGAGAAATTGTACATACAACTACAACAAGGTATTTGAATCAATCCATAAGACTATTATCCAGATCGTAATGTTTGGCCTTGTAATAATATCGCGATATAATAGATGGCCGATGTGGCGCTGGATAAATTACATCGCCAGGACGTGGTGTTGGACTTGGAATGCAATGTTTTTATTGGGTGTAGCCGTACCGTGGTGTAGTCCAGTATCTTTTCGCGCTTTATTGTTGGTGCAATCGTTTACCCCCGATCTGGAATTGAGTCAATTGAACGGAACATTGTTCCCGAGGAAGTCATCGCAGATGCCTACTCTTTGTTCTCGATTAATAGCGCTTTGGAGACACATCAGTAAAAGTCGAACACATTTTGAAACTGAACCAGACACAGGTAAGTTCAATCTCAATCACACTCTTATAAAATATATTTTAACCACATTTCTTTATCCATTTTGACCGGCACAATTATAAGAATCAGCAATATATACACAATATTAAGAAAAAATATCATTAGTACCACTAACAATAATAATATTAACAACAATAATAATAATGATAATGATATCCCTCCTTCTCCCCCTTTTAGGATTTATCGGCAAAGGCATGACTCGACATTTAAATAGATCATGGAATTATGGTGTAAAGGGTCTATTGGGCACGATTATCATACTATTTATATTTCCCGTGGTGTGTATTATGGCGAGTATCGTCTCCCTGATGGTTGCTCTCACCGCAGTCTTATGGTTAGTTTCACGCGCGGTAATTTTCTTGTTTTTTTTTCCATTTTTCCCTTTTTTTCCCTTTTTTTTTCTTTTAGCGCGATTAAACTCGACTCTTTCGTTTTGTCAGGATGCCTTTAGTCACACTGACGCTACATGCGTTCATGGCGCTAATCATGGACCTGGATAGCCCCGAACCGAGCCGCAATCGATATTTCGTGGTGGTGGAAGCATTACTCTGGAACATAGGTATTCAAGGATGTCTACAACCAATAGTGGCATTATTCGTAGCCTTCGTTCTGTGTCCAGTCATTTCATTCGTGATACTTACAAGTAAATAAAATGTTGAATTTAGTAAAGAATACAAAAAATGATACGTGCTCACATCGAAAAATAATCCTATTTCGTAGTTGCTGTGATACGTTACTGGGTCAGAGTGCTCTGGGATACAGCCATGTTTCATCTAGTGATCAAAAACAGAGGTCGGATACCGGCCAGCGATAGTTTTGTTGTAAAGAGAATAGCTGGACCGGGGTTAGCTTCGGATTATTATTATCAAGTGAGTTATTGCTTCTTTGTAGGCATCGTATAATATCCGGCAATGTATAAAATCTGTAATACTGAAATTATATTTTCGTCAGATAAGAGCGGAACAAGCATTGGCCGCATTTGAAGCGAAATTAGAACTAGATGAATTGCTAGCTTTCCAGCAAGAAATCGAGAGATTAATTACACAACCGCAGAGAGATTTTACTCAGTTTGTCGAAGCCTGTTTCGGTCCGTTTGCCGCTAGTCTCGCAAAGACAAAGGATCCATATAAATTACTCGAGAAAGAAGCCAAAGATTTAATTGCCGTATTACACGAGAAATTGGATCGACGAAGAAAGAATTTGCAGACGGGTCTCGGCGTCGCGGTGAGGAGTAAAATAAAATTAACTACTTTTGACTTGAAGGTAATTATCTTTCGGAAAATTCTATGCGTGTATGATTCTACATTTATTTTCTATAAATATATATGCATGTGTGCACCATCTAATTGTAATATCGCTAAAATAAAATTGTAGGTGGTCATACAGCAAGGAGCATTGATGCTAGAACGTCTATATCCCACTCATGTTTTGGCGAGATTGTCCGGTAATGAGGAAGATTTTTGGGAAAATAAAGGTTTAGGGGTATGTGATTGGGCAGGTTTGGCAGGGCTTATGTACGCCGACATTTTTAGCCTGGATTTTCTACAACCACTCGACGATTCCGACACTAAATTCAGATTAGAACCACATCCGGGTGTTGATCTGTCGCGATACACGGACATGGTCCACAGTACTGAGCTAGGTGGCATCAATGGGCCTGATTTACTTGGCGCTGTTTACGCACCACGCGGGAATATTCAAGTGTACAGCCCATATCTTGAGGTATCTGCTTTCAATCCGCGAGCTAAGCAAACCAGCAACAGCAGAAAGACTGACAAGCGATGGTAATTAACTTTTTTTGAATCGATTTATTTAATTGAATCGTCAAGTTTCTTCAAAATAAAAGCGATTTTTTGCAGTGATACTAACGGACTATTGACATCGACAAAAATCCGAAGACACACAATGACAAACGACAATAGTTCCGAAGGACGGTGGCAACCGTGGAAACGCCAGATTCGTCCATACAGTGCAGAGAAGCTAGTGATTCCTCTACCGATACCGCATCCGGCTCATATAGCGGTAACTATACATAACCGCGACTCGGAAGATCCGATAACTCTTGACTCGGAACTATGTCAAAATATTTTACGAGCCATTGAGGAATCTCCCGGTGAAATGGCAACAGAATGCGTAAATCGATACAGAGGCGGCGGCGACGGCGACGGCGACGGCGGTGGTGGTGGTGGTGATTC
The DNA here is from genome assembly GCF_030449975.1 of Polyergus mexicanus. NCBI lineage: Eukaryota > Metazoa > Arthropoda > Insecta > Hymenoptera > Formicidae > Polyergus > Polyergus mexicanus. Next base: position 65,672 of record NW_027223334.1, read on the forward strand.
TAGTTTCGATTCCGTCGCGTCACAATCATCTGTTTCGATCGAGACTGGTTTGGAGAAGGAGAACGAGACAACGCAGGAGACTGCCGTGGCAAACGAAAAAAATGGCGAGACTTATCATTGGACTCTGTCGAATTGGGACGGTGGCATGACACGAAAACGAAACAACTCTGGATCCATAAAGGTTGATCTAGCGTCGCCAGAAGATGTTACTCTCGATACAGATACCACCAGAGTGATGTTCAGCACGTACGGAACAACCGTTTGAATTAAATTCGCCATTATATACGTCGAAATGGTTCTTTCTTCGTCGTCCTCATCGTCGTGTTTATAAATGATATATAAAGAAAAAGAGAGCTGCAACTATAGATTTGAACCCAATCTTAAAGAACAGCCTTTGTCGTCCAAGATGATATTCATATATTATATTAAAAAATTGCATAATTCGCTTTCAACTAAAAGCAATATGGATTCTTAATCAGTATGCAAACTAAACATTTATTGAAAAATTTTAATCGATTTTAATCAAAAGTGTAAATTTGGAATGTTTAAAACAAGATATCTTCCAAGAGAGAACATATTTATGTATCAATTATAATGTAAGTATGTGCTGTCTTTCGTAAAAATTCTATTATATATCCAGATTTTGTTTAAAAATCCATTACCCGCTAATATTATTTGTCAAATTTGTTCGTTTAATACCAAAGTTTATATAAGAATTTGAATTGGCACTTTTCAGTTTATTTTCTTAGAATAGATCCACACAACGATAGACTAATGTGAGTCTTTGGACACTGGTACAAGTGCTAAAGAATACAGAGTTTTTATATGCTCTTAAATATTTTTCTATTTCAGTAATAAATTCAGTAATAAATCTAATTCTTTACTCACACTGGTACTCCTCAGCCAATGTTGATTATCTAAATAATTACCTAAATGATTTACCAAGTAAATTTTGTGCCCTATGCGCATAATCAGTTTCATAGAAAATACTTTCTAGCATGTATACCAATGTCCAAAAGCTCATATTTGCTTATTGTATTATCATCGCTTGGATTATTCATGTATTTTAACTATTGGACATATTGGTTTAATGAAAAATATAAAGTAATCCATACAAGAGATTGAAAAAATTGTTTATTTAAAAATTATAATTTTCAATTCTTTCTTATATAAGAATTAGAAAGAGAAAGAGACAAAAAAAAGCAAAAAATATCCCGGATAGCAGCGCAACAGATAAGATTAGCATAGAGTCTCTCTTTAATATTATATTAAATAAATATATATATATACTCATATTGATATACTGTATATAGATAGCCAATTGTATAAATAAATTTGTTAATGTAACGTTATATACACTTATTTATAGATACGCGCTGAACGGCGATTTGCCGACAAAGATATATGCTTAGAATTCTATATGTACTTGTGCGATAATTATTTTATTCAAGTCGATTGTAAAATCGTCAAACTTCCATTATGAAAATAGTAATGGATCGATTATCGATTACATGTTCAATTTAATAATGTACAGAGGATAAATTGAACCATATGTAATAGTTATTCTCGTATAATTTATTTCATCGAGACGAGAATGCGCTCTTTTAACACATAATGTATATCTAACATTTCAGAAAATATTTTAATGTCATACATGCAAGTCCCCCCCCCCCCTCCCTCCTTCGCCCTTCCTTCTACACCTCCTCCTCTTCTTCTTTCTTCAATGTATGTTTTATTTTTTAAATAAAATTACAATGGATGTTATATATATATATATATATCCTCCGACATATTGTAAATCAAGATAAGCTTTAAACGGTAGCGTGCGCCGCAAGTTAAAGAAACACTGCGTAAAAAAGTAAATGTATTACGATTCTGTAGATATGGGGAAAAACTACATAGCGAGTTTCGGCGTGTTACGATACTATAATATATAATAAACACGAATAGTGTGAGAAGCTATTTAAACTCAATAAAATTTACTGTAATACATAAAGCGTACATTCTCAATTTCGATTTAGATTTTATCACTATAGTATAGCATACAGAAATTGATGGTGAAATGACTTGCGATTATAGATCGTGAATTATAATCGAATTGTTTGAATAGATTTACGAAAGAACGAAACAATGATTAAATTTTGTTCAACCTATTCGCAATACCCAAAGATTCAAACAGTTCAGTTCAGAACTTGAGGATATATATTAGGTATAATAATCGCAATTGCCACAATATAAATAATCAGTCTTTCGATATCGTCAAAATTTCAAAACGCTGATTCTTTTCGTCATGAAAAATTCCACCTCTTTATGCATTTGCTCGTGGACCAATCAATTTCCTTACGTGTGCGGCTATACAAATCCATCTGGATAGGCCTTTACGCGGCGTCTACAATAGAGATTTTAAGCCCAATCACAGTCAAGTATGAGAAGAATACTCGACTGTGATTGGTCAATTTCTTAAGACTTACGCGGCGTCTACAATAGAGATTTTAAGCCCTAAGTCTTAAGAAATTGACCAATGACAGTCGAGTATTCTTCTCATACATGACTGTGATTGGTCAATTTCTTAAGGCTTATCACGGAATAGGTTCTCCATCTATATATTTTATATGTCTATGACGGCGATTCAATGGCTGCGTTCGGCAGAAAAAGCAGCTTTGCGACTGGTGTAAAATTCTTTAATACGATTGGTTTATACATTTAGATCCGGCAGGAAGTAAGGGTAAGAACCAATCGTATTAAAGAATTTTACAACAGTCGCAAAGCTGCTTTTTCTGCCGAACGCAACCGATAAAATTGAGATTGAAAAGATCGTATATACAATTATATTTCGTAAATACGCCTATTTTCCCCCTATTCTCTCCGTCTTATGAAAAATATTTTCTTTATCGCGATACATAGTTAATAACTAAACGCAACACGAGTGATAACTTTGAATAAAATTATATAATTCTCTTTTTCTCTCGAGACTACGCGTGATCAATGGCGTGATCTTTCTCGATTTTTTATTTCAAGAGAGAGAGAGAGAGAGAGAGAGAGAGAAAAAGAACTATCGATTTTCCGCGCAATTTCCAAGAGCAGCAACGATAAATGACTGTACGAATGCGGCGGCAAATATGTGAGATGTTTACGAGCAACAATTAATTTCTATATTCTTGTCAAGATAAGAAAAAACGTAACGTCAAGAGAGACATTCTCGGCTTATCTTTTATTCTCATGTTTCGATAGCCGGCTTTTAGTTTGTTACATTGTTCGAAAGAGAAAGGAGAGTGAAGACATTGGAAATAGATGAGTAAAAGTTGCCAACATGTTGCTTCTTTTGAGATAGACAGAGTATCAACTCTATAGGACTCTTCCCTTTTCCAGATTTGTATTTATCTAAAGCTGAATGTATATAAATTTCTAAAAAGGTTATAAACGAGGACAACGACAGTTATACCGGCGATTCGGTGTCACGCGTCGCCGTCAAATCGCGGACGCCTGTTTACGCGTAAACCAAAACATTAATGACCTTGAAAGACACGGCGTCACGTGAGCGTGAGGGAAGATGGCGATTGGCTGGCGAAGGCACGTATAGGGTATATTGCGTCGCGCGTGCCGCGCGTCCACATTTCTCATCCAATAGGGTTAGCGCGTATAGGGTCGAGATCGGTCGGTTGACGACGATAAAGGAAAAGGAACGACGAAACGAATTGATACGAGTACGAGCACAAACGAAGGCAGCGGTGACGAGGACGAGGACGACGACGACGACGACGACGACGACGAGGACGAGGACGACGACGACGACGACGACAACGACGGGTGGAACGGGAACCGCGACGGCGACGGCGACGGTGGCAGTGGCAGTGGCAGTAACGATAGCGGGAGTGGTAGTGGTAGTGTTGCTGGTGGTGACAGCGACGAGGACGACGACGACGAAGACGAAGAAGAAGACGACGACGACGACGTCGACGACGAAGACGAAGACGAAGACGAAGACGAAGACGACGACGACGACGAAGACGACGACGACGACGACGACGACGACGACGAAGACGAAGACGAAGACGCCAACGACAACAACGACGACGACGACGACGAGAGCAGCAGCGGCGGCGGCGGCGGCGGTGGCGGCGACGGCGACGGCGAGGACAACAATCGAGACGGTGCGCCGTGTTGGACGGTGGAGTTCACCGTACGTGTTAGTGCGTGTGTTCGTGCGCGAGCGCGGTTGGTTGGCTCGACTTGTTGTATCCAAGATGAAGTCCGACTCGAAACCTTTGTTGACAGCTCAGGCGGAAAAGGCAAATCATTACACGTAAGTAGCGCCCGCTGCTCGGACCGGGTCGCGTGTCCAACTGAGATCAGTGAGATAACTCGAGCGGAGGAACGCGGTACATGTCGCGCGCACTGTCCATAGATATCTGTTGCCGTATACCGTATATCGGGAGAAAAAAAATATAGCGAACGAGCGAATGTAAGGGGGAGAGAGAGAGAGAGAGAAAAAGAAAGAAAGACAGTGAATTGGCCATTTGTGCCGGAAAGTGCGCGGACCACCGCCGAAAGTGCAGTGTTAAGAAAATATATATTGAGAGAGAGAGAGAGAGAGAGAGAGAGAGAGAGAGAGAGAGAGAGTGATTGAGTGAACGAAAAAGGGAGGGAGAGAGAGCGTTTGCGAACGCGAGAATGAGAGGGAGAGAATGAAGGAGAGAGAGAGAGAGGGGGGGAGAGAGAGAAAAGAACGAGAGAGCCGCGAGCAACGAACGCGACTATAACGCGACGCGCGCGTCCTACGACGATCCGCAAAAATTGTACATGTATGAGCGAGGACGACACGGCGGTGAGGCAGCGACAAGGAGATAGCGGGATCTCGGGCAAAAATAATGTCTAGTACGGCGGATTCGCATTCCAGATACTTGAAAGAATTCCGCGTCGAGCAATGTCCCCTCTTCATACAACGCAAATGTACGCAGCACAGACCCTTCACGTGCTTCAACTGGCACTTTATGAACCAGCGGAGGCGCAGACCGGTGAGAAAGAGGGACCGCACCTTCAACTACAGCGCCGACAATTATTGCACCAAGTACGACGAGACCACTGGCATCTGCCCCGATGGGGACGAGTAAGTTTTTACTTTATTGCAATTGTACCGTTTCTTTCGCCTCGTCATACTATACATGTGGCGTTGTTTCGCGTAGATACAGAGTGAACGGATAACGTCCGTTACACACATATATGTGTATATCGCGAGAAGAGCAGTAAAAAAAAAAAAAGAAAGAAAGAAAAAAAAAGAAGAAGAAGAAGGAACTGACGTTTACTCTCTCGCCGGTGTAGATACGGTGCCGTAACGTGCGTTGGTGCGTCGTTGATGCGTATATGCGCGCGCGTGCAAAATGGCACGCTCGCCTCTCGCCTCTCTCGTCTCTCGCTTACGGCGCATCGATAAGCGATGGATGCGACGTGCCGACATACGACGTACATGCATACATACATACATACATATATATATATATATATACGTGTCCGTCGTACGCGCGACACACGTACACGTAGCGTGCGTTAACTACGTATATGTATTTACGTTTTATCGCGCTCGCGACTCTGTCATCCCCCGCAAAGAAATCATCGATACTTGTGACTTGAACGGGGACACGAGAGAGAGAGAGAAATTAAAATTGTCGCGCGAAATTGCGCTTCATCGCGTGATATTCGCACCTGCGTGACCACTAATCTATTTAACCTAATTAAAGATATATTCAGCTGTAGCTGCTCGCGTGCGCGCTTTAGCCTAATCGTAAGTGCTGCGAACTTGATGCGGTTACACCTTTCTCTCGTATCGAATTCCAAAGATTTTGCAAGTAGTAGAGAGCCTCGCCGCGCGCTAAATTATACAAAACTCTTCTCAGAACCCGTACTTGGAAGGACATTCGTTCCTCGTGAGCTCGGTTACGAAAGATCGGAAATCGAGATTAGAGAGGGAGAAAAAAAGAAAGAAAGAGACGCACTTTGTTCGCACGGCGTCATTTTGCGATGGTCGTTGACACGTACGTGGCGTAACGCACACGCGTCATTTTTGCGTTTGTCCCCGCTAAGGCCGATTCTACGATAAGCCGTGTGTCGTTAGCCGTAAGCAAATTGACCAATCACAGTTTTTTTTTTTTTTTTTTTAAATATCAATTGTCATTGGTCAATTTCCTTACGATTAACGACATACGACTTATTGTACAACCGGTCTAAGATGATGGAACGTGACGACATCTCACGATGCTTTCGATAGAATTCTTTTCTCTCTTAAGAATCTGCTTTTTTTCTCTTTCTTAGTTTCAAGATGTAAAAACGATTTTTTTTACATGTTAAAAATCCTTAATTTTCGCGCGATACCAGTTTTACGTACGATCGTATGTTTGCCGCGAACAATGAAATTACATTATTGCTTGTGCATAAATTAACGTCCCACGGTATCTCTCGTTTCAACGTTTGTAACTTTATTTCGACGTCACACACACACACACACACACACACATCACGCACGCGATACACTCGGGATATATATTTGCGTAAATTTTACGCGGATATTTATATCCAACAATATTAGATAAATTACACGAGTCACGAATAAATCATCTCTACGAAAAACAAAATAAATGACTTTCTTTCGAGTGTTATTTAAAAAAAAAATTAAAATTGTTTACCCCGCTCGTTATAGCGCATACGCATTAATTTATTTATATTTATAGCAACATAATAATATTTTTGTAAATAGTTGCGATAGAAGGGAATTACATTTAATTATAGTATCTTTTTTATAAAAGAGATAAAAGTTATTTCAATTATTAACATTATCGCGTGACATTTGAACGATAGTTCACAGGCATCTTGTAAATTGGCGATTAAATTGTTTTATCGCGTTCGATGGATGTACGTAAAGTGATTTTCATCCAACGATCGCGAACGTATGATAAACTCTCCAAAATTCTTAGCGAATTTTTATTACGAATTGTCGAACAAAGGAGCTCTTGCTCTTATCGATTTTCCCTTGCCCTACGCGGCGCGATGGCGCAACGAAGAATCCGTAGCACGTATCCAAATCTTATTCGAATATACTTAATGGTAAATTAATCGATACGTTACAATTTTCCTCGCCATTCCGCTAAAAATCTTTTTAGCCGTACAATAATACATAGGTGTAATACCATTATAATAGCAATAAAATACTAGTTCAATTTCTCTCACCGCTTGTTTGAAACGACGAAAAGAAATCTGCCCCAAAATAACAATTTAGAATTCAAACTTTTCTTACATCATAGTATCGTATAATATTTATTTATTTCGCTTATTTACTTATCATGATGAAAAAAAAAATATACGCGCAATTACAAATTAGAAGTAATTTACATAGTAAAAAATTCGAAAATAAATTAATAGTGAATGATATATGAACAATGAATAATTATTATAGAAAATATAATTAAAAATTGGGATGAAACTGGGCGGGGGCGGGGGGTGCGGGAGGTTAAGATATATAAATTTAAAAAGACACACATTTTTTTAAACTTGTATACGGAAACGGAAAATGTCAATAACTTGAAAACAGGCTAAATATTATATGAGGAACAAATAAGATGGATGGATATAGATATAGTAATCGCTTTAAATAAATTAAGTAAAATAAATTAAATAAAAACGAAAATATATATATATATATATATATATATATAGATTCATATTAAAATCAATTATTCGAAAGATGCAAGACCAATAACTGTGTGTGGGTTAATTTAAGCATTAATATAATTTAGAATAAAATAATGTGTGGAAAGAAAAGTGTAATATTTGATTACAGTTTGATGAAAATCATAAAACGTTGTCTCGTTGTTAAACAGGTGTCCATTTCTGCATCGTACCGCGGGTGATACAGAGAGACGTTATCATCTACGTTATTACAAGACATGCATGTGTGTCCACGACACCGACACGCGTGGATTTTGCGTGAAAAATGGCCCGCATTGCGCCTTTGCCCACGGCAATCACGATTTGCGTCCGCCCGTGTACGATATCAAGGAAATTCAGGCGTTGGAGAATCCCGATTCGGATCCAAATTCTTCATCCAACGGACCTAATATACTCGACAAAGAACGAAATCTAATGAACGAGGATCCAAAATGGCAGGACACGAATTATGTGCTGAGCAACTACAAGACCGAGCCGTGCAAAAGACCGCCGAGGCTGTGCCGACAGGGCTACGCCTGTCCACAATATCACAACAGCAAGGATAAGAGGCGCAGTCCACGGAAATACAAATATCGGTAAAACGAGAAATCGATTAAAAATATACCGAATGCGATCACGAATGAGAAAACTATGCGATAAATCAATATTTATAAATAAATTTTGCATGTCAATTGGGGATTAGATCGACGCCATGTCCAAATGTGAAACACGGCGAGGAATGGGGCGAGCCGGGGAACTGCGAGCAGGGAGACGCGTGCACGTATTGTCACACACGGACGGAACAGCAATTCCATCCAGAGATCTACAAATCCACCAAATGCAACGACGTGCAACAGGCCGGCTATTGTCCACGCGGAGTCTTTTGCGCCTTCGCGCATGTTGACCGTGAGTGTACACTCGTCAATCGTACGTAAAACAGTTCTATTATATTATACACGTGCTTTTTATACAGATTAACGATACATGTAAATATACACACATGTATCGTGTGTACATTTAATGTGCGTACATATAATTTAATAATGCATATAAACATACAATATATGTATATTAATCTGTTTCGATTGTCACTAATGCTCCGATACGAGAACGGAATCTAATCTATCGTCTTTTCTTAACGTCACAAATTCGCATAACGATTTCTTTCACACAAATTACATTTGGAATAGCAGTGCACACATAGAGTCTGATAAATGATAATTTGATATTTGATAAATGATAAATGATAAATCTTAGTCGTCAAAATTGTATCTCAAAATTGATATATTGGGACGTTGGTATGGTGGGTTGATGGAAGCAGTGTTGCCAACAGAAGAAATGAGCCTGGCGAGGGATATGGCGGTACCTATAGATTGCGGCGCGAATCTGGCCGACATACTCAGCAACGCTCTTCCACCCGACAAGCGCTCACACGACAAGGATAAACCACTTAGCGACAGTAGCGTGAGTCTCGATTTTCTCGATACATTATAGACTCGAATAAAATTAAGTAAAAAAGAAATAGGAAGAGAAACAAATTTTTGGAAATTGTTTGAAAAATCAGAAATTGACAGAATCCGATTCGCGTCTTTAATGTATCTATAGATCCAGTTGATAAGAGAGATTCGCAATCTACATGCTCACATGCATGTACTAAATATGTGTCGGCTGAATTACAGAATGGAAGCGGTGAAGTCTCGGAATCTGCCAGCACTAGCAGTTTAGGTAGTAACAGTTCACGTAGCAAGGCACCTGGTGCTCAACTGCATAATTCCAATAATACCAATTCCGGCATAAATACGGCTGCGCAGCAAAAACTTACGAGCATACTCTATAATCCCAGTTCTCTCATACAAGTTGTAAGTTTTATTTTTTGAAATATAATATGCACACACACGCGCACACACACTTGCAATTAATCACAATTAACCACATTGATTTTAACAGAATGAAATTCGAAAGCAAATGATCGCAATTGATAGCGATCCATTGTTAACTAAAGCTGAAAAAGCTCAACAGAAACAAAGTCTCTACATTGCGTACAATTTGAATGGAACATTAGGCAGTCATTCGTTAGCAACTACTGTTTCACCGTTGTCAAATTCGTTTTATTCAAACGACACCGTCGAATCCGTAGTAGGTAAGTGGTTTTTAATACGCACAAAACGTTTACTTCGCTATGCGCGCTACTCGATATAATCATAACGAAACAACATTATCGACAATTCGATCTCTTTTTCAGGAAATGCATTAGACGAATTACATTTAGATGATCCGTTAAATTTAGTCGATTCAATTCATAGGGATACAAATTCACCAATCGGCAATTCGATATCAGCAGGCCTAGCCAGCTCTGGTCTACTCGGTAGCTCAGCTCCGGTCAATATACCCGGCATGACTGAACGTTCTGTACTCGCTAATTATTCGCCATCAACGTCGAGTCCACTTCAACAATTACAGACTGGTTTTCTCACCGGATCAAGATTCTCTCATCAAGATTCCATGGAATCTGTAAGTTGATGCTATCTTCATATAAGTACTGTATGTTGATAATTCTGTGAGAAACCTCGAAATTATTTTACTGACATTTCTCGGATTATTTTCAGACATTGCCATTTATGAATCAGATATCGGATCCATTTAGCAATCATATTTCGCAGCTTAGCAGCTCGGCTTCTAAGCTTAGCGGATTCAATAGCAGCTTATTCGATTTCGCGAGCCAAGGAATGTCCCCGTCGCGCACGCAATCCACTCTGCCGGCATCTCCATTGGTCAATGCATTTTCCATTAGCCCAAGTAACACTGGATCATTGTCTGAGGTGAGAATCGATTTTGAAGAGTTTTCTTTTCTCAGATATCTCGGAAATGAGATAGTGTATTGGTTATACATATATACGTACATGTCATAGGTACAAAGACTTAGAGATGAATTGACCTCGAGCCGTGCACAATTAGCAACGTGGGACGAGCGTATCAATCAAGCGCGCGCGGCTTGCGCGGCGTGGCAATTGGAAAGCGAAGAGGCAAAAAGAAAGGCCAATATAGCCGAGCAACAGAGGGACGAGGTAAATATTTTATTCAAGTAACTGAGCGCCTTTCTCTCGACATCGAAATCCAATTTATTAGAATGGATTTTTTGCAGGCTTTAATGCAGATAAAAGCGCTCAGGGTCGAAAATGAAACGTCTAACGGCGGCCCGTATCTTCATTCAGTGAGACGAATAAGCGAGCTCAGATCGTTATCGATAGCTACCTTGAAATCAATTCAATCGCAATTGCGCTCAGATCTCGAAGAATTGGAAAAGGTAAAGAAGTAAAGAAAGCTTTTACAATCATACGCAATTTTTTTCTACGTATAAAACAAGTATCTTTAATTTTTAAATAAATCCAATATGACGAGAAAAGAAATGATAAATACACGCTTATATTCTATCGCTGTATTTTAAGGTGCTGTATAGGGAAACGGCAACAAAGTGCATGGTTTGCGAGGAACAAAATCGTGCGGTTACTTTATCGCCCTGCAATCATTACGTAGTCTGTTCGACGTGCGCTCCGAATCAGCGCGAGTGCCCGTACTGCCAGACTCCAGTCGTCTCAACAAGTTAGACCCGAACCTTCTCTTATAACCCCGTTGTTATTACAATTTCTGCTTCATAGAAAAAAGAAAAAAAAAAAGGAAGGGCGGGGGGGGCAGTCTTTGAAAAAATATCATGTAAGTAGTATCACGATTTTGCAAGATCTTGTATTTTTAGTACTCTGATAAAGTGACAAAAAGATAAAAACTGTTTCTTAATGCGGTAAGCACGTACCCGCGAATGATAAGGATCGTTTATAAAGATACCATTGATTCATCGTCGCCAAAGTACGAATATGGTAGGACCTTTTTTATCTTGTAATTTTGTTATGTTATTTTTCTCGATATTATATTCAGCAGATATTTCTCTCTCTCTCTTTCACATTTTTAAATACAATTCTACAAAGAATGACATCCTAACAGTATCCTCTAAAAGAAGAAAATGTTTTATTTTATATATAATTCAAGATATATATTTGCGACAGCGTATTAAATATACGTTTACGCAATGTTAAATACACATTTGCGATGCAAGCATTTGCGCGCGCGAGTTACAGAACATTTAACGCGAAAACAATGTAATCGTCGACAAAATTCCGGGACCTCGAAAACTATATAATTGTTTAAAACAAATTAATTATAATAATAAACGCAACATACAAAAGTTTTTTTCCCATTTTGCAATGGGAGAATCTTTTCTCAATGATTGAGCTGTGAAACGTATGTCACAGAAGAAAAATGATATTTCTATTATATTTAAATCTATATATATTTAATAGGATTTTCCAATTGATTCGTACTGAATATAATAAAATATATAAGTATTAACAAATTTTATATTTTTCGTTGAAAACCTAATATTGAAAATATAAATTAGGTACATATATATATTATATATATATAAAATTTCTAGATTTTTATATATCTAATAACATACACACAACATAACACACACACAAACACACACACACACACACATTTCTTATAATTGTAACACTAAAAAGTACCGCGGAAGTTTATAAAACAACCGCGAAATAAGTAGTAACCAATTTTATTATATTGAAGAGGTATTATATAAATACATATATATATATCGCTCTCGTTTTCTCTTCTCTTTCTTTTTCTGTTTATAATCGGTATATCTACCGCTTATACTTTTCCTTTTCTTCTTTTTCTTTTTCTTGTGCTGCTTTTTTCACATTTATAGGATATATTAAAGCTACAATTTATTAGAAAAAATGTTTATACTTCTGACACATTATAAAATTTACAATAACTGATATTTTTAAAGATTTTTTTATGTAGAATATATGTTTTTTTCGTTCTATAATGTAGCTTGTACATGTTCTGTAAATCTTCTGTAATTCAATCCACTTTTAAGACTTTAATATGCTTATATGTGTACTTGTGTATTTGTGCGATGGAATTATTAGAAAACACATTTAAATTAAATAGCGTGTGATAGTAACGAAAAGGTTAATCTTTAACCAATTCAAGTAGATTACTGAACCAATTATCCTCATTTCATGTTGTAGGTTTTTACAATTGTAGATATATAAGGATGTTAGAGATATCTAGGATTTTCCAATTTAATCAAAAAATAATTCATAAAAATATATATATATATATATATATATATATAAAATACAAGTCAAATATGTGTGACATACGTGTTACAGTTCAGTGACATGCTATAAGCATGTTTATTAGACGTGAGGCACGTCTCTATGTACCCGGCTCTACGCGTATATTCATTTTAAAGATGTAGTTGTGTGTTAAACTTTATGATAAAAATGACTATACGTAGTCATGATGAAAAATATACATATATTGCCTAAGATATAACGATTAGAATAGATAGGTCAACATTATCAAATTTTTTCTTCATATAAGCATGAAATGTTACAATAATTAATTTTTAAGATTACTTTTATTTAATGTATTTACGTGATTACAGCTATGAAATTATTAAAAGTTCAAGTATAATACCCCGCACACAAAAAATTCAATGATACTTTTATACACGACTTGTAAGTTGTTTACTGATTTATGCAGGATTAATTCCCATAGAATTTAAACTTTTTTTTTTCCTTCTTTTTTTCCTTTCTTTCCCCTTAATATATCAACTCTCTCTGATACAATGGGGTATTATAGCATATATATATTTACTTAACTATTGACATTCACACAGCAGTTGTTATCGTTTTTGCTTTTTTGTTTACTTTTTTTCTTCCCTTCAATTCTCTTCATAGTTTAGTATCGAAAAGTGAGGCCAAAAAAGAAATAAATGTTTTTATTCCTTCATTTTTTTATATTATAGATTATTAATATCAAACTCTATAAAGTTATAAAAAAAGAAAAACAATTTCTCTATTATGGTATATATGGTCTAAAGAGATACACTGTTTAAAAAAAATAAAACTAAAAAAAATAATACACTACAATAAGATAACATACAGAAATATTGAAATACACTTTTTGTTGATATATATTTTATCTTATTAATAATAGATTGTGGAGTGATTGGAGAGATAAAGAGAGAGACTCCATTCTTTTTTATTGTTTACTCTTTTTAAACAATAATTAGATAAGAGAAGAGTTCTTCTCTCCCCTCTTTTTCTTCTATTTTCTCTTTCGATTAATATTGCATTACAAGTCACATAGGATCTTACCCGATATACATAGAGAGACTCTTTTAATTTTCTTAGAGGCCGCATATACCATAACACCATTTTCAAAAATACTATTTAGAATTTAAACATATTATAATAATGCATTTCCCCTTGCGTTTATTAAATACATTCTTTATAAGTACGGAAATGTTAATATTTCATTATATATTTTCTCACACACTTGGCACATTTTATACATTAATATATGTATTTTGAACATTATTAGAGATTTGTATATTAAAAGAAAATAAAACACTAAATAAAATGCATTATTTTACATTTCTTGGATTAATAGCTAGTGCGCAACACACAATGGAAAAGAATTAATTCATTTAGTTGATACAAGAGAATCTACAAAAATTGATGAAAGGATTAATTGCGGTAGAGTTTACCGCGATTTGCTAAAACGGGTACTTATAAAGAATGTGGATTTTTCAATGATATTCCGCGATCAAACTTTTATCAATTGTATTTGTATTTAAGAAAACAGGGTTACACATAAAAAAATGGGATCATATCCAAGTCATAAAGGTTCTTTGTACACGGAGAAGAATACGAAAACATCTTCATTTTTAAGCAACCGGAGAAAAGTTACGATCGCGGTATGTTTAACAGAAATTTGGAAATGATATGTTTAGGAAATAATAGGATTAAATGAACATTACAAACAATTACAATATATTGTACTATTTTACTTCTATAACACAATAACACAATTAAAAATATAAAATATGTTAAGAACATAAATTATTGTGAAAGCAACAAATTTAGCTACAAAATAGAGTAATAGGAGACAACGTGAATGATTAGCTGATATTATCATGAAATAAAGAAAACATACAATTGAATATTTATATATTACTAGCGCCATTGTTGGTTTCGTCAATTGTCTTTCACATTTCGGAGCACATAATATAATATAATATTACATTATATTCCGTTTGATTATTATCTACTATATCTAAAAATCAAATCTTTTATTAGATCGATTTATTGTTAATAGTAGCACATCAGTTTTCATTATTATAAAATTAAAAAAGATATATATATTTATATCGGTAATGAAGGTATAAAATAAAATATCGAATAACAAAGAAGCCTGCATATGTTATTGGTATTCTAATGCAGAAAAAGATACTTTTGAATTACTTTCAAAATCTTGTTAAAAATTTGTGTGCTTAGAGATGTGTACAATCTCTGATTTTGAAGAATTCAAACCTTTTTTTTTTTTTTTTTCTTGCTTTTATTGCACAAAAGAAACCAACAATAGGGCAGGTTAAATTAAATACTATATTTTTGACAAGTTACAATAATACCGATACACATATTTATATTTATATGCTCTGTCTTGTGCGAATGATTCTTCTTCTATATTAGGATTAATAGAGCCGATTCACTGTTGTAATTGCGTTTGTTTGCGTACATTAATTGAAGATTATAGAATTGTCTATTTACTTTATTTACATAATTTGGATCAAAAATAAGGAAATTTGTAATATCGAAGAAGAATTATCAGCACAGTCCAGACAAAAAAACCATACACATAATCACTAGAATATTGTATAATAATTAATTGCGTAAAAATTGTAATATCTAATGAAAATTGCTGAACATTTATATCACAATTTATAACTAAAGGTACTTGCTATAAATCTGTGTTGTCTTTAATTACACTCGTAATTTTGATATAAATGATTACTGCATTTGTTATATTTTTATAAAATAATATGGCTGATTCTACTATTAGCTATTATAAAAATTTTTATTCATTTGTAACGAGATGTAGATTCTTCTTTGCAAATATACTTGCTCAATGTCCGCAAAGATTTCGACCATTCTTTATCGTTGTATAAGAATGGACAAGAAAAAGAATATAATCTACTATTGTGACTCTCGTATTATTTCGTAATTATTATACATGATTTATATAAATTTAAGCTATTTTACGTTACCTTATCTTTTTGTGAATATCTCAAAATTGCTTACATCAGATATATTGTAGATATAGATCAGTTTTTCATAATTATTTTATTTATTTTTGAAATATCATGATATTATAATATTACAATATTCTTAATTATTCGTTGATTTATCAGACTGCAGTAATGATTGATGCAAACTTGGGTGATTCAAGTACCTTTTGTGAAAAATATGAGGTAACAAATGTCTATGAATTGTGTGATTAATCCAATTATTCGATATGCCCCATTAGTCGAGATATATTCTTTTTAAAATTACAATATATAACCTCTGTCATGAATGTACAATGATAGTTGAAAATATTCATATTGCTTCTGTGATCGAATATGTATTAAAATTGAAATCTACAATATCTTTATTGATGTAGTATTACCTAATTTCAGATTTATTAACAATGGTTTCGTCTTGTTCAATTGAAATCTCTCTGCATCGGTATCTTCTGCTTTTTCTTATATTTTTGAAATATAAAGTAATACTCTCTTTCTTTCTCTTATACTGATAATTATATATTCATGCTTTTTATTTACTTTCAAGCATTTGGAGAATTTAAATATGTATTTTAATAATTGGAATTAATATATACACAGCATATATTTATTTTAGCAACATATAAAAAAAAACTTTGGTATAATAATGATCCGAAAACTACACAGCAGTCATTTGCATCCTCATATTTGATCATTAATATTTTCTATAAAAGAGTAAAATACGATTGAGTCGCGCAAATTCATAAATATTTGTTTCAAAAAGAAAGCAAACGCGTAATTTGGCTATCTTCATATAAAACACCATGTGATTTTTGCATATTACCTAGCATTGAATAAGATTCTTTACAATAAGTAAAAGAAAGAAACGTAACAGTGTGATTTGCATGAAGAAAACAATGCGCAAGCAGTGCCATTTTCTCAACAGATTTATGAAAGTAATAAAGTTGCTTTCTGCGAGAATGAAGCGAATGTGATCTGTTAATGTTTCTAATTTCTATAGCCAATTCCGCATTGTCTGATCGTTTATGCAAAGATTGCATTTCTCGTTTTAATCAAATTCAATAATTTTTACATCATCGAATAGAAGGCAGAATATAATTATCAATAACAAAATGATATATTCTTTTTAATTTTAGTTTTTGCCACTTTGATTTAACATTACAAAGATTCGTAAAGTTTCTGCATTTTCTGCAGTTTTTGATAATGCGAAATTGAATATAGAAAATATACTCCTTTTTAAATATTTTACTATTTTTGCAATATATTACAACGGTAAACACACCGTCTTCCGGTACAATATAACGTTTGATAATCGGAGGCAGCGTAAAGGGGAAAAAAAAAAAAAAAAAAACAACGCGTTTGTACATTTTACTTGTAAGCTTGACATATTGCCTTCTCACAGTTAAACTTTGTACACACGCGACATAAAAAGAATCGATCAATATATATTCGTATGTAAATTCTGGTTATTCAAAAGCAACAACGTATTTATATGTTAAGTGGTTACGGTACTAAATATATATTGTGCAGGCTTTGCTTGAACGAATCGTATTTATATTTTACACTTATAATAAAGATAGTGTCTGTATAATAATTAATACAAATATTGAAATCTATATGTTTTTGAATTACAAACGAGTTGTAATACGAAAGTAGAATACCTTTCGTTCATGCAATGCGCAATCGTTGCTTTTATAGAATGATATTAATCACGTATACCACACACACGTTTTTAATGCATAATTGATAAAGAAATTTCGCATAAGGAACAAACAAAAAGAGAAAAGAAATTATATTGGCTCTTGGATGATTGAAATGAGAAATGCTTTATTGAAGGAACTGTAAAAAAACGTTAAGGACAGAATGATATCGACATACTGTAATTTATTATTGCATTAATATATAATTGTAAAAGCTCATCGCAAAATTATGTTGGCACAAGGGAAAAAAATTACTTGCCATTGCTTCTTAGAATTCTCTTTGCTTTGGCGTGTGCAAGCGAAAATTGTCTTAGTAGTTTATAGGGATCGACAACTTTTTAGCAATTTTTATGTCGTATAGTTTTTAAGATAACGTTTATGGCAAATAAATTGAAAATTATATGTATTACTTTCTTATATACAATTTAATATGTTGAGATCTTTTTGTGAACTCCATAATAAGGTAGAAATCAAAAGCTCTCTTCTTGCAAAGCATCTCTGCACAACTATATTTAGTCGATAAGTGATTTATATATGGGGAATGAAACTTCTACAATTACAAATTTAAAATCTCGACGCAACATTTGTTATTTATAGAGTGCTTGTAAAAATCGCGTTTATTCTGAAAATCTTGTCGTGAGAGGAAAAAAGCAGTAGATTAGGAAACAATATTTAATTATAATTATAATTACAATTATACATCGCGAGAGAAGATGAAAAAAAAAATTATTACAATAATACGCTGGCAAAGAAAAAAAAAGTTGAAAATCTATGATGACTGTCTCTATGATCGTGGTTGCTCCTCTACGTATATATGTACTTTATATAGAAATATTCTTGATTTTCCTCGATTCATATCCCGCACAACTTTCTGTATCATGCGGATTTTTTGTACGTATTTTTCTTTCGAAGTGAATTATATGATAATATTTTCAATTATCAACACAACAAATCAACACTATCTATATAAAATATGAAAATATTATAAAGATATGTTTCATCACAATTTCGAAAAATACAAATACACGTAGTATAGCAATTTTAACCCATTAAAATAATACTCGAACTTAAGACGATGATTGCTGTTAACAAAAAGTACAATCAAAAACAGCGTTCTTAATTTACATTCCGAAAATGTATTTTATAAATTTCTACGAGAAACATGTTTGAAATGAAATTTACAATCGATTTCGACCAAATTACTATCTAATTTAATTATTTCAACTGGCAGAATTATCTACAGCACAATTTTTAACCGTATAATTTGTTCCTAATCTAATTCTCCTTCTCTTCTGTGAAACAATTAAAAAATTGATATGATTCTATAGATATTAATAAAATAATGCAAGCTATTTGTACACTCTTGATAAAATAATCGATGATTAAGTTAATCAGAGTTTGGTCGAAGCGGTTTTAAAAAGAATTGATAGGATTTAGTGAAATCAAATTCTTTTGATTTTATAGAATAAACATTTCTCGGTTTTTCTCTTGATTCATCAGTTTTTTTTTCCCCGCAGATTTTGATCTTTGCTACACATTGTTCAAGTTTCAGAGTCCATTCACCGTATTTTCTGAATTAAAGAAATTACGATAAATCGCGGAATGCAAGATTTATATTTCGTGTTACTTCATTAAGAATATTTGTCTCTTTCTCTCTGTAGTAAATTCTAATGAATATCAGTACAAATCTACAACCTGAGTAAGAATTAACAAGATATATCGCTCGTATGGACAAAAAAAAAAAAATTACAATATCACGATAACACGTATTTTTGGCAATACAGATTTAAAAGATACCGAATAGCGTGTAGTATTTAGAGAATTAATAAAATAAATTTTGTTCGACTATTTTTTTGATGACTGAAAGTTTATATATTAAAAGAAATAATAATAAAAATAATTATATATATGTAATTCATAGGACGGATGTTCGTTATTGCTTCTGATGCTATTACTAATATAAGTTGTGTATTATAAAAATAAATATTTAAAATCAATAAAATGGCATTAATTTTATTTTGTATGTGTATAAGGCGAAATTATTACTCTATTTTATATCTGAACAGAACAACTATAAATATAAGATACAAGAAACATATGTTAGAATAAGAAAAACGTTGATGTGAAACAGAAAGATTATTTGAAGATTGTGATATCTCAATTGTGCAAGATTATGACGCGCCATTTTACTTTTTAATAACATAAAAATTATTACATTCAATATAAAAGTTAAAAAAAAAAATTGTCTTAAGAAAAATTCAGATTCTCATTGATAAATTGATATTATGTCGGGACATAATAAAAATTCAGAATTATTTTTATATCCAGACATAATTTTAATTCATTCAATTATTATTATGCCGTGATATAATTTTGTTTCAATCAGTTATTATATTAGAACATAAATTTATTGAATTATTATTATGTCAGGTCACGACAGTAATAATATAAATTAAATTTATGTTCTAAATATAATAATAATTGGATGAATTAAAATTATGTCTGGACATAAAATTATAATTCTGAATTTTTATTATATGCCGACATAATTTTAATTTATTAATAAGAATCTCAATTTTTCTTAAGATAATTTTTTTTGAAACTTATATTGAATAGAATAGTTTTTATGTTATTAAAAAGTAAAACGGTATGCCATATACATGCACACATTTAGAGTTGCTGAGAAAGAAGATGATCTTAAAAAAAATTTTTCTTGGAAATATAAATTTTATTAAAAACGTGAATTTCTTTTTATTTTGTTTTAGTATACACGTATATAATGTATATAATGTTTATAATGTATATAATGTATACTATTACATATATCTGCTAATATATGCAGGGTTCGAGTCTCGGCTAATGATAAGTTGCTAAGTAGGGTTCGAATCTTCGCTAAGCAGAGTCTGATGTAGTTCGCGTATCGGTCGCACGAGGGTCGACGGTTTCGGTTTCGGTTTCGATTTCGGTTTCATAAACATTTAGATCTGTTGTAAGAGCTTGGCGAGAACTTTTTTTTCAGAAATATTATTTCAAACCTTGAGAAAAATTGGTGATCGGTCATCTAATGATATATCACATTTTTTTCATTACCTTTCTCTTATGTCTTTATCATACTAACAGTATTTTGTGATGGTTCGAAAAAATAATATTTTTTCCCACACCTGTGAAATATATAGTAGTCACTGAACGACAAATAAAGAATAGAATCAATTTAGTACTAATACTACATAAAACTTGGCTTTACTTTACACAAATCTTTTACAAGTTTTCTTCAGTCTTCTCTGAATTAAATTACAAAAAGACGCACATACATAGACAATTATTAATCCTATGTCACAATCTAAGATAATGGAAGACAAAAGTAAGCCATAGCTTACATTAGTTAAATTATTATTGTAAGTTAAATTAGGGATATTTTTCAACATCCAAACAAAGATGTTGAGACAATATAGAAAAGGAAATAAGAAATTTTTTTATGTTCAATTTTCATTTGGATTGCAATTGTGTGTTGTATAAATATTTAGTACATAAATATATTTGTGATAGGTATAATGGATTGCGCTGTTAAAAATTTAGAAAAAACATTTGATATAAAACAGAAAGCATTGCTCAATAAGCTACATAACATGCATTGGCTGAAAAACATGTCACCTTCATCAAACCCGTATGTTTAAACCTTATTTCTTTGTCTTAATGTATAATATATAATTTTTGTAGTGTGTAATAACATGTGTGCTTTATCTTCTTGTAAGATGTCAACTTTAAGCAAGCATCATGCTATGGTTGTATATTGTATTAATAAAAAAATCATTTGTAATTTTGAATATTGCATGTCAAATGATATAATCTTTATCTTTGAATTAATACAAAATATATGTTACAAGTTATACTTAAATTTATAACACTCATTTATATTCTGTACATGTGCAAGATTTTTCAGAATTATTTTACTTTTAGTTACAAATATTAAAGCTTAAGCGTTTTATATAAAGTAAGATTAAAAAATTTTGAAACAAAAGCTATAAATTTCACGAATGGAAAAAGAAAGTGAAATTTTTTAATCTTTTTGATTGGTTTAAAGTTTTAAACTTTAAGATACCTTAGTACAACAAAAATATAATAAAGGACCTATAGCTCACTGGGATAGTCTCTATCACGTCTCTAGCACGTTTCTCTACACAATTTGTATTAATATTTTTTATATCTTATATAAATTTTTACTAGCTGAGAGTATATATAAATGGATGGATTAGAAAGGTATAATTTGTGATACTGTTTCTGCGTATTATATTTGAAAATTACTTTTATACTGATTTTTCATTTTAGTGAAAAGATAAAAATTATTTATAAGCATATTCAAGAGAGAGAGAGAGATCATGACAAGGATAATAAATTGGAAGATAAGAGTTTATTGACAGGAAATATTAAGACATCAGTTGAAGAATCTGATAAATATCGTTTAATGGGTACATACAGAAAATATTTGCCTAACGATGCGATGTCAGGAAGTGATGAAAATGTGTGGAACAAAGATGTTAATTCGCCTCATTTGTTCCAAAATTCCAAGAAGTTGATTAACCAGAAGGATAAAGATGAAGAAGAAGAAGACATGTTAATGATTACAGAAAGCATTAAAACAGCAAAACTGGACGCTCAGTTTTATACTGATAAGATGCAAAAAGATCAATCAAATATGTCACAAAATAATGCCGAAGATATTACACAGTAAGCGTAAAGAAAACTTTTTAATTTTTTTGTAATTAACGTCGTATTTTAATATATTATTTTGTTATAAATATTTATAAATTTTTATAATATTCGTAGGAATGCTATATGTTCAAATCTTTCCAATATTAAGACAGAATCTAATAAAACAGCTGATGTGACATATCAAAATAAGAATATAAAGAAAAATGCAATATTGCAGAAACAACAAACAGTTTCTAAACAATCTGTGTCAAAGATGCAAGAGTCTTCTTTAAAAAAAAATGCATCTACGCTTAACTTTGCTATTTATAAAAGTAAAGCATTAGAGAAAACAAAAAAAGTAAACAATCTATCCCAAAAATCTGATTTGCATTTAAATGAAGAGAGGAGAAATAAAAAAATCATTGATGAGAAACAGTGTCACCAAAAAGAGAATAGTGATTGTAATCTTAAAACTACATTTGCCATGCAATATGAAAACTCGACATTCGCAAATCCCCTGCAAAATAAAAGTATGCTGAGAAATATTGAGCACATTGCAATTTATGGAAGAAATTCATCATATAATGATCCTAGATTTGACAATAAGTCTATCGGCAATGCTGAGCGCAAAAGTGTTATAAATAGTGAATATATATCTACTAATGTATTTTCAAAATCAAATGTGAAATCAACTATACATAAAAAAGATACATCAGCATGTAATAATGAAAACAAGGTGAATCCTGTAAATGCCAAGACATATTTAACGGTAGATAAAAAATGTGCGAATTTAAGCATTGGTCATAAACAGAAATCTGTGTTAGGACAGTGTCGTAAAGAAATGAAAAAGATCGATAAGTCTAAAATCAATATAAATCAAGAAAATATAGAAGTAAATAATGTTACTGATAATGAACAAACAAATTCATTCAAACACTCGTCCAATTTACTTTCTAATAGGTATACCGTAGAAACACCAGCCGATGTGATACATCAACATTCATTAAAGTTAGAATGTTCACAACATATGGATGATGTAAAGAAATTAGGGAGCAGTCAAACTACATGGAATAACTGTTTATCCAACAGTACAGTACAGAAGAATCCTACAATCGTAAACTCGCAGCAATCTATTCAAAATATGCGTTTCAATGTACAAAAAACTATTATGCAAGCAACAGATCAAACAAAACAAATGCCATCACGGGAGTCAAATAGTAGCAAATTTTATAATCAACATTTTTCAATTAGCAATGCGATGCCACCAACGCAAATTCCGAACACTTTCAATGTGGCACCGTACAAAAGCAACGTACAAACGTCGAATGATAGCGACTCCATACTGGAAACTACAATGAATCGTAATAAAGAAAGCTCAGACATACACTATAAATACACGCCAAATATACAACAAAGATCTGTTACGACATTTTCAGATTTTACTGGTCATTCTGTATTATCAGGTCAGACTAGAAAATGGAATTCTTCTATAGATAGTTTTCATGTTGATTCATACAACATAATGCAACCTACACTAATGCAAACTTACAATTCTGGTGCTTTCGACCCTAATGATTTTAATAATACACACATAAGAGATTGGCCACCGCATCCAATAATTTATGCACCATCCCCGAATGTGCAAACGCGAAATCCGCAATTACAATATCCATTGCCTGTCTCTTACAATCCCCCATGCACGAATTATATTCGTGTAATTCCTAATACGATTAATCAATTGAATAATTTTAACAACATTGGCTGTATGCACGATCAGCAGCTTAAATATATTCCTTGTATGCAAATGAATAATTATATTAGAGGTACACATAGTGATCTGAGTAATTGCACTGTACAACCGAGGAATGCTGTTGATAATGTTCCGATGAAATCCAATCAGCATTACAAAATGTGTCAAGACAATTCCCGAATGGTTTATAATGTCTCTCGATATGTGACACCGCTTTCATACTCGGGAGTTCAAAAAGATATGAATTTTATGCCCGCGATAAGTAAAAATCAGTGTAGTAACGCATACTTTTGGCAAAATCAGAAGGATAATCAAAATAGGGTGAATTACATGCAAATGTCGAAATATCCGAAGAATCAAACAATACAAGATCTTGCTTGCGATGATAATGAATCGGAAAATATTCCTCCAATAATATCTCCAAAAGAATTTATGACAAATAATGTAAGTTTCTCAAACAAGACTGAGCAGTTTACAGCACGTGTTTAAACCAGAATTAACACGATATATCTTCCGTTGTCATTGCAAAAATGTAATGGCATTTTTTACAGAAATACAATTTACCATGATTTTTCGAAAAAATATATATCTATCAGTATCAGATCGTAATACAAGCCTAAAATACATAAAAATATAAGATTTAAGTTCATAATTTAAATATGATAGTAAATATGAAGTTTGGGTATAATTAAATACATACAATTTTTTTTTTTTTTTTCTTTTATTTGTTTAGTATTACGTTTCCACATAACCGAACGATTAATATTAAGATTAAAAAAATTATGTTATAATAAAAGTATCAAGATAATTAAGTATTATTAACATAAGCATTTATATTGGCATATAAGTGATATAAAACAAATTCAAAATAAGATGTTTTCTTTGCATTTAAAGTGCTTTCAATTTTCGTCGAGCTTAAGATAAAAATTTTTGCTTTGAAATTCTGTAAGAGAAGAGCTTAAGGTGAAAACTGTATTCAGAAATACCTACATTTTGTTTGTATCTTTTCATATAGATTAAGTTTCAATTACAAATCGCAAGATATGTACAAGAATTGTTATATTTCCGAACATATCAATTTTGCGAGAAATATTGTTTAACAAATATTTAGTATGTAACATCTGTTTTTTTTATATGTCTGATTCTTATAATTTTAAGATGAACTGTTTCATACAGTATATTTTATATATACACACATATGTATATTTTATTTTTATTTAAATCTTGTTAATGAAAATTATATAGTTTATTTTCTCTGAACCAAAGTTATAAAATAAATATAACGTATTTTGCATACGTGTGATTGTTATATTTATCAATTGTTTTATGTGATTACTAATCCTTTAACAAATCTTATCCCTAGTCTCTACAATTGATTTCAGTGAATTTCTGTCTGATCCAATTCGCAGCGGTGAATTTATATAAAATTAACCGCATAATAATCACATGTTTTGTAAAGTAATCGCTTAATTATATATTAAATAAAAGTTTATATTTTCAAAACCCCTAGAAAATCGAGATTTGAGAATATACATATATATAATGTACGCAAATGCTTTACAGAAATATTATATTTACTTTCTATTCGGAAATCAGATACAACTAAAAATTTGACGGTTAAATAAAGCCAAGTGTAAATTCATATATGCAAAAATTTTACTATGAAAGTTTATTTTTTATATTTGATCGGATTCGACATGGGAAAAACAAAAATTTACAACTCAATAAAATAGATATATAAAAATAACATGTATATAAAATATATAGTTATGTATGCAATCAATATATGTGTGTATTCATTTGTCGAATTCTATTGTAAAGGAAATGCTTGTAACATATATCACAACCATGTAATAGAGACAAGTTCGCTCGTCGTTTCAGAGATCATCTTGCCATTCGAGGTCTCGATTTCAACATTTGCATTTTGTGTCATGCCTTTGAATTCTTTTAAAATCGTAATTAGATCGATTTCGTCTCTTGCTATCAAGATTTGCTTGTGCGACAAGGATTGTATGCTCTTTAAAATATCAGGATTCGGTCGCAGCATTATTAATTGGCAATTGTTATCCCTAAAGTCTTTTACTAACATACTGATACCCTAAAAGTAACAATTACAGAAAGTAAAAATTAGTCGACGGAAGAGGACTGTATATACAATATAATATGTCACATTTTTGTGTTTATATTTTAATAATAAATTGTGTTCTCTTTCTAAAGATGATGTATTTCGCATTGATAATAAATAAATAATTATTTCACCTGTGCGACAGTAAAGTCTATCTTGTCGATATGCTCGCAATCCAATACGATATTTGTCAAGATATTAAGATTTTTTGAAGATTTGTGACGTTTATCAGATAATGCCTTCGTTAAATACGATCTCAAATGATTTACCGCTGGAAACAAAATTCCAGCAACAGGACGAATCATGACATAATTCGTTATTGAAGTCTGCCAAGATAAAATTGTTAGATGTAGTTATACGTATATCGGGAATTTTTTCAATTAATATTTAATAAGCCGAAAATACACAATTTCGATTTTTATTTCCTTACATTTCTATATTCGATATTTATTGTTGGCCGTGCATTAAGGTATATCAATATGGCGAGATCGATTATCGTACCTATCAAAATTCCCAGTTCGACCCCGGCAAATAGGCTAGCGAGGAATGTGACAAATGCCGGTATTAAATCTCGTTCTGCGAAGAAATGTAGCACTTGTTAATTCGTAATTAGCTCATGAATTTTGATGACTTGTGTCCTTTTTTAATCTATCATTTGTAATTAATTTGCGCGTACATTATTAATTATTTTAAATATATACTCACTATTACATTTCCAGATTGGAAGTATCATATCAATTTCTACCATAAATATCACTGCACTAATTATGACAGAGCTCAATGTCGCTTTCGGAATATAATAGAAATACGGAGTTAATAAACTTAGAGCAAGTATGACTAGAATACCTGAAATTGTTCATATTTTTTTTTTTTTTTTTTTTTTTTTTGAGATTAATAAAACAAAATTCTCGCCGTAACACGCTTAACTTATCAAACATTTACTTATTACGAGTTAAATTTGATGTTAATTGATATTCTTTTGCAATTTACCTGTGTATATGCCACCTAAGGGTGTTCTAACACCAGAAGCATTATTCACTGCGCTTCTTGAGAAAGATCCTGCCACAGGCATCGAATGAAAAAACGAACCGATTACATTGCATAGTCCGAGAGTTAACATTTCCTGCGTGGCGTCTAGAGGCATACCTCGTGCTTTAAACAATAAGAATTAAATAATTTTTGCATCGCCTTATATTATCTTTTCAGATTGGAATTTATAATCGATATTAGATAATATGTTGAAAATATATATCGTACAAAAGGCTTTCGCGATAGCGACATTTCCAATAATGGAGATGAGCGGTATAACCAGGATGCCAAACTTGAAATTCTTGGCCATATCGATGAAACTTTCAGTTTGGTTTTGGCCAATTGTCCTTGAAAATGGTGGCGGTTCGACATTCGGAAGACCAGCATCGATGTGGCCCGTAAGAATAAAGGGTGCTCCATCGTACAGCTCGAAAATATAAGACGTAACTGCGCAAAGAATGACCACGAGAGCGTTCCTAGCCGTACCGATCATCCAAAGGAATCTCATCAATATGGTATTGGCAAATTTTATATCCTTTAAATACTGGAAAAGTTAACTGGATACAATCACATATTATATACATATATAATTCTGTTATTTTTATTTTTTAAATAAACCTAATAGTATACCTTCAATATTAGTAGAGTTAAAATACAGCAACAGGAGAGAATGAAATCCGGTATTTTGATGTCAGTTATATGGTTTATCAACTCCCACCAAATTTCAACAAAATTCTCACCGTCAATATCCAAGCCCAATAAATTTTTCAATTGACTACAAGCAATGATGACGCTCGCAGCTGACGTAAAACCGGATATTACCGGCATCGAAACAAATTCAACTAAAAATCCTAAGCGCAAAATGCCAAGAAATATTGTGATACATCCTGACAAGAAGCAAAGCAAGGCTGTATACTCGGGAATTCCTCTGAAAGAATTATTAAACTTGGGATATATAAGTTGTACACTCTTTTATAATATATTACAACCTTGACATACACGAACAATGTTTTTTTTTACAAAAGAATTTATAAAAAATTGTCTTTAATAATTCAATTATGCTATAGTTTGAATAATCTCGTTCAATTAATACGTTTTTTATTTTATGCCTTAACCGGATGAAACTTCGAGCAAAAACATTTTGTTACGTCAATCGCATGCATAATGGCAAGAGAGAATTTTTCTATTGTATCAGATAATTAAATATAGATCTTTCTTTCTTTCTTTCTTCTATCTATAATATGTATAAAATTTGGATTATATTAAAAGCATAAATATATATAATTATATAAGTCATTTTTATATAAGAATTTGACAGTTAAAGAATATATCGTTCAAAAGAATATATTCGTTTAAAGAAGAGGGAAAGAAAAATCAATATACGTATATAAAAGCGCAGAATTTATCACAATCAAAAATTTTAGAAGTTTAAATCCGATCAATAACTTACTTTACCATTTTATTACCTTTACGAGGAGTTTTAATGTGTTCGTACCTTGCGTATGCCCAAGTTAATAAAGATATAAGCGCAGTTGGACCAATATTGATTTCACGACACGTCCCAAAAACGACATAGATGAAACTTCCCATAAACGCGCTATAAAGCCCATATTGCGGCTTCAATCCTGCCAAGCCTGCGTAAGCTATTGCCTATATTACAATCGCAAATGTTACATTTTTAAGCGCTACTGAATCTATTAAATATCCGTGTATATATCGCTTAAAGTACTTGAGGTATCAAGGTTAATCCCACGGTGACACCTGCAACAAGGTCACCCAGTATTTCTTCCGTTTTATACAGCGGTAGCCATTTCAAAAGAGGGACTCTCCTCTTCTTAATTACTCTTTTCAAATTAACTTTAGCCATTGTCGTTCGCCGATTATATTTGTCCTTTTAAACGTTACATAATACGAGTTAATAATCTGGAAAAAAAAAATGATTTGATGTAGAGAAAGATAATATACGAATGTTTTTTTTTTTTGTTAGAATAGAAATGTAGATACTTTTAAAGATGTAAGAGCTCAAAGACTTATTATAACTCAGGAACCTTTCAATCTCTCTTTTAGATTGTTATCAACTTGAGAAGCACGATATATAGTGACGTATGTGTATATTATATAATATTTCCAAGATTTATACTTTTAATTGTAAAAGATCTTAAAAATGATAAAAGATTTAAGTCTCTCTATTTTCCGATTTTTTTACTCCTGATCCGATTTTTCTTCCTTTTAATATTTTACAAGTAAAATTATCAATCTCAGAAAATTCTCGTCGTTGTATCGTTAAATATCTCGCGTATTAATTACATTATAAATTTTTGCTTCAAGTGAAGGAAAATTGAGAAATTCCACGATTTATGCCGAATGTATATTTATACGATTTCTATTATAAAATTAAAGTAACTCAATAATAAGAATATTTTATATATATTGCAGTAATTCAAAAATATTTTTGCACAACACTGCACCGATTCCTCAAAAATATTATTAGACATGGTTTCTTTCCTGTCGATTATTATTTTGCAATTATTAAAGAATAATATGTGAATATATACACATAGGCGCACACACACATACACAGAGAATCTAGCAATTCATCTTTTTTCACCAATCACAATGAAAAACTTGAGCGAGATGATATATAGCGGTTTTTACAACAATCCGATTACTCGCACCAGCTACTAATAGCACTACATGCTTATTCGTATTATGATCTCTACCTATATAACGATTACTTTAACAAGTGATTCATACTTACGCAACTGCGCGTGTCTGTTCGCTCCTTTGCATGCTTGCGATCCACACAGCATTCGCGGTATTAACGTATACGTTACTCCTTCCTCCGTATGGCAACGTCACTGAAATCAGTCAGCTCAGATTATCGTCAATTTGTTTGACGAATAGGTTCTTTTCACGGTACCATGTTTAACAAGTCTTTTAGCTTCTTTGTTAGATAGCGAATCTCAAAGCGACTGCGGTCGTTTAATGCATATACATCACGAGACAATTCTCGACAACAATTTGAAAAATCGTACACTATTTAAAGAATAATAAATCAAATTTTACTGTAAAAAAAATTAAATAATTATCATTTGATTATTTTTTAAATTTTTTTGACGCTACATTAATGAACTAAATAGT
Source organism: Polyergus mexicanus (assembly GCF_030449975.1). Lineage (NCBI taxonomy): Eukaryota > Metazoa > Arthropoda > Insecta > Hymenoptera > Formicidae > Polyergus > Polyergus mexicanus. The sequence goes on from NW_027223334.1 coordinate 96,013, forward strand.
GAACATTTGGACTTGATAATTTTCTTTTGAAAAGTAAAATTAAAGAAAATATAACGGGAAGTAAAACGGCAGCCCCCCCCCCCCCAGGAAGGTAGCTTTTTAACGTTTATAAATTAAAGGCTATACATATATAGATATAGCATGTAATAGTTTAATTTGAATGTTTTGCTTCTCGCGTAACATTATAATTATAATTGATATGTATGTGTGCGTACGCGCGGACGTGTGTGACATACGCGCGCATCATCTGATTGATATATTGCTTCCTTTGAATATATATTATTCATGACAGATGTCAAATAAGATATTGCGCGAATTTATGATAATTATATTCTTGTAAATATTTTCTTTTCTGCAAGCGCATCTTGCAAAGTTAATCTTGCAAAGGTAATTCGCTTTTTACTCGATACATTCTCCAACTAACTATTATTAGGACTAAAGGCGATGAACCATTATTCATTCATTGCTAATTATATATATATATATATATCAAATTAATATTTACTTCTTGGTTGGTCTCGCACGCGCAAGGTCGGGGAAAGACGAAGAGAATTGCAGTTACCAGTCGCGTCATTGTAGCGGAATTTCAGTGATAAATATTCGTAACGGAACACTGGTTCCTTAAAGATAAGTGCTGTGAACGAAGAAAAAAAAAAGGGTTGGTATAAACTGATCGCGTAACGTTTTATCAGGTCCTGATCATTAACCCGGATCTTTGAACCTTGTCGCGACTTCCCGCTTCTTCTCGTAAACAAGAAATCTGCTGGAGATTCATTCGAGATTCCTCCATCGATTCGTACTTTTTGATTCATCGATGATTATTTCTTCGTTTGATCGCAACTTTCCTAATTCTTTGAAAAGTTTTAATTCAGAATATTCTTCTTGCCTTTTATTTTCAAGAACGTTTCGTAATGTGTTACATATGAATATTTTAATAGCTGATACTTATTATTCAGTTTATCGAATATTTTGAACATAAACAAAAGACATACTTGGGCATCTATACACTATAATACGCTATTAATAATTTACATCTTATTAGCATAAAGAAAAGTAAACAAGTTTCGCAAAATAAATAATTTGCTTTCTTTGAACAACGATTTGTGGTCCAAAGCAATCGTTTAATTTAATCCTAAAATATAACGTTTAATAGCACTATAAATCTGAGATTGTTATCTTTGAACAGATTGATGCGCGTTTCGCTAATTTTGATACGTGAATTTATGCTTATCTAGATTAATATCTATTTTATCGATTCCAAGTGCGAGAATGTAATATTACGTCGATATATACTTGCGATATATACTTTTAAAAAAATTTTATGATTCTTCAATCGGATATAACAACTTTGGATAGTTACGAGTAAATATGTTGGTACTATTTATTACATAATAATCCTAATTATAATATTAGGTGTACAACTTTGCTTCCGCCGTTTTCCTATAGATGGCTTTAGCGGTAAGTAGTGGTCGAAATAAATAGATCATAGACGTCATGCGATAAACTTGGGCATCTGTCAACATAATCCCACAGAAACATTAGTCGATTTGTGTCTGCGTCATAAAGTTATTCTCGATTGAAAATGTCAGTTTACGAGCCAAATTCTCGTCATTTGCGGGAGGTTTTAATTTTCCGCTTCAATATGAAGAAATCTGCGGCTGATGCTCATCGAATGCTCTCAAATACTTATGGTGAAGCCGCTATTAGTGAAAGAACGTGTCGTGAGTGGTTTCAACGCTTCAAGAACGGTGATTTTCACGTCGAAGACCGGCATAGAGGTGGAAGAGAGAAGGTTTTCGAAGATGCAGAATTGGAGGCATTACTTAATGAAGACTCGAGTCAAAGTCAAAAAGAATTGGCACGATCATTGGGAATGGACAATACTTTGAATCGTAAATGTATAACCAGTTTTTTACAATAAAGCCTCGAATTTCGGAAAAAAAACGGCGGAAGCAAAGTTGTACACTTCATACTATATATTGTATATATATATATATTGATTTCAATGTCCTGCTCTTACACGAAGTAGCGTAAAATCAAGTTCAAGATCGATCGAACGAAGATCATCAGTGCGAAGGTCATCATCAGGAAGAAGAGGGGAATTCCTTTACGGTGAGTGACTCCTCTGGGCCAAGGACTTGGGCTACTACAACTGGCTTTCGTATTTTATGCAAAGATCTACACACACATACAGCGATCTAATCTTGACAATGAGCTCTGTCTCGATTTTACATTTTACAAAATATCTGCCTATTTATTAAGGATTGAATTTTTCTAAACAAATTTATGATGGCGCTTTTATAATTCATCATTCAACTTTATTGAGTGATGTGTAGAATATTTTGTAACACTTTGAGTGGATCTTTAATATTCCACGTGGAATGTGTTTGTAATCGAATCATAAATTAAGATTCCGTTAAAATCTTAACTCTATGAGAAATAAGATTTTATTGATATTTCTAAAGCTTAATTTATTAGAAATCTGAAGAAATTATCTTTTATATTGAACTGAAAGAATTATTTTTCTTAAAAAATCGCAATAATTTTAAGATGCCCCCTATATGTATATTGTTCATCGACGAAGTGGTCGAACTCAACGGTTAACTGTGTCTCGATCATAAAATCTTCGGCCAATGTGACCAAAACCAGATTCTAGAATCATATGAATTTCCTTATTACCGCTGTCGCTATATGTTTATAAGAATCTTGTGACTGCATTCGTGTATGAAATACATTGCCGAGAAATGTGTCTAGAAATTGTATAATATAAGTATAGATATTTTTTTGAGAGTACATTTAACTTGAAGCATATATAATACGCGCGTAAAAGCGCGTGTTGGCGATTTTTTTTTCTTTGTTATAAATAAATTATTAATTTATTTGTAAACAAATATGTGTATGTATGTGTGTGTGTGTGTGTGTGTGTGTGTGTGTGTGTGTGTGTGTGTGTGTGTGTGTGTGTGTGTGTGTATCCTATATATATAATTATGAGATAGAAATATTGTAATAAAATAATAAATAATAAAATACTAATATGATTTTGACATATATACGTTGTTTATAAAATCTTATTTTATTTGTAAAATTATAAGATTCTTTAAGCCCATCTCGATGTGAAAAATAAAAGATATGGATAAGATTTTAACGCGAATGATACTCTGAGGATTCTACGACGGAGGAATTCAAAGGAAGTAACATAACGCTTCTTATACGCAGGGAATACCCGAAAAGCGGACCGTATTCGCGACTAATTTGCACAGCTGTGCATTTGTTTATCAATAAGTCGGAACGTATTCCGTTAAAAATATTTTCACCGTATCATCGCGCGATATATCATCGTAAGAAATTTACATGGCAACAATATTTTAAAAATTTATTACAAATACGAGTAAAAATACATCGTTGGCTGAAATGTTATATTCCCGAATTTAATAAATGTTAATTATTTTCAACCTGCTAATGATGTTCTCGAGTTCATCCGTGAGAGCCGTAAACCCGGCTCGTTACCCGTTATATTAATTAAATGTATCGCAATGGCGATATTTGTCGGCGATGCTGCTTTATAAAAAAGCTATAAAAAATCATTTAGCTATTACGTATCCGTCGACATCATCATACAATGACACACACACTCAAAAGAGAGAAAGACAATAGCTATGCCGAAATATAAAATACATATGTAAAACGATCGTTTATACCTTATATTATATATAATCGATCGATTAATCTTGATCCGATTTGTGAAATGTCAATGTACCATTGCCGTTGTCAATCACTAATCAATGATCTCAGTCGTGAAATTCAGTCCTTTTTGGGATCAAGGATGAGCACATCTTTAATAATACCGGCAAGCTATATACACGCGCATGTGAATTAAATCTAATAAAATAATACAGGATTAATAATAGAGACATGTAGATTAATGACATTTATGCTTGGAAATACTTTTTTGTGTAAATAGAGAACGTTTGCTTATTTTTTAACAATCCCTTGTTAATCGTCTCATTTCTTGCAAATCATTCCGACACACGTATTAGCCAAACATAGAACAGAGATAAAAATTTTCAAAAGATTTTATAAATATTTTGTAAAAGAATAATTCGCACCATTAGGAAAAGGAAAGCGCATCGTACGCGCATCGGCTACATATTTCAAGCTCCAAGTAATGATTCTAAGACATAAGTACGATTCGATAGAATTTTATAGACTGTTAATGATAGCCGGCACGAGAGATTGTGATTGAGTCTCGTCCTTGGATAACGATAGACTATTGAAACGGCCGAACAAAGGACGCGTAAAGAAGTGTCGAAGATGATTTCAAGGAGACGCAGGCCCGAAGAGAAGATCTTGGTTGTACAATTATCAATTTTACCTATAATTTTTTTTTTTTTTTTTTTTTTGCACGAAATATGCAAGGGCAAAGTAACTATAAACGTCGAAAAGCGAAGCAAAAGATAGGATTTTTTTTTTAAATACAACAGTTGACGATAGCATAGTTGAGTTTTATCAAACAGATAGCGTGTTGATGCGATTGACAGTTATGTCCCTTCCATGCTAGAGAAAAATACGAATTGTGCCGACACACAAATGGCATTGTTAAAATTTCAGATTGGCATTAAGGATAAACGATCGTGTCGCCAATTCTGTCGAGCTGCTATCGGGCAAAAATGTCGAGAATGCCGAATGAATCTTTCAAGCAGGATGGCTCGTTGTGCGCAGAATAAATGAGGCGTAACGCGTCACCTTCTGGAATCGATCGGTGATACTTTTACGGTTGATTTCGCGACCGCTAGCACCGACTAGGATTGCCATTGACCTATGTGTGGGTTGATAGATTTTTTTTTCTTTTTAACAGATCCGTTACATAGAAGTACGAGACTCTCTTATCTAAATTTTCTAACGGTATCAAAGCGAGAGAGAAAACACTACTTTCTTATACTTATTACTTATTACAACGTCAGTCGCTATCAGCCATACGCAAAAAATCTTTGCATAATGATCGAAAAAAATTAAATTTAAATTTCCAAAATATAAAAACACAGAAAATAATCGACATTCGTTTGTAACGTATAAGCACTTGGCAAATGGTCAGTTTTTCAGCCTCTTAGAGATTATGGAGATGCGCTTTCTCGCTCCTTCCATCATGACAATAAATAATCATCTTTCTAATAAATTTATACGATCCATATCTATCGGTCGGATCAATTGGAAGGCGGGCAGGTCCCCTCGTTTTTTCGCAGTACCAAGAAATACTTTCGTATCGCACGCATCGTTATGATTACGAGTAATATGGTCGGAGAACGCTCTCGCTTCTCGCGCGCGTAAAAATCGATCTGGAAGATCAACACCGAAACTGTTGTTCGATGTTCGTTTTGTCGAGCAAAAGCAGCAACCAGCTGAAGTTTTCTCGACACCAACGTTAATTACTTTCGCGTTGGCGCGCGAGTATACGTGCGAGGGAACCTGAATTACGGGGTCCCTGAACGCAAAAACTCGTGCGTCGGAGGTTGCGCGAGAAGAAGAAAAGAGGAAGAAAAGAAACGCGTAAAGGGATGTAAAAAGGTGCAGAGAGATTTATCTTTCTCTCTCTATCTCTCTCTTTCTCTCTCGGTTATTTGTAAGTCGCTAAGGTACCCGAGAAACCGAAGCCTTTTAACTGCGGCTGCTCTCTTATAAGGTTCATTTTTTTCTCACCTATCTCGTGATATCGATGATCGATGTAGAAAAAAACTGCGAATGAAACGAGGCAATCTTTACGACTATAACGCTTTGTCGTTACGCGTTCGATGCGCTTTTCGTCGACAATATGTTTTTTCGTCACTTTTCTATCTCGCTTATAAGGGAGAGGGAAAATAGATAATACATTTCCATTCGATTAAAGCTACTAATCGAATACTTATCGAATACACAATCGATGTTACGAACTAATTTGCTCCATCATTTGAGATAATTGTCATATATGTTCAACGATTGTTTAAATAAAATCGAAAGATTTTCTTCGTTCTTCTTTAATTTGCAGTATTTATATTTGCGCGGTGTGATCGTTTTTTGTGACAATAAAGAAAAGTTGAGAGAATTCAGATTTGCTTAAACTCTTATTGTTGTGTGCAAAGCATTTTGATCTAATTTTTAATTTTTGAACTGAACAAAGATGGCTTCTTTCTCTTGAATCGAATATTATTAGGTGTACAACTTTGCTTCCGCCGTTTTTTTCCGAAATTCGAGGCTTTATTGTAAAAAACTGGTTATACATTTACGATTCAAAGTATTGTCCACTCCCAATGATCGTGCCAATTCTTTTTGACTTTGACTCGAGTCTTCATTAAGTAATGCCTCCAATTCTGCATCTTCGAAAATCTTCTCTCTTCCACCGCTATGCCGGTCTTCGACGTGAAAATCACCGTTCTTGAAGCGTCGAAACCACTCACGACACGTTCTTTCACTAATAGCGGCTTCGCCATAAGTATTTGAGAGCATTCGATGAGCATCAGCCGCAGATTTCTTCATATTGAAGCAGAAAATTAAAACCTCCCGCAAATGACGAGAATTTGGCTCGTAAACTGACATTTTCAATCGAGAATAACTTTATGACGCGGACACAAATCGACTAATGTTTCTATGGGGTTATATTGACAGATGCCCAAGTTTATCGCGTGACGTCTATGATCTATTTATTTCGATCACTATTTACCGCTAAAGCTATCTATAGGAAAACGGCGGAAGCAAAGTTGTACACCTAATACGAGGACGAAAAGGGGAATATTACATGAGCGCGTAGTGATAAAGGGATCATGGATGTATAGTTTACATTAGCTGTCATTATTAAACTAAAGATAAAAATTCTAGAGACAGGTGAATCGCGCTGGCCTGTCCCCATGGACGAATAATTTATGGTTCAGCATGGACTTCCGCGCTTTATTCTACGGCTCGTTAATTCAGGATCCTTTCTATAGAATGAATCGTCCCTTTCCTCAAGAATCTACAAGAGGACCAATATCACATGTATGTCCGGACAAGGAAGTTACAACCGCAAGATTTTTCCTTAGGACATTTATGGCGAGTGTACCTTGAAGTATGATCCATTGTATTCCCTTTCAGGATTCAGTGTGTTTAGTTTATACATATACGTGCGCAAGTACAGTTTATCTCTATAGAATGCTTCGAGAGATGGTATCGTGTTTTTAAAAAACAGCATATTTAAGTATTGAATAAAATATAAATTATTATTATAATTAGATTTATGTAGAATATTTTATTATAAAAAAGATAAGAAATTTATATAAGAGAGAAAGATATTATAAATAGATAGATAGAGATAAAAAAGAAGAGAAAGAGAGAGAGAGAGAACAGCATTATTAAATAAAATAAGATTCAAGCAAAAAGATTCGCAAAAAAATTCAAGCAAATTGTATGATTAAGCCCTTCGGATCAACATGTCGATGACAATCGTTGACGACTTTTGAAAATCGTCGCAATCTCGAACCTGTCACAAATTGAGTCATCGTTCTTTTTTTTTCTATATTCTCATTAATCATTTTATAGCTAATTCTTATAATTTTTGCAGCATCCGGTTTGCGCCAAGTTCGTCGAACCGTGTCGGAGCAGTGATCGTTTCATCGACGTCATCTCTAATTTAGTTAATGATTGACTCTGGCAAAACATACATGTACCACAGACGGCAATCTATAAATGATAATATTGGTTTTTGGAGTAATAATCTGAAACTTTTCATATATTTTGGTAAACATGCTGGGAAGACTTTTGGCATGTTGTTTCTTCTTATTTTTCGATTTTAATCGTTATTTCATTAATTAGATGAGAAACTTGAAACAAAATTAAATAATGCACTTCCCTTATTGTGCATTATAAACCGTGTGTCGACAATTTCACTTTTTATGAGAATTAATGTAATGTATGTAATATGTATATGTATATATATGGTATATATATACATTCGCGCAAATATACTCATTTCAAATATATTATTTTTTTAAATTTGACACACACACACACACACATATGCGCGTATGTATATATATCTATGTATTGATACATTTTATAAAATCAATAATATAAATATATTTTTAAGCATAATTTTACGTAAACAACTATTTTTATTTCGGTAAAATTATTATTTATAGTATTAACAATAAATATAAATTAAAAAAATAATAAAAATTTGTTGTCAGCGTTAGGTGAAAATGCAAACTTTCAAGTTCACTGATTCCGAAGCATCTGTTTCATTTATCGGCATTCGGCATTAAGCAGGCTCAGCTTCTTGATAATTCATCGATTCTTTTTCGATTATTTTTGATCAAATTCATTATTCATTATTACCAACGATATAAATAGCGAAACCTGTTCCGTGGGTTGATCCGGCAGGGAAAACTGTATCGATGCCGCGGCGCAGCGCGAAAAATGTGCGCGCAGAATGCATGGAAGATGCATCTGATGCGATCAAGGCCGAGAAACAGAAAAATCGCGACGGTCTACATAACTTGATCCTGTGAATGTTGCAATGCCGGCTTTACTTTCCGTCGCATTACGCGTCTTTGCTTTATCTTTCGTATCCGTTTTTCAGACGAGAACAACCGGCATACCGCGACAGTCTCGACTATGCGTTCAACTCGTTTCTGAATTAATGCCGCTCCGCGCATCAAGTAATGAAACCAGCTCTCTAATTAACTATCTATAGAAGGAACGAAAGAAAAATAGAGAGGGAGAAAGAAAGAAAGGAAAAAAATAATTACACGTACTTAAGAGATAAAAATATTATATAATAATCTCCGAACGAAATATTTTTCTTAAATATTTCCATAATATTTGTACCGTTCTCACGGATATACTTTCGTATACGTTATAATAAGTCTAATTTCAGTAGTAAAATATTGATTGTATAAAAAAAATATAACGCGATCGACGTAAAAGAATTTGCATATATTTCACTCATTTTTGAGTTTAGTATTTTGCTAAAGGAAGATAACCGATGAAAATTGCAAATTTCGATTATTTATATTACATTTTGTCTTCGTTCTACGTGAAACATTTATCATCTTACAAATTCTTTATCGTTTTTTTTAGTAATTCTATGCAACAACTAAGAAAAAAAATCCCCAAAATATCGTGTTCTTTTGATGAAAAAAAAAAATCAACGTCTTGGACGATATCGATCTTCGATGTAATGTGTAACGTACATCGAACGTGTAACGATCGCAGTTTGTGTCCCCTTCCACACCTGCACGCGGCCGCTTATTCCCTTCTTGCATGCACATACGCACGCTGGTGCTCCACGCACACCGGCAAGCCAATTGGAGAACCAAGTCTTTATAAGTAGGAGCCATCCGCGTCCTCAGGACTTACTCCCTCTCGGGAACGTGCCACGATCGGCAACCGATTTTCAGAATAGTTACTGAAAAGTTACACAGCTGGTTACAGAGCCGGCCGCTCTTACGTTACACTCGCAACATACACGCCGCGAGTTTCCGTGGATCACGAGGATCCAAGGGTTTCAGGAAACGGAAGAGGGATGACGGGCGCGGACGATTAAAAGACGACTGAATTTTTGCCGAATGCATTGTAATGTAAGTCCACATATTTTTCTTTATATACATGTAAACGTGAATAAAAATTTAGACTTTTATCGATCGCATTATTAGCGAAAGGTAATTAAATTATTGAGCGATCAGGGAATCGTATATGTACGAAAATTTTGAACGAAGGAGGAATCCTCCTAGATAAGCAGAATAAGAATTTTGTTTTAGACGAATTTTATTTATCCGCTTCCTTAAAGAAGTAGAATAACGGATCTTTAACGAAGGTCTTAAAGAAAAGTGATTAGTATAAATTTTGATGTCCGAGGCGTTACCGATCAAAGATTTAGACAGTCTCGTAACGATTAAGATACATTGGATAATTAAAGTCGATTCCCAAAGATCCCAATAAAGATCTAATAATACACAGATAATTGATAACCAAATGCAATGATTAAATTTTTCTTATTTTTTTCGTTTCAAGATCATTTACATAATAATGTTGTTTAACATTTTTAATCAAAGTTACTTTACGACATGTTTTACGGCGATACGTTTCAGTTTTATTTTCGAATATATAAATTGCATTCTTTTTAACTGTATCTTTCAATTTAATTAATTAATTAGTTTATTAAAACAAAAAATCAATCAAATACTAGACCAGACGCAAATTAATACTTCATCTTTACATATCCAAGAATTACGATTTTATTTTAAACGGACTGTTAATCCATAACAAACGCTCGTCATTTTACGCGACTCTTTTGTCGCGATAATAAAACACTCTCTCTTGTCAGAGTGTAAATATATAATAATAATCTAAATAAATCTTCGCGTGTTCGCGCAATTAATAAAACAAAGAATGTGTTGCGCCCCGGTACTTTAAAGACTTCGGAATCGGTTGATGAACGTGAACGTGTAATCGTTACATATCATGACATTAGTCATCGCATAACTGTTTCACCCGGTCACGAGCAAAGTATACTCGCGGTACAATACTTGCAACATGTCCACAATGTAAACGACTGTCGCCGAAATATTTCTCGCTCGATTACGAATTCGCGTCACGCTCGAAACCGCTGTATTTGGATCGACATTCCGCGATTCGCATGCTCGACTCAAGCCGGTCGATCGATCCGTCGCGTCGTTCGATCTTGGCATTGAAACTGATCGGCCAAGAAGTAGCAACCCCGTTTGCGAGCGCGTAATGCATTATGTACGCCCGTATGCAGTATCTTGTAATCTGTAGATGGTAAGAGGGCCTTAACTGAGACACCAGTCCCGAAATTAATTTTTGGTCTGATGTGCCATAAAGAAACGCTTCACGTGCATCGCATCATGTCGAAAGAAATTAATGCGGATTTAATCTTGACGCAATTTCCTAATGACGTAATCGTTACTTGACAATTGTTCCGTAAAATGTACAATATATTGAGACCAAAAATTATGCATCAAGCGTAACACACGAGTGTTTATCATAAAATATCAAGTAATAACCGAAAGAAATAATAGTACGCTACAGGGTAATGTGTATTTTTCTATACAAAAGAATGATTATTAAATTAGTAGAAGTGTAGGAAATTTTAATATAAAATTTGTTGCAACAAGTGTATTAATACGCAAATTATATAAGCATGCAGCTTTTTCAATTCTTCCTAACGTTAAAAAAGAATAATCTTGTTCGCGCAACATTTCACCGATCGATACACAACTTTTGCAATTAATTTCCGGAGTACAAAAAATCCACACAGCTCGCGTATTATGTAAGCTTTCAATGATAATAAATGATGGGGAAATTGGAAAAAATATCGGGACGAAATAAACTCTAAAGAATAAAAAATAAAAATAATCTTTAGGAAAGAAAAAAAAACACACACACACACAATTCTAAGAGAAACGAATAATTTTCACTTTTGCGTGTCTATGTGATGCAAGAAATATTTCCATTATTTATATTTTAACGAGCAAGCTTTATGGGAGTCCAGCTTTAAACGGTCAACGCATTCCAAGATAAACATTTGCCGAGTGAGGAAAAATTCGAAATTGTTTTATGTTAACTGTACATGTGCATATATTTCACTATATTTTTTATGCAAAGAAAAATACTTGATGAATTCATGCAAATTAAATAGATTGTAAATTCGGAAATAAAATCCAAAAAATTTGCAAAGTAAGAATAAAACCAGACAAGCGTCCAAGTATAAAATGTAACATAATCTATAAATCTTAAAATAAAGTATCGAAAACTTTACGTTATTATACGCATCGTATCAATACAGCTCAATGCGCTGTCATTAATCGCGTCAAACAAGGTCTTCGCTACGAACACGTTAATTCTCATTGATTCATCGCCACTTACAATTATACTCTATTTACGTCAATGCTAATTCACATCTGTGGGTTTCTCATTTTCTCAGAAATATACATAGCGCGTATATCCACATTCCACATTAAAGGGGGCCTTGAACCCTACCTGCAGAACTTGTGTCAATGACGGATTACGGGATATCGATATTATTATAGTAGTAAATGAAGGGGAGAAGGAGAATAGACGTACAAGTAAAGAGGAAAAACCAAGGGGAAAAGAACGGTTCGCGCGATGCAATTTATAAGTATTCCTTTAATTGCGATGCATCGCTACGACGAGTTGGAACAATGCTGCTAGCCACAAAGAAATCCATAGTATCATTGATAAATGTCATTATACATTTTTATAAAATAACGTCTTTATAAAGTGACGTTACGCGTGTGAAGCTATTTCGTCCGTTCGTCTAGCAAAAAAATTATACCGCGCTTTGCATCTACGATAAGCAGTAGCGCAATAAAACATTATACTTTGAAAAATGCTAGCGAATTATCTGCGTAAAACCAAGTACGTATTGAAATCTTTTCGAAACAAGGCATGTACAATAAGAATATTTGACATTTTTATAAAGATTATCTCCCTCTTTTTAATCATATTAGATGTACAACTTTGCTTCCGCCGTCTTTTTCCCGAAATTCGAGGCTTTATTGTAAAAAACTGGTTATACATTTATGATTCAAAGTATTGTCCACTCCCAATGATCGTGCCAATTCTTTTTGACTTTGACTCGAGTCTTCATTAAGTAATGCCTCCAATTCTGCATCTTCGAAAACCTTCTCTCTTCCACCGCTATGCCGGTCTTCGACGTGAAAATCACCGTTCTTGAAGCGTTGAAACCAATCACGACACGTTCTTTCACTAATAGCGGCTTCACCATAAATATTTGAGAGCATTCGATGAGCCTCAGCCGCAGATTTCTTCATATTGAAGCATTAAATTAAAACCTCCCGCAAATGACGAGAATTTGGCTCGTAAAGTGACATTTTCAATCGAGAATAACTTTATGACGCAGACACAAATCGACTAATGTTTCTATGGGGTTACGTTGACAGATGCCCAAGTTTATCGCGTGACGTCTATGATCTATTTATTTCGACCACTACTTACCGCTAAAGCAATCTATAGGAAAACGGCGGAAGCAAAGTTGTACACCTAATAATAATTGAATTTTAAAAAATTGATTATTCTAGAGCAAAGTTATTATACACATATTTCTGCCAACGCTTCTACAACGCTTACAAGTACATAATGTTTTATGGTAGTAATTATATTGTATCTATGCAATAATCAGTACAGCATTAGTTTGCTAGCTATTTTCTAGAAGAATCCATTTTATTTCTTAAAATTTTTTTTCATCAAACTATACAAGGGTGTATTATGCTGAATAATGAAACATTCAGATCTAGTGGTATTTGGAAAAAAATTTAGAAAATTATTTTTTGTAACGATACATATAATTGAATAAAAAATCGAAAGCTAGCTAATCTAATCCAATTACAAATTGTTCATATATAAATATATAAATATTTGAAGCATATTTTTCAAATAAGAGATAGCAACTTTGCAATATTTAATAATTGAATGGTAGTCCAAGCGAATGCTTTTCTCTTTTAGTAATTATGCAAGCTATTGCACATATTGTGCATAAGACTGCATCATTTCCACGCCACTGCGTGCATTAGCGGGGAGAGCAAAGCTGGTGTTGGCGGGAGAAGAAACGACCTTGCTACTTTCAACGGCAAGGCTGCACTTATGCCATACTTGTGCTGTATGCATGCCATCGTAACAACCCAAGTTCACTGTACCGATTCGCATCGTCTGAAGTCTGAGATGTTACCCTTTTCTTCATCAGGGGTTTTTTTTTTCTTTTTTTTTTAATGAAATTTATTCAATAAATTTGGAACCAATTTTTCATTGCAGATCTTTTATATGGTTATTATTAATGTATGTGTGTATATCTTCCAAGTTCTTACATTTCAAACAAAAGAAAAGATAAGCGTATAAACACACATACTTCATTTTTATTCTTTGCTAGCCATAGAAAAATGATGGTGATGAATAAAGTGATTCAGATCCTCGACCGCGCAAAAGATATAAAAAAACTCAAGAATCGGGAAATACAAACTTCTCTATTACCGGTTAATTTTCCGTTATTATACCGTTATCAGCGATATTTGACGACAAGGTTGAGAATTCCAATATTTCAATAAATTTCAATTTCTTTGAAACGTGTTCCATGCGATAAACAACCGTCACCGTATCGAGGACTCCCATGATCACTTTTAAATTCGAGGCCATTAGCTTCATTTCGCGTGTACAGTTATCCGGACCAAACATTGCTTTAAAAAAATATCCCTGACGTAATCGCACGGATATCCACATTTTGTAATTTGAAGATGTAGCTCTTCGAAAACCTTAATATATTTTAAACTTTATTAAATGCAAAATTTACAATCAACTATTTTAATAATGTTTCATTTATATACATATAATATATCGCGCAATACATGAGCATATGTTCGTTCTGTAAAGGTATCGGATAAATTTTACCACAAAATTTCATCATGTCTCGTGATTATTACGCGAGCGTCAGCGAAATTAGAAAGCCAATTAGCCCCACGTTACTTTACATGATCAAAAATGATCGAGTGTTTTACTATGACGTTGTTGCGATATAATGCATGCGCACAAAGATTAAATAAATATTTTTCAGTATACATAAATGCTTCTGAAATCGTAAAACTTTCGACATGTAATGTGAATTCTCCCCCAGCTATTTATTAACGCGTTCGAAGAAGAGGGAAAACAAGCCCGTTAATTCAGCGATATCGATTTTTGCTAGTCGACGAAGGGCAAGTTAATTGCACGACAAACCGCGAGATACGGTGAGCATGTTGTCCTTGGAATGCATTCGAGGCTGCTGTGGGTTCGTTTGCTTTATTCCTCGAAGTAACAGCAGCAGGTGGTAGACCTGTCTGAATCGGTTTATAAATAAGTCACGTTACCCCCTTAACAGCCCGTCATTACTTGAGCGCATCTTCGAATCGTCTGGCATTAATATCCACGTTTAGAGTATCCGTTTACACTTGATAGTAAACACCGGACGACCCTTCATCATTACGCCTTATGCACGTCGTGTAACAAAATGTTTGGCGATATTTCGCGATATTTATACGTGAAATTTTGTGTAACATAAATCTCTCGCACAAATAAGAAAGATAAATTGTAAAGGGTTAACGCGAATGTAATGATAATAGCAATAAGCTAAAATATTATGTTAAAAAGTGTGCCATTATATTAATGTTGCAAAAAATACGGCCCTTCATTGAAGGGCAAAAAAGCGTCAGCAATCTTTACATGGAGAAAGGGAGGGAGAGAGAGAGAGAGAAAGAGAGACTGACAGACAAAAAAAAACAGCATATAAAAACTTTATTTTTAAATAAACCAATATTTATTTAACTTTTTTAAAATTTTTTTTATATTTTTTTTTTAATCTTTATTAGAGAAAGAGAGTAAATGTTGCATAAAACTAAGTTTATTAATATTATTAAAATTTGTTTTCCCCTTATTATTAGTTTTGCATTTACTAATATCGATGTTTATCACGCAAAAAAAATGTATACTCTTTTATACACTTATCGAAAACAACAACCATGTGAAACATTCCTGCGCGATTAGTATTCCGAAGATGATTAAAAAAGCCTAACAAAATCGCACCAGAAAATGTTTTATTCAACGCAGGAAATAGCTTTAACTAAAACGTATTGTTTTACAATGTGGGTTATCCGTAGGAATTCGATATGATTATATACAGTATCGGTTATGTATATCGGAAGCTTACGAAGATGCAAATGCCTGATTCGAATGATATCAAAACACAATTTGCAATAATCTATCTAAATATTGTTAGAGCCAAAGAAATTTTGTGCTTGCATATTATGTAGAAATTTATTAGTCCTATCTGTTAAAGTTAATTGTTAATAAACTTCATAAAAATGTCATATTAATATCAAATATATAAATCTATTTATATGTAAAGAATGTTGTTACACATGTTGTTGACTATATATATATAGTGTATAATAAAATTTGTTAACTTTATTTTATTAACGTAATAAAACTCTATATTCCATGTCTTTTATTTTAATACAGTATCGAAAGTGTAATATTGAAAATAATTTCTATACACTGTTCAACAATTTACTCATTTCAGGAAATAATTATTAATCATGTTATTATCAGAATAATGGTTGTTATAAATATCATGTTTACATTTACAGATAAAATTGAAAGCGAAAGATGTGGAAAGCTTCAGTGATACTGAACGTTTTAGCGACGCTGATCGTAACAAGACTGACAAAAGCTGGTAAGAACTACTTAATTCAGTATCGCAAATCAAGATTATTGTGTATGTGTAAAAGAGAGATAAAAGTTTATATTCTATATACATATATATATTGAGAAAAAAAGTAACGTATTTAGTCGAGTTAACAACTTTCTCTCTCTCTCTCTCTCTCTCTCTCTCTCTCTATATATATATATATATATATATATATATATATATATATATAATGTGTAATATCTTAAGAAATTAAATGGAGAAAAAATACTCTTGCTTTTGCGTAAAATTAAAAAATTTACGATCCACAAAAAAACAAAATTGATTATGCCTGTCAAATCAACAATTTTATTTCTCTCTATGTTTTTTAATCTTTATATCTATCTAACTTGCTGGAATAATGCAAAGTAAATTTTAATTAGTTTTCGATGCAAATGATTAGAAGAATATCTTTTTGCAATCATTTAGCACGAAAAACTTTACTTTAGGAATAATATAATTAAATTGATTTTATATATATAAATAATATCAAATATTATATTACTATTTGTATTAAATTGCAGATTATTATGACTATAACCATAATCAGTACAAACAGAGTAATACTCGCTTCAAATGTACAGAAGAAGGTTACCATGCTGATCCGCATGACTGCAGGGTTTACTATAGATGCGTGGATTGGGGCAACGACAACCCACTGACGATCTTTAGATTCGAATGTGGAGTAGGCACTGTATTTTCAAAAAATAAAGGAGATATTTGCACGCATCCGGGAGATAGCGGTCGTCCTGAATGCGCTGGATCTGAAAATGAACTTGATTCGAATATACACAATCCTCCGGAAAATCCTGCTCCCATATGGACAACAACAGTAAGAACAACCACGCGGTCGCAACAAACCACGACACAATCTCCAATGACTACGCCACAACCTACAATTACGACTCAAGCGACAACTAGGAAACCGGAAACAGCGCAATCACCGCTAACAAGTCGACCAACCACAGACCAACCAGAAAATAATTGTAAAAACGAACTGGAATGTACACAAGAAGAATTTCTAGCCGATACCTGCGACTGTAGAAAATTTTATAGATGCGTAGATGATGGTTATGGAAAGTTTAAAAAGTATGATTTTACATGCGGTTTAGGAACTGTTTGGGATCCAGAAATTCAAGGGTGCAATCATGCCTGGGCTGTTACGAAAAGAAATTGCAGGCAAAGCTTGGAAGGTGAAAGCAATGTCAATAATGATGGACAATGGCATGGAGATATGGGAGATAATGGCGGACAAGGGAATGATAATATTGGCAGTATAAATCAGTCTGATCGACCAGGACAAGCTGGAGACCTTAATAATCAGCCAGGAGAACCAGGACAATTGGGACAAGCTGGAAATCCAAATGGTCAACCGGGACAACCAGGTTCTCCAGGCTATCCAGGAATACCAAGTTCTCCAGGCACTTCGGATGGCGCAAATTTTCCGGGCTATCCAGGGACACCAGGTGCTCCAGGTTCTACAGGTTCTTCTGGAACCCCAGAAGCTCCGGGCTTTCCAAGCAATCCAAATTTTCCAGAAACAACAAATTCTCCAGACTTGCCAAATTCTCCTGAAACTTCAGAATTGTCAGAAACACCAAGCACTCCAAGTAGCTCAGATTTGCCGGGTTATCCAGGTATACCAGGTTCTCCAGGCACCCCAGGTTCTCCGGGTACACCAGGTTCTCCAGGCATTTCAAGTTCTCAGGGTTCTCCAGGTTCTCCAGGCAGTCCAGGTTCTCCAGGCAGTCCAGGTACTCCGGGTACACCAGGTTCTCCGGGTACACCAGGTTTTCCAGGCAGTCCTGGTTCTCCAGGCAGTCCAGGTTCTCCAGGCAGTCCAGGTTCTCCGGGTACACCAGGTTTTCCAGGCAGTCCTGGTTCTCCAGAAAGTTCAGGTTCTCCAGGCAGTCCTGGTTCTCCAGGCAGTCCAGGTTCTCCAGGCAGTCCAGGTTCTCCGGGTACACCAGGTTTTCCAGGCAGTCCTGGTTCTCCAGGAAGTCCAGGTTCTCCAGGCAGTCCAGGTTCTCCAGGCAGTCCAGGTTCTCCAGGCAGTCCAGGTTCTCCAGGCAGTCCAGGTTCTCCAGGTACACCAGGTTCTCCAGGCATTCCAGGTTCTCCTGGAATCCCAGGAACTCCGGGTTTTCCGAACAGTCCAAACTCTTCGAGTTATCCAGAAACATCAGGTTCTCCAGGAACGTCATGTTCTCCTGGAACCTCTGAAACTTCGGACTCACCAAGCTCCCCTGACCATCAATTATCGACAGGTACAATAACTCGAAATATTGTTAGCACGATACAATTAAATATAAGCAAATATATGAAAAATATATAAAATCTTGTTTCAGATCGTTGTACAAAAGAAGGCTTTTTCGCTCATCCAAATGATTGTCGCAAGTTTTATCGATGCGTCAGTGATGGCAAGTCTTTTACAAAATACGAATTTCAATGCGGCGTTGGAACTGTCTGGGATTCATCTATTCAAAGTTGTAACCACGTTTACGCCGTACCACATTGCAACCATACAGGCGATACAATTACGAACGAACCCGATACATCGCTAAACGAAGTAGATAGCACCGACAGGCCAGACACGAGTAAATTGCCGCCTGTGCAAGCCCCAGAAAGTTCTACTATTTCACCAATATCTTCAAAACCGGAGATACCTTCGACTCAGCAGGCTGAAAGTATTACGGACGAACCTATTGAACCGTCCCAAACTACATCAATTTCTTATTTGCCACCCGTTAGTAGTACATATCCATCTTCAACAATGCAAGTTAATGAATCCATATCTAATCTACCTCCCGTAACTCAAACGACCACTTCTATATCTTATTTACCACCTTCGAGTACTGCAATTACAGACGCAACGTCTGAATCCACGTCCGAATCTGTTTCATATTTGCCATCCAGTATTAGTACGTCTGTAGATACAAGACCTATAACGAGTACTTTACCAAGTTCTACATCGTCCACTATCTCTTCGCCTCAAACTGGAAAATACGAATGTACTGAAGAAGGTTTCTTATCGGATCCTTCTAATTGCAAAAAATTCTATCGTTGTGTACAAGGCCAATCTGGATATCAAAAGTATGAGTTTGAATGTGGTCCAGGCACAGCATGGGATCAATCTGTACAAACATGCAATTATATTGAACAAGTAGCTTCATGTTCAATGGAAAATAACGAGATCGATCAAGGTTCGACATCCAGTACTTCTAATCCCGTATCTGGATCTCTTATCACGAACAATTCTACAAGTACTGCCTCTAGTCAAATCACTGCGACTACCTCGTCATCCGCAATTCCAATTTCCACTACAGTTGTCAGTATTCCAGAAACATCTATGGAATCGTCTATGCCGGAAGGAGATAAAACAGAAGCTTCGTCAACAACAATCACTAGCGTCGGCGAAAAACCCGTTTCAGGAAAACCAGAAGAAATTCAAACGTCTGGAAGCTCTAGCACGGAAAATTCATCCGAGTCTTCATCCGAACAATCTAGTTCCGAATCAAGCGAAGAATCATCTTCATCTACCGAGTCACATATATCAGATTGCACAACTCAAAAGCCAAATAATACGATAGTATGCAACAAAGAAGGTTTCTATCCGCATCCAGTTCGATGTGATAAGTTCTATCGTTGCGTCGATAATGGTAATGGTTTCAACGTGTATCATTTTGATTGTCCACCAGGCACCATATTTGATCCTAGCATCAGCGTATGCAATTACCCTGAATCTGTTTATCCTGCGAGAGATTGTACGACTGGAAGTACGACTTTAAGCAATGTTAACGTGGAATCCACAACCGAGTCTGAAACGTCAGAACAATCCATATCAACGATAACTACTACTACTATACAGAGTACAACTCAACAAACAGAAGAAAGCACAATTATATCTAGTACAACGACATCGTCTACGATAACTACTACTTTAGCAGGAAGCACTATCACTTCTGGCATAGAATCCACGACTGTGGAAATGTCAGAAAATACCGAGAACATGACAGAGTCCACTGTTGAATCAATTACTAGCATCACAGAAAATGCTATCGATTCTAGCACTGAACGAACAGAAGCTTCTGATTCCACGGGATCAACGGAGTTTGAAAAGCCTACGACCGAATTTCAAGAATCCACAACGGAATCCCAGGAACAATCGACGACTGAATCGCAGGAGCAATTGACGACTGAATCGCAGGAGCATTTGACGACAGAATCATCTAATACGGAAGGTCAAGAGCAATCAACGACCGAATCGCAGGAGCAGTCAACGATAGAATCTCAAGAACAGTCTACAACGGAATCTCAGGAACAATCAACGACTGAATTATCAGAACTGACAACGGCGGAACCAGCATCTGCGACACCTTGTGCTATAGGCAATTTGACCGATGATCAAATAGCTCTAGTTTGTCCTACTGGCTTCCGAAGGCATCCAAAATATTGCAATTTATTCTATCAATGTACTTCCGAGGGAAATATGGAAATTAAGATCCTCGTATTGAGTTGTCCTGAGAATACTATATTTGATGAGAAAAAGATTCAGTGTCTACCTGAAGATAGAAGCAGTGACCCATGTACAGGCGCCAAAGCAAGCGTCAGATTATATAGAAGACTGGAAAATAATGCTTTATCTCCCGTAAGTAATTCTAATTAAATAATAAATTTATAATGAAAATAATGCGGTAAAGATATATTACAATATGCTTTCTTTCATATTAGGTAAAAGTATCGTCAAATCGGCTTTGTCCGGAAGAAGGACATTTCCCTTATCAACAAGGTTGCAGTGATAATTTTTACAAGTGTAAACGCGACATTCGGAACAATTTACAAGGATACTTCTATAAATGTCCCGAGAACTTTATTTATTGGTCGATTTCCAGAAGATGCGAACGCGTGACGCGTCTTCCAATGTGTTTGCATTTGGCAAACAGAAACAAAACCGATTGGAACAATCGATGGCAAATACCAACGGAAGACACTAATCTTTCCGCCAGAATGTTACGTTTCTCATGAATTGCTCGATAATCCCTTTTCTAAATTTCTATTATACATATATGAGAGATTTCACCATAAATGTCAATAGACAATATACAATAAATTCTCAGGTTAATATAATAATTATTCTTAATGAAGATCTTAAATAATTGAGTATTGTAAGAATTAGCAAAATTATATTAGTGCAAATAAATTGTTAAAAATAAGTGCTAGAATGCTCCAAGATATTTAAATGTATAACTTTCAATTTCAATATCTACAATATCCACGATGTTCATTTATCTTTCTTATTTATCAATCACAAAAAAACATTTATAAAATTCTTGCGAAACTTTACTAAAATTTTATTTATTTTAATACAAAGAATTATTTTTACTAGTGCAATACATATATGTATATTACCTTAATTTATAATATTTTACAAAACATTTAACAACATGGCTACGAAAGATCTTGATCAGAAATTTAATAAGAGATCTTTGGCAGTCGTCTTGAAAATTAATAATAATTAAACTGCCATTACGCAATCTTGATTAGTTTAGACGATTATGAAAAAGTGAATATATTAATGATTATCACCGGATAGGCATCGACTTTGCAATGAATCTCGGCTGGAAAAATATATTTTTATTAGAATTAGAGTTTATTTATTTTTATTCTCTTATTTACTATGCTATATATTTTATTTTAGATTATAAAATTTAAATTATCATTACATTAGGCAAAACAAAAACATATATGTATAAGAGATATAACGTATAAAAGTAAATAATCTCTAATTTTTATGAAATTATGTTGCTCAATGTATGTACAATATTACTTCTTGTGCAATTAATTATACTGTGTAGGGATGGTTGCGATACTCGTACTCATTGTCAGTATTCTAACTATATATATATTCACATAATATAGTAATACTTTTTACATTTAAGCTGCCAAATTTCATGTTTCATATGTAATACATGTGCGTGAAAAAGAATATAGTATTAGCAAAAATAAATAGTAAATTTTTTAAGACGTTCTATAAAAAAATTTACATGCAGAGTATACACGTATACATTTTGTACAAATCTTTAAACGTTTCTTATGAAAAACCAATGCTTTTTCATGAGTATTTTAATGTATTTATTATGATTAGAGTAAACTTATGATATATGATTTATAATATATGGTATATGATTAGCGTAATTAATACTTGTCTAATTTTAATTGTATAACTTTGCATGTTTATATTCGATCTCTATGCAAAATTCGTATTAATAAAAAATTGAAAGAATCGAGATATATAATATATATCTTATTTTTCCTGTCATTAAACACATTTTCTATGTATACTTTTAATTTTCAACTTAAAATTTTAAATCTGTCTAATCTCTTCACTTTTACTATATGTATGCATATACATATGTATATTTGCGTTTTGATATGCCACTAATAATATATAAAAAGAACAATTTTCATAGACTATTATATACTTCAAAATAAAATAAAAATTTCTCACTCACCGGTCGATGCACAACAACAAAAAGTTGACTATGTTTTGAAATTATGTTGAAATTACATGGATCTGTATATACAAATACAAAATTAAAATTATAGCACCGTCCAAATATATACTCAATATTTTAAAAAATTATATATTATTATATATAATAAATAATATACATAAGTATAAAGTTACCCAATTCAAAGTCGCTTCGTCGACATCGTCAATGCCTTGTGGATTCGAATTTCCTTCTCCGTTCACATCGATAGAGCTCAGGTCACACTTACATATATATTGTACTTATATATGTTGCACTCACTCGTGAAACTGCAGTTAATTATGCGCGCAATTTTCACAAATTTGAAATAACTAATAATTAACATTAAAAATATTAATAGAGAAAATACATTAATATTAATAAAAAATTTAAGAAATATTCGCGTTATATATATATATATATATATATATATATATATATACGCGCGCTCCGTCTTTGTAACCTATGCTCTCTCGCGTGAATTATGCGGCGAATAGTGAGAGAACAATATATAATTTGAAAGAAAAAACACGTCACTTTACGACCGTTCAACTAATTTATAAAGTGCACAAGATTATAATACAACAAGATTTTACTGTACTCACTACTTTTTACTTTTCTTTCTCACAAAGTTGCAAGCGCGTGCCAAAGTTTCAAGTTTTGCTACGAGATTTGGAATAAAGTTGGTTAAAATCGACAATTTTCAATACTCGATTAATCGATCATTCATCGCACAATCGATTCATATCTACTTTATGAGTGCGTTCGAAAATCCTATCTATGGGGTAGAGTATCATTGAATTGACCAATTAGAATAAAGAAATCTCTTTGCTCCTTTTGTTCTCATTGGTCCATTGAATGGACTATTTTTCTGGGTAAGATTTTTGAACGCGATCCTACTAGATATTGTGACTCATATCTTATATCGCGCAAATATCAGGAGAAGGAAGAGATTGAATGCTAAGTGAACAATTGTCAAAATCACACTGCAACCACTGCTAGCCCGATTGTAATTATTGCGTGACTATACGCGATAAAACTTCAAGAAAGGACAGAAACGTGAGTTTTATCAAAATAATAGAATGTTTCGCAGTTCAGCAAATTTTGATAAATTGTTAGGTGAGTTTCTTGAGTTTAAAATTCGTCCAAAATGTCGGAGCTTTCTCTAAGTCCATTGTTAATCTTTCGCAGATAAGGCAACGAGCCATCTGCAGTTAGAACCAGATTGGCCTACAATATTACAAATTTGTGACCTTATACGTCAAAGCGATGTTCAGTAAGCATAATTCTTGTAAAAAGTACACTTGCATTTTTTGCCAATGATTAGAATATAATATTGAACAACAACATATGTATTGTCAATTTAATTCCGCGTTACTCGAGAAAGAAAAAATTGTATCAGAGATATATTATTCTTGTATTATATTGTTATATTTGTTTTTAAGCATTTTTCATTTTTAGGCCAAAAACTGCACTTGCTGCCATAAGAAAGAAAATAATAAACCCTAATCCACATGTAGCGCTATATGCTTTATTGGTAAGTTGTAATTTAATATCATAGTATAAGAGAGAAAAATATTGTATTTATTATTTTCATTTATTAATGCCCTAATCACATACACACAGGTACTGGAATCTTGTGTAAAAAATTGCGGAACACTGATTCATGATGAGATTGCTACCAAACAATATATGGAACAACTAAAAGAATTAGTCAAGAGTTCTCCGCATGAAAATGTTAGATTGAAAACTTTAGAGTTAATACAAGCTTGGGCCCATGCATTTCGTCATAGTCCCAAATATAGAACAGTCCAGGTAGATGATTATAGTTTGTTAAAATTTTTATTATCAATATATAATTTTATTATGTGCCTATTTCTTTGTATCTCTTTACAATTGCAGGATACTGTAAATATAATGAAAGCCGAAGGATATCAATTTCCTGCTTTAAAAGAAAGTGACGCTATGTTTAGAGCAGATACTGCACCTGCATGGGCAGATGGTGAAGTATGTCATCGGTGTCGCGTTACTTTCAGCATGGTTCAACGAAAACATCACTGTAGAGCATGTGGTCAAGTCTTTTGCGGTCAATGCTCCAGCAAAGTTTCTACTCTACCAAAATTTGGGATTGAAAAAGAAGTACGAGTTTGCGAAGCCTGTTACGAACAAGTTAACAAGTTAGTGAAATTTGCATTTCATGCATCTGTACCTTATATTATGTAAAGATATTTTTGAAACTATAGTCTTTTTCCAGACCATCTGCAACACAAAATAAAGAGACAGATCTTCCAGCAGAATATCTCAAAAGCACTTTGGCTCAGCAGCAACAAGTATGTATATATTCGTGTTTTATTGATACTGAATAATATAAAAATAACTTTTTAGGGCATATAATAATATATTGAAAATATATAGTAAAAAAAACTAATTACATTCAATCTTTAAATAACTTGCAATTAAATTATACACCAGTCTTTTTGAGTTGTATCATCTATTGTACTATATTCAATTCTATATATATTCAACTTTAAGAGTATTCATTTATATAATCAAATTATTAGTCAAACATGGCTTCCTCAGTGTCCCAGGTATTCTTATTCTTTATTTAAAATAATGATTTATATATGATGATTCAAAGTAATATTGAAAATGATAAATGTATATTATACAATTGCAAATTGCATTATGATTTATAATCATAATATAATCATAATATAATTATACAATAATAATTATTGCATTATACAATTATACAATTGTATTATTTCATTATCATAGAAATATTGAATTCAAGGAGAAGAAACTTCTATTGAAACTTTAATTTGATTTCTGAGATAACTCTTTGCAATAATATTAGATATTAATATTAGATATTAATAAATTAGTTTCCTAAGTGTTTTATATATATACATACTACTTTTTATATCTTTAGGTTCCAGTTAGAAAAACGGAAGAAGAATTGCGGGAAGAAGAAGAATTGAATCTAGCAATAGCTTTGAGTCAAAGTGAAGCTGAACAGAAAGAAAAAGAGAAGAAACGTGCTACAAGTGCTTTAAAATCTAATCCTGCTCCTATATCTAGAACAACATATTCACCACCACTGTCGCCGGTTAGTCTTCTATAACTCTTATTTAAAGCATCTTTTATTGTGTAAAATCATTATCACTAATCTACATTTTATTATGAATTAGATTGCTAAAATAGTAATATTATTTTAGTATTTTTTGAAATTATATAGTTTTTCCGCGTACGCGAGATTCAAATATTAGTATATATCCGATCCATTTAATTTTACAAAAATTACATATAAAGATTTTTTTTTTATTTTTTTATTATTTTTTTTTTTTTTTTCATTAGGGTCCTAGTCCATCACGGATACAAGATGACGATGAGATTGAACCTGAGCTTGCTAAATATCTAAATCGCAAATATTGGGAGCAAAGACAAACTGTAAACGAAGAGCATGGATCAAGAGTAGATGTGACTAGTCCATCCGCGCCAAATATAAGCAGTCCTATGCCTCAAAGAGTCGTACTTGTAAAACAGGAGAATGGCGAGATTGATACTCAAATGGAAGAATTTGTAGGTGGTCTGAGATCTCAGGTCGAAATTTTCGTAAATAGGATGAAAAGTAATTCCTCGAGGGGAAGATCAATCGCTAATGATAGTTCAGTTCAAACTTTATTCATGAATATAACAGCTATGCATTCCAGGTATGTTCAATAAATCTATTATTTTTATTTTTGGCATTTTGTCAAATGTATGTTTGTATGTGTGCATATATGAGTATATGTGGATGTTATATAAAATAGATAAAACAAAACACATGTTTTTTTTTTTTTTTTTGTAGATTACTAAGATATATCCAAGAGCAGGATGATAATAGAGTGTATTACGAAGGCTTGCAAGATAAATTAACTCAGATGAAGGATGCTAGAGCTGCTTTAGATGCACTTCGAGAAGAACATAAGGAAAAGTTACGGAGGAGAGCGGAGGAAGCTGAAAGACAGCGGCAAATGCTAATGGCACAAAAACTGGCAATCATGCGAAAAAAGAAGCAAGAATACTTACAGTATCAACGCCAATTAGCTTTACGAAAGATTCAAGAACAAGAGAGAGAAATGCAAATGCGTCAAGAGCAACAGAAACAGCAATATATAATGGGTAATTTAGGCGCAGTTTGTAATTTTATTTAAAATTTTCGGGTCTCTATCTTTATTTTCATTGAGATGATATCTATTCTATTTTTACAGGAGGTTATCAAGCAGTTTCAGATTTTATGGGACCTTCTCAAGGTTCACCTGTTCGTCATGTCCATTATCCGACTCCTGGAGCTAATTATAATCCTATGTCACCTACGAATCAAGGAGTTTATATGTATGGGCAACCATCCATGAGTCAATATCCTATGCAGGGTTATAACATGCCGTCGATGAATACATTGCCGGTGCATATGATAACATCGCTTCCTAATCCGGATCAACAATCGTCAGACCCATCCATCCAAGGACAGGAGAATATAAGTTGTGTGTCTATACCAGGCCCAGGAATAGTAAGTTTATAAATTTTTACAAACATCTTTGTAAGTTCTTCTACATGAATCCACAAGTATTTGATAAATGTTGCTTTTTCAGATGCCTTCCCAAATGACAACGTCTATTCAACAGCTTCAGCCACCGAGCAATCATCAGATAGGACCCCAACAAAGTCCTTCGGTACATATGCCACCAGGACAATCTTCAGCAGGTAGACCACCTCAACAAGGTGTTTCATCTCAAATATCACAGCAAGCAGCTTCCTCGACTCAAATCGGATTACCTCCGATACCTCAAAGTCACATGGGTCCTTCATCAGGTCCAGTAGCTCCAGGGAGTCTCGTACCTACTGGAACTGTGGTCGGTCTCCCTCCACAAATAGGATCGCAACCATCCACACTACCTGGTAATCAAGGATCCTCGATGCCAGGGCATGTCGTTTCCAACGCTGCCATTTCCTCTCAACCTTCGGGCGTTATTCAAATATCTGCCGGCAGCGGACCTGCAACTAGTCAGGCTTTACCTGGTCTTCAAGCATCTAATGTATCGACAATGCAAAGAATGGCTCAAATTCCAGCAGCACAGTCAATGTCGTTTCAAGCTGCTCCTCCAATTCCAGCTGCAGCCCGCGAAGCTTTGCAAGATGTTGAAGATACAAAACCTAAAACAGCAGAATTGATTTCTTTTGATTGAACATTATGTATAATGCATTTAAAGCAATGAAAAGTATTGTTTTACTCTTCTTTCTAAATTAAAACATTGACATTGTAAAGTTAAAATACAATTGTTTATTTTACTTAATGAAATTTTGCCTCTGGTAATAAAACTATACTTTTATAGGCTTATTGCTTATTGATATATAATATTAAACTATTTCTTTAAAAAAAAAAAAAAAATGAATTTATATACATTGTGCAATTTAAGATATTAAAATAAAACTTTAAATTTAAATAAGGAAAAAAAGATTGTTTATATTAAAAGTGTTTTGAATGAAAATACTTAACATCCTTGATATTGAAAATGGGGAGTAACGCCCAATCGGACACGTCGCTAATTGGCAACAAAGCTTCTTTACGATGTGAAGCATCAAGTGAAATTCATCTCGTATAAACACACATAAATGTATATAAAATTTGAAATCAGGTTGCATTCGCGCGAAAATTCTACCCGTAGAGTAGCATTTAATTGATCAATCGAAAGAAGAAATCCTCTTATCCTGATTGGTCAATTAAACTCTACTTCATCTCGCGAGTAGGATTTTTAAACGAACCCCCATTGTCTAACAATGCTATTCGCAGTGCTTCCAACCAATTACAATTGATATTTTACAGCATCGACCAATCGCACAATTCGAATAGGAGTGCTCTTATTTGCGCAGAAGCACGCAGCTCTCGTTCTTTTTCATAAACAGTGAAACAGCATTCGACGCTCAGTTTTCTATAGTCTTCTATGGTCATCTATCGTTCGCGTGCATTTGCGTTTGACATTCGTGTCGAGAGGTTCGCTTCTAATCAAACAAATTTCCTGTGAAAGGCATTGCTGATTAAATAGAACGAATAATCAGGTAAGATAATCGTAGCGTTTGAAAACGATTGCGATCAACAACTAAATATGCATACATAATTCGTAACAATAGCCCGTGTGAGCGTGAAAATATGTATCGAACGCGAGTGAGAAGTCGCTGTCGTTTTCCACGACTTCTCAGGCATCTTGGAAAAGTGCATCCAGACTCGCCGCCATTTTGTTTATTGTGTGTGTTCACTTTTGGAGGGAAATTGCCGTCGTATATATATGTATGTATATACATGATTGTCTCATCAAACTCGAGATTAACCAACGCAATTTCATACCAGCGCGTTTCATGAATGTTATTGATATATTATTCCCGCGTTGGAGAAAAATAAGTTTGGTCGTTTCAACACTTTCGATATTGTCTCATTGTTCGTTCCACCCTTTCCTTTTCTTCCCCTTCCCTCTTACTTCTCTCTCTCTCTCTCTGTGTCCGCATGACACTGGTAGCTTTTCGCCGAGAAAAGACTCAAGTGTGGTAAATATTTACAGTCATGGCTCGTACTAAGCAAACGGCTCGTAAGTCGACCGGTGGTAAGGCACCCAGGAAGCAGCTCGCCACCAAGGCAGCGCGTAAAAGCGCGCCGTCCACTGGAGGTGTCAAGAAACCACATCGTTACAGGTATGCTTATTTGATTAATGTGATTACAATCCATTTATTTTAAAAATGATACAAATATTGGTGTGTGTATGCGTATGTGTGTGTACGATACATCCAAGATGAGAGGCAATTGTAAAAAACATTCTAAATATTTCAATACAAATTTATAAACTTAATACGTTTATTTAATGCAATGTTTTATATATTATCACCTTGTAAAAAATAAAACAACCAAATATTTTAATATCTGTAGGAATTACTTATCTATTTACGTCCATGTGTCTCTTTCAGGCCTGGTACTGTAGCCCTAAGAGAAATTCGAAGATACCAGAAGTCAACAGAATTGCTGATTAGGAAATTGCCGTTTCAACGTTTGGTTCGTGAAATTGCTCAAGATTTCAAGACCGATCTGCGTTTCCAAAGTGCCGCTATAGGAGCTCTTCAGGAAGCATCGGAAGCTTATTTGGTTGGCCTGTTTGAAGATACCAATCTATGCGCCATTCACGCCAAACGTGTTACTATCATGCCAAAAGATATTCAGTTAGCGCGACGAATTCGTGGTGAACGCGCTTAAATCACTCGTGTTTGCAACAGTTTTTCTCATTTTCTTATCATTTGGACATTTTATGTTTTTGAACAATCTAAAAATTATATTATTAACTTTCTTCCGTATATATTTACCATAGTTTATACACTGCCAATCATAGTAGAGATGTTAGAGAAAGAGAATAATGAGTGAGTCTGTAATAGATTCCATAATACGATAAAATATAACACAATTAACACATGATACAGTGATAAAAGAAAATAAAAATGAAAAATATAATTTATTTGTCTTTAACAAAAAAAAGCACTGTACAACTACTAATTAGTTTTTCATATTTGGATAGATAGAAAAATAACGTATAGCAATATTGCATATAGATTTTGCGTATCCTTTTCTTTAAAAGACAAATCCAAGAGTTAACAATTTTTATTTTAGAACTTTAATCAACTTTGCTTTGTAGTAGTTTGCAGATTATCTTATTCCAATTTATAACGTCTTTACATACAAATAAAATTGCTAATACTTATTAATATAGACTTTCATACATAAAATGTAGAGTATAAAACAATTGAAAATGTATTCTGTGTATATATATACATATATATACACACACACACACACACACACATAAGTCTGTTTATCGAAAACGCGGTATGTGTGAAAAAGATTATTATAAGTTTATTAGTTTATCGTAGTATAACATTATTATATGTGACACATGTATATCGATTCGCATTTTTCATTCTTTGAAAAGTGTAGAATTTTAAAAATGTACTCCATGTGATGTCGTATATGTCTCATATATCTTATTGAAGATACGACAAGAAAAGAGCTGCATTTTTGCAAAAATACTTTTTTACACACTGATATATCTTGAAACGTGCGTGTATAAAATGTGTGTGTGTATGTTGCGTGTGAGGTGGAAAGGAAAGAGAAAAATATAGTGAAAAATGTGTATCCATAAAAAAAAAAAAAAAAATTTTTTTTTCCTTTTTTTCTGTATATTTTGGTCCAAGTAAATTAATTTTATGTTGAAGGATAACTTTCCTCAAAAGTTATCTATTGTCAGTGCAGCTCTTTTAATGTCGAGTTATTATAAGTTGTAATTATCTTAATTATTAATAATAAATAATTACATAGCACTATTGATAATTGTAACAACAATACAGTAAAATACATTTTCTAATCGATGTAATGAAAAAAAAAAAATTGTATTTCCTCGTGGGTATATATATATATATATTCTTTTTGTATACATTTCTTATACCATGTCCGAGATCTGTAACGTCACAAGCATACAATCACTCTCGCGCCTGTGCAAGCGAACGCATTTGCGGTATATTGCACGACGCTATCGATTTGTCGCGGAATGCTTGCGACGAGGGCTGTATAGTATATGTGTGCGCCCACATATAAGCACGTATCTCTTACATTGCACGGCACACATACGCACAAAAATCTAGCGCAAATTATGTTTTGCGTGTGTGTGCGTGCGCGCGCGCGCGCTTTTTCCTACAGGCCGGACATCGATCTCAAGATTTCGCTGATCGATACTCGACGCTATAGCAAGAAGGATAGTCCTATACTACGTCAGGCGTTATACATATATAGCCGCCTTTCTCCGCGTAAAGTAAATAGTAGCGTCGCGTCATCGTTTTTTGATTCACGTATTTTTTTCTCTCTCGCATAATTGAAATCGAATGACGAGATCGACCAGATTACAAGATTATCCGGTTACAAAATAACGGCGCGCGATAATTGAGGTGTAAGTATAGGTACTTCCTCTCCTCTCCGTGTCGAAACTATTTCGCGCGATTGCGAATATGCGGTTTCGTGTCGCGTTCAACCCAAGTAACTTCCGTGTGTGTGTGTGTGCTTTATTTTTCTTTGGTGTAACGTAACGAAATCCTAATTGTTTCTACAATTCCTAAGGATAGGGTTTAATATTTTGCAGAGACTGTAATTTAGCTCGAGTACATATTTGTAAAGCGATTATCAATGAGCGTGATTGTTCGAGATTGTTCGCGAAGACGAAGCCTCACCCGCGAGGACCAGCAGCCACATATATGCCACATCCTACATTTAGCGCTAAAATGTCCAACTATTGTAACAGGCTCGAAGCAATCGAGAGTGTTATTTCTTCCCCCAATTTGCTTACGTATAAAATATAATCGTTATTATTCGTGAAAAATCAAAAGTATATAGTTCTAAATATGGGATTATAGATACGCGTCTGCTTAGGTAGAAACTCGGAACTCGGAACAAAGGATATATAGCTCGAGGACGATCGCACAATTGCACGATGTAAAGCGGGTGTACATGTCGCGGACGTTTGTTGTTTAGCATTTCGGCTTTGCATCGATCTTGTCCGAGTCTGGGGAAATCGTCGTATCACGACGATGACGATGAGATAGCGGCGCGCGATATTTACATTCTTAAACTCGTTAGTTTTGCGCGGCGTCCATCGATCGATCGAATTCCCCCTTCCCCTCCCTCTATCCGGGAGAACAATTTTCTCGTTCGCGGCAATTGTTCGCGTTCTTCCGCGCGAGAGAGAAGCGCGCGACGCGGGTGCGGGAGGGGGTGGGGTACGCTCGCTCGAGAGAGCGTATCGTAGTAAGATTTCGAGCGATTGACAGGGCACTCGCGCCGCACTCGATGCACCGGCGACCAATGCGACGCGACGGCCGAACGACGGCTCGCTGTCGGATTGGCCGGCGGCGCACCGCGAGCTCTATATGCCTCTCGCACGATTTAATTTCCAGGGATGAGGGGGAGAGGGGGAGGGTAAGTAGACGCGAGAGAGTCGTGACTCGGGAGAGCGTCCACTGCCATCGGAGTGTGCGAGGATACGGGATAGCGTACCTAGTTTATTCGCGTCCGCTCGTGTTCGATAATCCGCTCGAGGTGGGTGGTGAGTCCGAGATCCGCGAAGGCGTCGCTTGCGCGCGCGCGCACGAGCGCGAGCGAGCGCTTGTCGCGAAACCCGCGAGTGAAAACGGCGTCGATCGCGGACAGGATCGAGCGCTTTCCGGGATAAAACTCTAGTTTCCACCGCGCGACATTCGTCGCGTCCATCTATACGAGCCGGCCACCATTTTGCCATTGACGTTCACGGACGGGGAACGGCGTCGCGGGTGGCGACGCGTGACGCGACGTTTCTCGTCCTTTTCTCGGAAAAACTCGCGCGATCGAGCCGATTTCTCGCGGGATTCCGCGAGCATCGTCGCCGAACGCCTCTCCCCAGGTCGTACCTGGGTCTCGAAGCGACGGGAATTTCTCGCCTGACAACGCGCGGGTGTTTTTTTTTTTTCCTCCTTTCCTTTCCTCTCCTCTTCTCTCCTCTCCTCTCCTCTCCTCTCCTCTCCTCTCCTCTCCTCTCCTCTCCTCTCCTCTCCTTTCATTCGCCGTCTCACGGAGGAACGAAAGTTCGTGCATTGCGCAACGCGCGGCGTTCCTCGACGCGCGCTTCCTCCGCGCGATCGCGCGAATAGCAACGGATTGTTCCCCCACCTCGCAATGACAATTACCACCACCCCATCTCCCATTCTAACAATAAATATCTTTTCCCACTCCCCGAGCTACGAGCTATCCAATATCCAATCTATCCGTGAATGCGTCTCGCGCTGTCTCGTGCTGCGTGTCGATGATCGATTGTATTTAATTGTCGAGTCGTTTAAAAAACTGATTAACGATTGAAGGATATTTTACGTAACCAAAGAAATATAAGAATAAGATAGTCCGTGCAAGGGCCAAAACAGAATTTAACGATTGATTGAAATTTTCTTCTGTCATTGTCGAGAAAAATATTTAATCGATATCTCTTATTGTGTTAGGTTAAGTCATGGCGCGTACTAAGCAGACGGCCCGTAAATCAACGGGAGGAAAAGCTCCTCGCAAGCAACTCGCTACAAAGGCGGCCAGGAAGAGCGCACCGTCCACCGGCGGTGTCAAGAAGCCGCATCGTTATAGGTATATATACATATATCTATGTGCTATATGCGTAGAGGTGTATAAATTATCAAAAGTATCGCGAAATATTGAATATTAGAAAAACCAATACGCGTTGCTTGGGTTTACCTTGACTTTTCATATTCGACGTTCGCAACGATTTATACACGATGCCTTTTACGATTTTCACAGACCTGGTACCGTTGCTCTTCGAGAAATCAGAAGATACCAAAAGTCGACGGAATTGCTAATCAGAAAATTACCTTTTCAACGTTTGGTACGTGAAATCGCGCAGGACTTCAAGACCGATCTGCGTTTTCAAAGCGCCGCTATAGGCGCCCTGCAGGAAGCATCCGAGGCATATCTCGTTGGTCTCTTTGAAGATACCAACTTGTGCGCGATTCACGCAAAACGCGTCACAATTATGCCTAAGGATATCCAGTTGGCTCGGCGAATTCGCGGCGAGCGTGCTTAAGGGACGCTGCGTAATGCATACATACCGTTTACTGCTATTATTATTATTATTATTATTATTATTATTATTATTATTATTATTAATATTATATTATTAATTACATACATTACTGTTTGCAATCGCATCGTGGATGAAGCACTTTCATTCCAAGCTCTACACATATTTTATCCATATAGAGACATTAAGCGCTGTATAGCGCGCGTTATTGTTTAACAATTTTGTCATTCTGATGAATAAAACACGTTTCACAAGTTGTAATCACGGGATATAAAAGTAATCTTTTTTTTTCTTTTTTTTTCTTCCCTCGAAACTACGTTTTTGATAGCTCTTCAATTTAGTTATATATGTATGAAATTAATTTGCAATAGTTGTGCTAAAAATTAATATAAGGTACACGCAAGATAATTTCGATTATACGACATTTGGAAATGACGTTTCTGTTCGCTATTTATCTTCTTATCACTATTACTAATATACATAATAATGTCATTATCATTATTAGTATTTGCAAAAAGTGTGCACTAGAATAAGATACTCTTGCAGTAAAGTTGAGATGTAGCGCTTAACATATTAGATCTCTGTACTCGAGTTACATACATCATTTTAATCACCTAAGCATTGTGTAAAAATTTGTGTAAAGATAAACGCATTTCGTATAAATAAATCTTCTAAATTCACACGACTCACTTTTATATCACCTTATCTTACACCGTTATATTTTTATCTGAACTCGCTCGAACTGCCCCGGTGAAACTTGATTTATGATTTTATACAAAAACATATACGATATACATTGTTAAATTAATATGAGTTTATTTATTTGAATAAAATTCTCAGATTTTCATAATAGTATAACATGATGTTTCATTTACGATAACAATTTTGTATCTTATCAGAGAATACATCTCTTTCGCAACTTAGTGCTTTAAAGCACTGAATTTTAAATGTAAATCGACGCAAACATGCTATTTTTTTTACTAATATTTATTTTAATGTATATATATTTATTGGAATTCATCCAATAGCCATAAAAATCAATTATTTTTCCAATTAGAAAATGATAAAAAAATAGAAGAATTTTACATGTGTGTACATATGCATAAATATGTTTAAAGCGCTAAAAAGTATACATTTTTACAAAGTACATGTACTAATTATTTATGAACAATGATACACTATTGCAGTTATGATCAATTATACCTATATATTAAAAAACATTTCATAAATTATTTATTAATTATGTAATTTCCTACAAGCGTCACAAGTATATTCTTTTATAATAAATATAATAATATTATTCCATTTTATTATTACATTTTATTTATGTTTAATATACCTAAAGTGCTCGAGGCAATAATATGTTAAATTACATATTACCAATTTGATGAATAAATAAAAGAATGTATTATAAAAAGCTAAAACGTAGAGCTATAAATCACGCAAATAAGCCATTATTTTATTTTGCAACATTTACGTTTGTTCCTTAAGGTGATCTCTAAAGAAAATGTAAGATTTAACTTTTTGCCGAGGCTATTCAAATTTCATAAAATTGAGGAAAAGCTTAAGATTTTTATCTGGCTTAACATTGTTATTGACCCAAGCTCTTTATTTGCATGTACAGATTCACAAATTTCCATTTTTTCATAATTTCGAACCATATAAAACCACAAATTGTCTGAAAACAATTATAAAGTAGAGAATAATTAAGAAAAAAAGAACATCTTTTTTTATATAAATATATAAATAATAAATAACGATATATATATATATATATATATTTTGTATTATTTTTTGTTATTTACATGAAAATTAGTTATCATTTACTATATATTATATAGTTATATATTGCACATGTGGCAATCATATTAATATATGTATATATATTATATCAATGTAGCATAATAGGCTTGAAAGAGTTAACATGATAGAGAAGTCGATTCAAGTCACATCGGGGGATACCGATATATTTTGTTATCATAGTGACATACTTACACATGTAAGTTATTTTTATAAGAAAATAAATCATTTATTTATCGTAACAAAAACGCAAACGAAAATACTTGACGAGTTACATTGCGAATGGTATAAAAAGTAGGAATACTGTATTATTCCGTTAGCAGCATTTATCGGCATCACTGAAAAATATCGCTTGTAATAATTACAGCAAATTAATGTCATTTGATATATATAATTGGAAAAGAGTATAGTAATTCATCAACTTTGCCAATTTATGATTATTCTACACAATGTTTTTTAACAAACAAGTTATCATAAGAAAAATTTTATTTTACACCCGTGAAAACTATGAACGACTCTTTATTTTTGGCATGATAGAGTGCTTTCTAATTTTAATTGCGAATAATTGAATTTTCAGAATAACTTAATAATAAGACTTAAAGTCATTAAATAAATTTTCGTTACTAACATTACATCTCGGAATTGTACAATGTGATGATGTGCGGATATATGATTGCGCTGCGACATTATCCTGCGCTTACAATCGAATGTGGTTGTTGTTTCCTGAGGCTGGGCTTCTGACTTGCCGTCTAGCTCTAATTGAACAAATGCAATAATCTCTTGTTATAGCTTGTACTTTATCTAATACTGAAAATATACATGTGTGTGTGTGTATTACACACACACACACATACATACTAGACAGGTATGATCTATTTAAAATAGAAAATATGCATGCATTGATTAATTTTGTGCATAATTTGACTAAATATTGTTTGCGCAAATAAAAAAATCCATTCTTAAATTTTACTCTATTAATACATATATTTAGGATATCATATTAATAATGCTATAATATTTCTACTATACCATATAATGTATTGTATGGGATAAAAGTAACAATGGCCATTCATACGGGAAAGGACTCATAAATGTACTGTTTCATATTTTTTATCGTATATGTATGTGTGTGTGATATCTTTTATATTACAAAAATATTTTTTTTGTATAAAGATTGAGCCACACGAATAATCTCACGTCAACATAAATTGACTTAATGTAGCAATAAGTCAATTTAAAAAATGTTATTTACAATGTACACACAAATGCTGTTTAAAATTGTTTAAATATTATATCATTTTTTTTATTACAGCATTGACATTAATTTTTTTAATACAATTGCACATTTCTGTAGCGCTTGATATCTGTGTGTGTGTATGTATGTATATATGTGTGTGTGTGTGTGTGTGTGTGTGTGTGTGTGTGTGTGTGTGTGTGTAGTATATACATATAATATCACACTAAACATAAGAGTATGTAATTTATTACCACAGTTTTTCACAAATTTGAAACATTTTGTTACTTGAATGAATCTTTTTCTATATACAAGGCGCGTAAAACTCATATTTTAAATTAATTATACAAATGTCTTTTTCTGTAATATTAATATCTACAATTAATTTTACGCAAGAAACTTTCATTATAATATGTGAAAAACTTATGTAATATTTATATGCTAACAAACAAATATATAAAAATCGCAGAATATATCTATTATTAGCAATTATATCTTTTACTTCAATGGAATAATATGAAATTTTGTTTCAAGAAATTAGATTGCATGATCATCAATCAGAATTAATTATATAGACATGTATAGATGTACATTATATACATTTTTAATTATAAATCTACTTTGTATTTGAATTTATATAAATATATATGTGACTTTTTGCATTTTCAAATGTGTCTATTGCACTTTGCATTAAGAAGATTTTGCACATGCGACACTAATATAAAAAATTACTGTGCATATTTATTTTGCAAAATAAATATTATTTAATTATTCTTTTAAGAGCAGATTATCAAGTTACAATAGAATAAAAACAAATATATATGCACACATGTAGTTTCCAATAAAAAATAATTAAACATTTATATTGAAACATATTCAAACATGGCACATGCTTAGGAAACATTGTTATAAAAAGAAAAAAGAAAAAAAAATATCAGTTACATCATTGTCATATATAAGTTATTTAACAATGGCTTAAGAAGCATAAGAACAAACACTGTACACTCTCCACCAAATAAGGAATCCTTAATATATTAAGAAATTTTGACTAAACAAATTGAAACAAATATGACATAATATTAAAGAATTTTTTTTCATAAATTATATTAAAATAAAATATTGTATATAAGAGAAATTTTTTGCTATATAATATAATAAAAGGGCAGTCATCTATTGAATAAGAGAGCCAGCCATCTATTTCTATTAAACCTAATATTGCGTGTAAAAAGCCTTAGATATATAATAAATATATAAATTGTGGACATCTTTTGACGCTGATACAGCATATTCAATGGAAACACAACCAACATATAACAGTAAGTACAATTGTAAATCAGTGAGAGTATATCATATATCATATTTTTTTATACAACATTTTTTGTTCAGAATTATGAAAATTTATCGAGAAATATGAGCAATTAATTTGTTAATTTATCAATCTAATTATAAGAAGAATATATTAAAATAGATACATGACATCAATCTGTGTATAGATTACACGATAAAACAGAAGTACACAACACAATTTAATATGATTAAATAATTGCTGTGTTACCTGTAGAGATCACGAACTTGATCTTCCCGAAACGCGTTTCTGCTTGTGTTCAGCTTGTTTTCCAATGCCTGCAGAGAAGAATAATTATGATTAAGATTATGCCATTTAATATATCTTACAGCTATGTGATTGACATAATAAAGTTAAATTGACAAGAATGTTAGAGCAAGGATATTAAATTTGTTATTTTAATAGTACAGCGTGGGATTATGGAATTTTTTCGACAATACATAAATTAGGTTTGGTGCACAGTGAATAATCACAAGCACTGCAATAACAAAAAATCAAATCGAAACCTGTTCTTTAAAGAGATGCAAAATAATTTAACGACGAGAAATCACATTGAAGATCTGTACGCGGTCGGTCTAGGTTGTTGCCTTATACATTGAGTAGACACATGAGTCTGGGCCGCTGATAAAATAGTAGATGAGGTAGTATTTGATATCTGTCCGTTTGGACAAGTGCATTTTATTCTCCTACAGTCCATGCAGACCCATCTGTCAAGCTACCACAAAACACCAACTACGTCACACCAACTGCCGAGACTACTCCAAGCGCAAATCAAATGTGATTTGCTCTTGCAACATGTACAGGAAATATTTACAACCTTTCATTATATATTGCTATATACATAATTACATTCTATCAATTTATCCGTGATATAATATCACTAAGCAAATATGATGTTTGGCCAATAAAATTAATGAAACTATCTATATCAATGGATGTTTAATATATATATATATATATATATATATATATATATAATTTTACAAATGGCATAGTTTATACTATACATAAAAGGTACAGTAAAACATACAAGCCATGCTTCAAGCTTAAAAGACTACTAGTGCAATGAAGAAAATATAATCGAGGAATTGCGTGAGCTTACCCCGACTTTTCGCATGAGATCACCAATCATATTCATTGCCAGTATTCTGGTACAGGGTGGCAATGGTTGGCTATTATTATTATTGTTGTTTCCAATAACACCCCCTACCATCCCATGTCCAACTGAAGAATAATAAGAAAAAAAATTAATTCTCGCTTTCTAAATCTATATATACACACACACACACACACACACTTATATTTTAATATTATTTATAATCAAATACAACTATAAATCTAATAAATCTCTATCATTAAATCTAAATTGTATAATATTTATATTATAAAAGATATATTGAAAAAGTCGAAATAAAAAAAAAAAATATTGCCAAAGATATTTATTCAGTATTACATTAGTGATAATACTGCACATTGATTTGTTTTTAATAAGAGAAAGAAAGGGAAGGGAAGTGCGAGGAAAGACACGCGCACATGTGGGATAGAATGTATAATTAAACAGTATTAAAGAATTAATAAACAATAAACAATTTTTAAAAATAAATAATAAAGTAAATCACAAAATTGCAAAATAGGTAAATTATTCTAAATAATTCTCATTTTATGCAATACATTTTTATATCAATATTTCCTTCTTCTAGGCCATGTGAAATTTTTCACTTTTTGATGTTTGCACGATTGATTGTAGCTTTCATCAATCTCGGTAATTGTTTTTGTAATGCAAAATGGAAAACATGCTTTAACAAAAGCGTTATATAACCTACGTTTTATCGGCGAAGTCGTTGTATTATTCGAAGGTATGGTTTGCGAAACTATCTGACTAGTGGGTGAATTTGATTCCAATTCGGCCTGTAGCTTATTACTGTCGACGATACTATTACGAACTCTCTCAACGATCTTATTATTATCAGCATGATGCCTTTCGTGTACTTGTATCTCCTGCTTCAAATCTAAAATAATATGAAATGTTAACTACTTTTCGTATTGCAAAATAATGTTGAGTAAAAAAAATCTTATTAACCTCTAACTTCATCCATCAGTCTTTGCACTATAACTTTTAGGCTTTCTTTTTCATCGAGTTCTGATTCAAGTAAGGCATTCTTTTCTATAGCTAAATTAAACTTAGCTTCTATTTCCTCTTCCGTGACCCTATTTATCCTGTGAAAGATGTATCATTGTTTTATTATATATATCTACCGATTTATTTAATTCCATCAGCTTTTCAGCTTATTATCCGCACAGTGAAGAAATATGAGATACCTGTGCGCTCTTTCCAAGTCGTCATTTTTTTGTTCGAGTTCTCTAATATACTTTAGAAGATGTTCGTGCTGTTGCTGCAAATCTTGTGCTTTTCCTTGGAACATGATGCAATCTGTAGACTGCTGATCTAATCGCATTCTCAACTGTTCGACTTCTGTAGCAAGTCTTGCATTTCTTTGTCTCAATTCCCTGTTCGTTTTTTCTGCTTGTTCCAAGGAGGTTTCTAATTCTTTCTCCAACATTTGTGAATTCTCTTGAAACTCTTCCAGTTCACGTTCAACATCATACTTTCTGTGACAATGTAATAAATGTTTTTAATATCTTTTGCTATGAAAAATCACTATATTTTTTATATGCTTGTATACAAAGAATACAAACGTTTATTGTGATATAATGAAAAAATAATGTACCGTGGTTTAGCGAAACTTTATTTTATATATATACATATATATATAAATATATATATATATATATTATAAATTATAAATGCAGACGTTACACTGACTTGTTTAGTCATTAAATAAATAGCAATAGTTTCTTATTCAATTTATGACAATTAGTGCAATGTTAATTTATGCAGTACAATTTAAATTTGTATTTTAACTCTATATATATGGAAAAAAAAAAAGCATTTTCACAATAGAGTAACATACATATATACATGTTAAAAGGCATGCTATCATTCATTTTCTCATATATATTATATGTATACGTAACATATACTACCTTTGATGCATTTGATGAGCTAAATCCATCCAATATTGAATCTCATCGTCCTTTGACAAAAATTCCGGCGTATCTATATCCATCGTTGTTCTTGAGGATCTTCACGACACTTGTATATAATCCCTGCTGTCTTCCGATCTTTGACTGTTGCAAAATGATACAGATACAATCGCTCACACTAACATTCTGCAAGAAAGCAAGAATGTAAGAAAATTCCTTGGTAATCAAGAGAACATAAAATAAAGATATAAAAATGGATACAACATTTAGACAATGTATCGTTATTCTTGCTCAAGTATCTTCGATGCTACGCACGCTCATATATGGTACGTACAGATTAGTGTCCTCGAGCCTTTAGTTTTAAAAGCACGTCAAGAATACATTCTATTCCGATTCAGCTCAAATTTCTCTTCGCACGAGTGAGTATTTGTCAAGTTGAAAGAATCGAAAAGTAAAAACACGTCGAAAGATAAACGTGCGCTTTGACGAAATCAAATGACAACGCAAATGTCATCCGTGTTACATGAATCACACTAGCTGTCGATGAGCAAGATCTCCGTAGCAGAGGCGTAAAAAAATTGGAGGCGCAGTAGCAGCGAGCGAAAAATGCTTAAACGGAAATCGTTTATTCCGTACCTATTTCGTATTTCGACCACGCGCATCCGGGGCCGCGGTTTCGTCCAACAAGCCACACGTCACACGTCGACCGCGATCAATCGCGGCAACGACGAATTCACATACGACCGCGGGCACCGCTGTCAAATACTCAGTCACTGACAAGCTCAAAGATCGCGCAAGATGGCAGGCAGGTTAAAAAGAGCCGTGCAAAAGCAAAATGGTGTTCGCCACGTCGTAATCCGAGCGAGTTCCGAGACTGAGGGACTGATCTCAAGATGCACCGAGAATATAGACGTATAATGTGCAATAATATGTATGCAATAATGTAGCACCGCGTCAATACGTATGTAGATTACAAACGTTCTACGATCAAACGCGCAACTCTTTGAAAGAGAGTGCTATTATCTGACGTTACGAAATATTTCAAAGTGTTCGAACAACCAATCAGAACCAGATCATGAAGTTTTATATTTATGAAAAGCACGACTAGTGTAACGCCGCTGCTGATTGGCTCCGCCATTTTTAATGTCCAACCATAGACGTACAAAATGCGTAGATATACCCTAGAAAGAAAACCAAAATTCCATCATATAGGGAATTCAAGTTTTCAAAGTTTATATCAAGGACTTAGCTGGGTATAAAAGTAGGCGTCTTCTTCCGTGTTCCTCCATTTTCTTCGTCAACAGCATCATGGTAAGTTGGACGTGTGCTCGAGAATCTATTAAAATCCGCAACATTTTTCAGCATCGGTAGTGTTATAATGTTCAGTCGTACTCTTAAATATATTCTACAAACTTTAAAACAAATATATTTCGATCGATATCAAAATTTTAACGTTTCCCTTTTTTTCCCTAATGAGGAGGCAACGTGTGTAGCCAGCTTTTGCGTACACATGGCTTCTTCAACACTCGCTTGCATTCGCAACAACTCCAATTATTCTAATGATGATTTAGATTATAAAGTTTATGGTTTTCTACTGAATAACCGTGACGAAATTATTCTAGGGCGGTCTGATTTTCTTTTTGTTGGAAAAAAACCTTATTACGTTTATACCACGTGTCTCACATTTCTCCATCTTGGTGTGTTACATATAGTCGCATAGAAAATTCAGCGCCCCTCGACATGGGTCGATGGGATTCTACCCGAAGAAGAGATCTCAAAGACATCGCGGAAAGGTGAAAGCTTTCCCGAAGGATGATCCCAATAAGCCTGTTCACCTGACGGCTTTTATCGGCTACAAAGCCGGTATGACTCACGTTGTTAGAGAAGCCGATCGTCCTGGTTCGAGTGAGTAATAATTATAAAAAGAAACCTAATTAATGTTATATATAATTTGAGCAAAATGTTAAAGAATACTAAAATTTTATTTAAATGGCTTATATTGAGGATTTTTTTACATTTAATGTAATCCATATACGATATCGTACGACATGTTAATCTGGGTGTTGATTGATGCAGAAATGCATCGATTCACTTAGGTTGCAATACGAGAGCTGTCTTTAATACAGTATATTTTCAATATTGCCATGTCGAAGAATAATTTTGTGTGCTGCTTACGCAGAATTCACGAAGACGAGGTATATTCCATAAATTCTTTGGAGCCCGTTGGGCAGTGACCATTGAGACAAACCATACCTAGC
The DNA here is from genome assembly GCF_030449975.1 of Polyergus mexicanus. Taxonomy (NCBI): domain Eukaryota; kingdom Metazoa; phylum Arthropoda; class Insecta; order Hymenoptera; family Formicidae; genus Polyergus; species Polyergus mexicanus. The sequence goes on from NW_027223334.1 coordinate 140,173, forward strand.
ACAGTCCGCTTCTAAAATCAATATTTTTTTTTGTTTTATTTTGTACAAACTATTTACTATTCATAAATATCAATTATTTAATTTCAGAGGTAAATAAGAAGGAGATTGTAGAAGCGGTTACTATCCTTGAAACTCCGCCAATGATCATAGTTGGTCTTGTCGGATACATTGAAACACCACATGGACTTAGAGCACTCGCTACTGTTTGGGCGGAACATTTGTCGGAGGATTGTCGCAGACGTTTCTACAAAAACTGGTTAGTAGGAATCATTTATGTTTTACGAATTAAAGATGATCGAGTTTAGGTCAAAACATACATATTTATACGTATTAATGTTAAAACTACATATACGAGTTTACGACATGTTAATTCGAATGTTGATCGATGCAAATGCGTCGATTCGTTCGGATTGCAGTGCGAGAGTTGCCTTTAATGCAGTATGTTCTCAAAACTGCCATGTCGAAGAGCAACGTCGTGCTCTGCTTGCGCAGAATGCACGAAAGCAAGGCATATTCCATATTCTCTGTGGAGCTCATTGGGCAGTGATCATTGAGACAAACCATGTCTAGTACAGTTCTTTTATTCTTAAGAAAACACAAGTATATTGTTATTACATGATACTAAAAGTAAATGCCATATCAGCTCTCCGCTCACACGATGAGAGCAATCATTTGGATATAGCCGTTTTAAACCTCTAAATTTTAACACGGTTGGTCCAAGAAATGTGCCCAGTCTCCGCTCATTACGATGAGACTGACACGTTACAGGAGTATACAGGTGGCAGCGCATACATAGATGGGCTTTGCAATTGACTTTTCGACAGGTACAAGAGTAAGAAGAAGGCATTTACAAAAGCTTCGAAGAAATGGCAAGACGACCTTGGCCGCAAGTCTATTGAAGCTGATATAAAGAAAATTAAAAAGTATTGCAGTGTTGTTCGCATTATTGCTCATACTCAGGTAATGCGATAATGCAACTTGAATATTAATGTATCAGATACTATTATTCTTGTATAATTATGGAATAAATTAATTTTTTATCCCTCTATTATTGTCCCCAGATGAAATTGTTAAGGCAACGTCAAAAGAAAGCTCATATCATGGAGATTCAATTGAATGGTGGAACTATTGAAGACAAGGTGCAATGGGCGCGCGAACATCTGGAAAAACCCGTGCCCATCAATAATGTATTTGCTTCTGATGAGATGATCGATGTGATCGGAGTTACTAAGGGAAAGGGTTATAAGGGTATGTACTTGTGCATATTTATATATTTGTGTGTGTGTGAATGCTGCTCGCCCCCACTGCCCCCCGAAACTGTGCGTTTACATTTCCTCTTTTGTGTGTGCCCCCCCCCCCCTTTCCCCTTAGACATGAGAAGCATGTTTTATAAGAAACTACTTAGGACTGTATGATGAAAAAAGCATGATGTGCACTTATCTGATTATCTTGAGGATATAACCATGCTGCCTTCCTACTGAGGTCCTTGACCAAATAAGACTAACTGTGAATCAAATTTAGTTTCTTCTGTATGAGCACGAGCTTGCTTACTTAATCTTTAAACAATTGACATTTTTTGTGTTTTTTATAGGCGTTACATCCAGGTGGCACACTAAGAAATTGCCGCGCAAGACTCACAAAGGTCTGAGGAAGGTCGCTTGTATTGGTGCGTGGCATCCAAGCCGCGTGTCCTTTACTGTTGCGCGCGCTGGTCAAAAAGGGTATCACCATCGTACTGAGATGAATAAGAAGATCTACAGAATCGGACAAGGCATCCACACCAAGGATGGCAAAGTAATCATCAAATTTGGGAGTTAATTAATTTATACGCCTTTTATCTTAAGTCGATCTTTGAAACTGTCGAAAGATTGATTCTTAAATTTGAAAAAGGCGAAATAAAAGTTACTTATTAGTCATAGTGCCTAATGCACAAATACCATATCTGTGCTTTAGGTCTCCAAAATAAGTCACAATAAAATAAATATTAAAAACTATTCAAAATTATCTTTATGTTTATCTTTGTATCTTTAGATCGTGAAAAATAATGCTTCCACGGAATACGATCTTACCGAGAAAACCATCACGCCCATGGGTGGCTTCCCGCACTATGGTGAAGTGAACAATGATTTTGTTATGATCAAGGGATGCTGTATGGGTCCGAAGAAACGCGTGATTACTCTAAGAAAAGTAAGGACGAATACTAATGATAAACGATATATTTTTTCGCATTTACATGATGAGATTCTATGAGAGCCTACAATATTATTCTGATCACGATGATAGTTATAAATGATAGGACTGACTAAATACGTGGATATTATTGATATTTATCTATGAAAAAACAAAACTAACGTTGAAACGTATTTTCTAGTCCTTGTTAGTGCATACGAAGAGATCTGCATTGGAAAAGATCAATCTCAAGTTCATTGACACCAGCTCCAAGTTTGGACATGGTCGCTTCCAAACCGTTGCTGATAAGGCCTCCTTTATGGGACAGCTCAAAAAGGATCGTTTGCGCGAGGATCAAGCGCAAGCCACTAGTTCGGCGCCAAGCACGGCGGCTGCACAGTAAAATCGTATGTTCTACTGTACATGCGTGTTCGTCGTGTATTGTGCATCTATAAACAAATTTTTAAAAATGTATAAAATTGTTATTTATTTCCTCATATATTTATGTGTACTAGAAACTTTTAAGGATTTGTAGCTAAAAAGAAAAAAAATGTTCCAAAATATTTTAAATTGAATTAATTTTAATGTTTTTAGTTCAATTTATAATTTTAAGTTCTCTGAAATATATATATATATATATATACATATATATATATATATGTGCGCTAGGACTTAATAGTAGATTCCGAGTTCAAGTGTGCTTGTGTATATATATATGGAAATGAGAATAAGATGGCATAGCCAATTCCTTTCGATCTGGATTCCATTTTGTGTGCACTGAATTATAGTAATACTGGAATGGGCGCCAATAGCACTATCGCGTGCCGAGAGAGCCTAGAGTAATCAATACGATTGACCAATCAAAAGGCTTTATTTTCAACTGGCCAATAAGCATTGTATCCAGTTCAGTTAAGCCCGTATCAGACTACGCATTGAGGATTCAAGATTGAAATTTGACCAATCAGAATAAAGAAATTTTAGTCCCTTTTGTTCTGATTAGTCAAATTCCAATCTTCAATTTTCAATGCGTAGTCTAATACGGGCTTTATAAAGAGCAGACCATATATTGAATTTTGTTAGTTTTATGTGTGTCGTGCCAATCACCCAGAATTGTATATAGAAAAAGCAATTTTATAAAAGAAATTTTATTTGTCATTGTTGATTCTGTCTGATTTTGCACAACAATGGCAGAGAAGAATAATCCGATATACAAGTTTGCGAATGCCGTATATTACGTATTAGATACGCCAGTCACTTATATTCGAGGTATTATCTAATCATTTGTTGGGTTATGCATTTCTCTCTTTATATATATATATATATTATAAACAAATGATTCTTTTTTTTAATTGCAGAGAAATTTGTAGTGCCGAATCAAAAAAAATATCCATGGTATCATCAAAAATACCGTCGTGTACCAACGATTGACGAATGTTACACCGACGATGTGGTTTGTTATACCGAGGCGAATTGTCAATTCATGCGCGATAAGTAAGTTTTATGAAATATTAGAAAATAAAAAGAGAAGGAAAACTTTTAGTATTGACAATATTAAGACGACGGTCAATATTATAATTGCGAGAAATACTTCGTTTCGAATATATTAAATATTAAATCAATCAACTTTTACTAACAGATCGGTAGATGATGAAATTTTATTCATATTGAGAAGTCGTTTCGAACAGTGCGCTTTTTATCACGGTGATGACGATTATTTATGCGATGATTTAAAGAAGACTTACTTCGACGCGGCTGCTGCATGGTTTACAAAATGTAAGTATTGCTACTATAATACATGGAGTTATGATATACAGAGAACAATAATATAATGAGAAAAACTTTGAACATCTCAATATCTCTCTATTTAAATATATTGTAACAAATTTCGCAGATGGCGATATGGGTATAGGTTTGAACGCTAAAAATGCATATATGAAACAGAAACATCGTATGATTTGGGAGCGCCGTCATGGTCCAGTAGGTAGTGGTATGAGAGATCAAGCGACTAAGGTGTAGCAATTTATATTGACACTGTAGATGATAATTTAATTGCAAACGCATTCGGATATTATGGGCCAGAATTGCAGGTTTGCATTAATGTACAGATATATTATATATATATTGTGAATTGAAAAAGGCGGGATAATAAAAATAATTTATAAAAATCTTCATTTCTTTGCATCTATGATTGCTATCTTACAATATAAATAGAAGAAGAATATCCGTAGCAAATATCTTAAATATTGAATGAATTCATCTCTTTTTATTCTTTCATTGTACAATATATAAAAAGATTACTTATTGTACATATGCATATCAAATTAATTTACGAAATACTCATTTACACGCGATTCCATTGATGATTTATACATTCTTTTGTTTGTTATTGAGTTAAAATCATCCTATATGCATTAATCTCATTTATAATTTTCTCTATCTTGACATTTTCTTAACCAGATTACTCATCCATTACTTAGAATGCCAAAGTGAATTGAGTACACATAAAACTTATACAATATAATATTTAGGGCATAAAACAATTATTTGCATTGAAATATCCTATGTAGTGACATACATTACACATCATAAGATATTTCTGTTTGAATGAATTAAAATTTTCTCTACAAAACACACATGTATGCACAAAATCTTTCATATAAATATAAAATACAAGAATTCATTATTTTAGGCATATAAATATATAACATGTAACAAAAATATTTTTTTTAGTGCAAATAAATTAAACAAAATATTTCAAAGAAAGTCATGTAAATACTATGATTCTTATAATTAAATAACATTCGATGTCTCGACTGTCATTTAACATATCGCAAATTTTTGAATAACTCAATAGAGATAGCGCAAGCATTATATCTCTTAAATTCTTCACTTTTTAAAAAAATAATGTACTAAAAAAAGAGTAAATTGACAAATCATATCGCATGAAATTTAAAAATCCATTGTAGCAATAATCCTAATAATCCAGTACAATCTAATTAATCCTTTCACGAATTATTACACATCCATATCGCATTTACGAATACAAAATATAAGATTAAAAATGAGATCAGTATACTCATTCGCCTGTACAATTCAAATAGTGCAATATTCTCATGATACATTATGATTTATATTACTCATTTAATACATTAACAGAATATTGTACAAAAATTCTGTCACAATATATTCATTATTCCTCTTTGAATGAAAAAGAAAGAAGAATTGTGCAACACGAGGCTGCTGATATATTTTTGGTGCAATTTTTCTACATTTGTTTCGTCTCTTTTTTAATAAAATTTCGTGTATTTATCGTTATTTAATAGTATCGGACGATGATGTTTGTCCCTACAATCTTTGTTAAAGTTTTATCTCACGTGTCGCATCCTGCTACATATTCTTCGATTATGCTATATCAAATAATAGTACTAATTTCTAAACACTAAAGACTTTTTTTTACCAATAAAATTATTTTTTTTTTTTCTTACGTATCGTGAAATCACGTGAAAATAGCTTATACATCGTATCATTCAAATTTTACATAATCGCTATATATTCAAAACATTGTCTCATTCATTTTTAACACATTTGAAAAACTATACATTGAGCTGTAAAAAATGTATCAATGGAACAAATGAAAAATGGAGCAAATAGAAAATTTATAAGACGATTAAGATGAACAAGTGTACAGATGAAAATGCATGGCGGACAGGAGAATTTTCACTTAGTTTTTAGTTGGCAACAATTATACACGATATCTTTTTTAGACATATAATATATTATATGAGTGAAATTCGCATTGCTGTTGACAATGTGAATGTAGGCAAATCAAAAGAAGCGATTTAACAATAATTTATTTACAATATAAAATTAATTAATACTTGATAACTATTGAAATCTAATTTAATTTTTCCTCACACATTTTTTCACAAACAAAATTAAAAACAGATACAAATTATCCCATGATTATATGCGTTATTAACTGGTCGAAACAATCAAGTAAAAATTGATTGTAAATTCGCGTATATACGCAATAAAAAAAAAAAAAAAAAAAAAAAAGAAACAACATAAATAAGATTAAAAAATTTATATCTATAATATACAAATAAAAAATGTGTATTAGAGGCACAATATAAAAAGATTTAAATTATAATAAATCTCAATTAAATATACTGTATCATGCTTCTTGAGTGTGATTTGCCAAAAGTTAATTATTGCCATCCAAATTTTCCTTCTTTTAATATATCGTATCTTGTTTTTTTTTTTTTTATATCCTATATCACAGTACGAAAAATGCTACATGTTTCCTAACTATCAGCACATGTCACTCGGTATAAATTCGATCACTCACGCATTTGATATTAGAATCCCGATTATAGCAATCACATATTTACTCGATGTATATTTTCATACCCTTTGAAAATAACTCAAGTGTTATAAGCAGTATTCTCTCTATCACATACACATTTACATACACATTTACTCTATACACAAATTTCTTGTAAATTTTGAATATAAATAAAGTGTGTGGTACCTACCACATCTGTGAAATAATTATATAGGTAATCTAATCCATCTTAGGTGGTAACCAAAAGACCATAATGTTGAATTTTGCAGTTTCTTACTATTTTCAAGCGTAAAATTTATCAAACTCAATTAGTTTTGATCCTGAGCTTATCACTTTTTAACATCTCTTTCTGTATATTCTCCACTTATGGCTCGATTGGCTGGTTAAACTGGGCTGCCAAACGTCTCTTGCCTTTAGTTACTGTAATTAATAGTTTTCTGATATTTTACAATGCAATTGAGCATACACATATATCATAGAAATAGTTATAAAAAATTTTTTTTTTCTTTTTAATACAGCTACTTACAGAACTTACTAGAAGTGTTATGGCTATCGCTGCTTTCATCATCATCGATAGTATTATCTTCGCTTTCGGAGCTTGCAAGATTGAGATGTATTCTCGCGGCAATCTTCTTCTGATTATCTATCAATATCTTCTTGGGTGTTAGGGATAAAGAAGGAAGCGGCAGTTCAGATGGATGTGGCGCAACAACAGACTTGGAATAGTAAGGAGAAGTAGGCAAGTACAAAGGATTCGCAGCAGCAGGTAACAGATTTTTCGTTGGTGATAGCAAGTCCGATGTACCATCAATGGATAGTAATTGATTCCAGCTCGGTAAAGTTAACGGAGGAACCTAAAAAAATAGTTAAAATGACAAAAATTAATATATATTATTAAAGAAAAAAAAAAAATATATATATATATATATAAAAACGCTATTTCTCAAATACAAATATTTTAAAAGGAAAAAAAATTACCTGTACGTTCGTCAAATGTTCGTCTTGCGGATATGTAAATTTCGTTGGAGACATCCATAGCGACGATTTCCAATGCTCTTCCTTACATACGGTATCCTACAAAAGAAAATTCACAGTTATTAATAAATTAACACTTGCAAGTAGAAAAAAGATGGATATTAATGTCTATTAGAATAATACCTCGGGCGGGGAATCGGGCTTAGGTGGCGGCGGAGGAAAGTCATGTTGCATTATCGGTGTACGTATTAAACTCTTCAGGAAGCTCTCACCGCCGCTTTCCGACCAATTAATCGAGCGTTCTTCCAAACTTGTCAAGTTCTTCCAATGCTTGATACAATTTTCCGACCATAAAGCTTTATCCTCTTTCACTTTCCAAGAATTAATGTTTGTCAACTGATCTATCCATTTCTCATGATTATCTACCATGCCCAAAGCATTTGACACATTTACGCGGTAAGAAGAATCACTTTCAAACGAATCGTTGCTAGAATCTGTATCATGACAGGATGACATCGGCTTATATACCGTTGGTAAAATTATACCGGCCGCAGCTTAGCAAAGAATAAATGTTCAAATTAGCGCGATATCGATATATAAATATATTATAGAAATATTAAATTTTTCAATTGTTATTACCAGCCAATTTTTTATTCAAATAAATAACTGCTTCTTTTTTCCTTGTCTCCTTTATCGTTACGGTGCAAGGTAATGCTTGTAAAAGTGTAGTTATTGTTGGAAAACCATATTGTGCAGGTTTACAAGGTGACCCTATGATAGTCGAGTATGATACATCAAACTGCGACAAGTTTAATGTACCACCATAATTCATTATTACACGATAAAGATCACAGGCGAAACGATGTAACGGTGTAAGTTCGATGAATTGTTCGCCATTAACCACTGTAAACTACGAGATATATTCTTAAAATGCATTACATATATTCTGGACCGCGTCAAAGTGTTATTTTAACCAGGGCATTTTAAGCAATGGTGTGAATGATTATTTTGCACTTTTGCGAAAGATAAAACAAAAGATAAAACATAGATAAAACAAAAGTATATAGATGGATCAAGCTTAGGCCAATGTATAAAATTTATACATACCCGAACAACATTTGCCAGATCTTTTCTAAACTTGTCTAGATTACATTCTTGCTTTTTGGTCTTAGATTCATGCTTCAAGTAATATTGAGAGTATTGTTGAACAAATTCTTTAACAGGCATTCTATATTGAGGTTGGTCCATCAGTATGCGTCGGCATTGAAGAGTTGTTTGTTGCAAATGTGATTTGTCTATTGTGATAATAGCAGGTCCTGTGGCCAAATCTATGATCTGCGACGAAAGAAGAAAATCCAGATATAATTGATATAAATAAATTGAAATGCTATCGTGAGACATCGCTGTATCGATATAATATCGTGTTACCTGAATGGTATCTCTAAGCTTTTGCATAAGATGTAACATGGAATTGCAACCGAATAATTCGGGACGTAATGCGTAGCCGAATTGATGTAAAAACGTTTGCGCGATGTTCGAGACCATGAGGCCACCTCTGGCGCGCATTACCAATTTCGATATTTGTTCGGCGAGAACTTTAAGACCCTCTGTCTCAGTTAAAGATATCTGTCTCTCGCCTCCATTAACTTCCTCGATTTTAACTACGTCCGGAATTGCTTCGAACAATTCGATCAATTTGGTGAATCCGTAATCTGATACTCGACATTGATGACCAAAATGATGATGATAGGAAGGTACAAATTTATTGAACAACATTCTGCATTGAGGTGCATGTTGCAGTAATTCGACAACCTGTGTATAAAAAATTTAATTTATTAAATTAATTAATTTGAAGGATTTAATTTAAAAGATACTTAGATCTCAGAGCTTTCTTCGATAATTCGCAAATTACGTACTTCCTTAGCAAACAATCTTGTTCGTTCCATCTCTTCCACAGTCTGCTCACGTTTGGGAATAGCGATCATTTTATCGCCGCCCTCGATAGATGTTACGACAACTGTGTTTTCGGACACTTCATCGAGAATATCTTCGATATTGCACACGCCGTAATCCACAATATTCCACGGTTTTGCTGCAAAAAGATTTGGTGTGAGATATTAATTATTTTCTTTTAATTATAAATACGAATAAATGTGCGTGTGCAAAGAGTTTTTTATATACCTATTACTCTGCCGTAAACATTTGGAAATTCCGATAGTGCTACTTGTTTGCTCGCTTTCGACTTGAGTACTCGTAATAAATCCGAAGTGAATCGACGTACTTGAGCACGGTGCGATAATGTAACCATGCGCTTATTGCCTTCACCCATTACCTAAAAAAAAAAAAAATATATGCGATACAATTTGTACATCATTTATATCATTTCAAGTTAACACTTTATATATTTGCAGTACTATTTAATTTACATACTTGGACTGTGTGTGTAAGTGCCTCTAGCAAATCAATCAGTTTAGTGAACCCATAATCGGCGACTCTACATTGCCGTCCAAAGTGATGATGGTACGCTGGTATAAATCGATTAAAGGGCAATTGGCAGTGTGGAGCGGTTTTCAAAAGATCAACCAATTCACGACTAAAAAGGGCTAATTGATTTGCGAGTGATGGACTTACGCATTTGTTTTCTGAAAGAAAAGTGAGGTGTGTCTTGTGACTTTGGTATAATAAAAAATTTTTGATAAGCATACCTTAGATTTTTAAAATTAAAACTTATAAAAGAGATTTACCATCCTGGTTACTTTCATGATCCTTTCTTCCTACCCACACAAGATACTTTACACTGCCAATATCTTGTCTTAATTCAATAGATGATAAACATGATACTAAATGTTCCAAAGGCACGCCATGTTCTACAATTTCCAATTTTTCCTTAAATTCAGCCTCGTAACAGTTTGGTAGACTGAAATTATTTAATAGATTATAGGATTCTTATCTTAAATTAATATCAGCATTACGAAACAAGCTTATGACTTATTTTGTATGATTATAAGCTACAGAAATTTTTATTATTTATTACTTAATAGTTATTCATCTGTAAACTATACGAAGGTTCATTAATGCAATAAATGATGGAAAATGTACCTTGGTAAAGGTAGTATGCCATTGTGCGACGCTAATAATTCTTCCATACGAGACTCGAGAACTTTTAAGGAGATTTTTACATTAGGTAAGGATGCCATCTCTTGTTCTGCCCAACCTTTGTCAGACAACGGTTTTGCGATATGGATTGTACAATACGGCAATTTGACTTGTCCATCCTACAAGCATTATTCAGTCTCTTTTATGTCTAAAGTATAATACATATAATCTTTTCTATTATATAAAAGAACATAAATTCAGCATGATATAGTACGCTTCACAGTGTGATCAAAGCTTCTCAACAGTGAGGGGAACTAAGGGAAGCTCTATCCATCACCGAAAAAGCTCAGACTCGGCTTTTATCCATCATATTTTATAGATGCTGTAAATAATATTCGCGTAATAATATAATATTATCGCACACCTGTACTGTGTTGCATGGTGATGGCGTGTTTCTATGATCCGGATTGAGCGAGACCATTCTGCCACTTGGATCTTCAGTAATTACGCATACGTCTTTCATTTTGTATAATTCGGAGACGCTTACAGAGATCATAAACCGGCTCTCGTACATTTCGCGGAACTTGAATAGTGGAAGTTTGTGTCCCGGAACCTCTTGCAAAAGTAGTACGATTTGTGCTCGGATAAGTTGGGGATTTGTTCCACCAGTATGAGCGTAAGATATCAGTATGCGTTTATAGCCTATTTTACGGCGATGTAATTGCGAAATTGCATATTGTGCGTCTGGTAGCGAGGGTACTTTGACGCTGGCGGCAAAATTACCGTCTGATTGCATAAATACAGAAATATGACAGCTCTGAAAAAAAAAAAAGAGAAAGAAAATCTCTTTAAGTATCTCATATAACATGTAATGCGCATATATGTAGGTAATATATATAATAAAATATAATAATTATATATATAGAATAATATAATTACGATTTTTTTTATAATAAATTAAATAAACTTGCTACTTACTGAGACATGTTCCATGAATACAGATGAAAGAATCCGTTTTATATCCTTTATATCGATGCTTTGATCTAAATTTGTCACTTGCAATTCAATAGGTGTATTAGTGCCATTATTAGCACTAGATCCATTGCGATTATTTATAGGATTACAAAATTTCTGAAAGAAACAGAAAAGGGATTAAAGAATAACATTTTATATTGATAGGGAGAGGGAGGAGGCAGAGGGAGGAGGGAGGAGGGAGAGGGAGAGAAATACATAACAATTAAAATTGAAATTAAATACAAGAATAAATTAACTTCAATTTAAGCAAACTTTAAGTTTTAATTTTTAATTAAAAAAGGAATACCTCTACTTCTTCATTTTCTGCATCACTCAGATGCGAAGAACGCGAGGTTTGGTTGTGTTGTCCTGCCCCTTGTAATATATTATTTTCATAAGGGGATGGCGTTTTGTTGTTCCGTGTAGAAATTTGCTGTTGATTCTAAAACAGAAAATATTTTTCTTTTTATTTCTTTAAATATATTGTATTAAACACTAGGAAAAAGAAAAAATTATGTTTGTACCTGACTATGCCATGCACTTTTTTCTCTAGTTGGTGCATCATATAGAGGAGATGGACTACGCCGTTTAAAAGAGTTGGATTGCCCTATTGTTTTACAATAATATATAACATTAACTATTGTGAGGTGCAATTGAAGTAATAAAATTGATTTCGAACTATTACCATTATAATTAAGTGGAACAGCTAATGAATTATACGACTGTCGACCTCCAACCCATTCGGAAGCGTAAGCCAAAGAACCGTGTGTACCTCTAATGCGTCGAAGCCCTTCAGGAGTACGAGAAGTTATACCAACATTAGCAACATTATTATCCCGAACCTGCGAGATATGAGCTCGTTTTCCTGATATCTTCGACTTCTCCAGCTTTAAATTATCATTTATTATATAAGCGAACATTGCAACAAACATAACAACAAGCTAATAATAGCAGGGACAAAATTACGTACAAAGAAAACATAGATAATAAATATGATCAAATTTGAAAATATTCATCTACATGAAACTAACCTTATATTGTTCTTCCCATATATGGCTATACTGATGAGGTTCCGCAATTGGCCAAATTAATGGTGACTGCACTCTAGCGAATTCATTATATGTCCTATTAAAATTCACATCATTATTCGTAAACGATCTCCCAAAAAATATGGGAGGTTGCTGCACCATTCTGTAAAACATAGGATAAAGATATTAAGATTACACACATTTTTAGTATATTCTTGTAATTTATAAAATCTGTTTAGTAGTTTATCAGATAAGATCAAAGTACAAAGTTCATAGCCCGAATCAGCAAGGATAACAATCTACTCGCGACTCTAGAGCTCTTTCTCGGATTGTCCATCATTTAAATAAAAAAAGAAGAAAACGAGATATTGTATTAATTTATTAGATAAATAGATTTAGATGACAAATTTAACGGACTGACCCTGATAGCGGGGGAGCATTGATGGGCGCGCAATGGGCGCTAAAAGCAGGATAAGCGCCGACTACAGGTGGTGATGTTTGATAATTTGGGAATTGGAGGGTTCTTGTCCCTAATATAGAGGCACTCGCAGCATACATTTGTTTAGAACTGCTTTGCTTAGAGTCGGTAACAATTTCCGATTCACTGACTGCCCGACTTCGTGTTGTAATATTTCCTGAAAAAAATATAATGAATTATAATAAGCTTAGCGATCGAGTGTATGTTATATTTGGAGATAGAATTTCACCAACAAACATACCTAGATTTTTGCCAATTGTACTTCCTTTTTCTTTACCAAGATATCTTACAAGTATTTTTGATCCAAGAACATATTCTCCTTCCATTCGTTTCTGTGCTCTATCCAAAATAAAAGAGAAATAAATAAATAAATAAAAATAAAAAAAAACAGAAAAGAGAGAAATCATATTGTTATTGTATAGTCAGCTGAACAGAATAGAAACAGTTCCTTCTTTTATATATCATGTGTGTGTGTGTGTGTGTGTGTATATATATATAAATGACCTTGCAGGCACAAGAATATACAAATATCTATATACGATTTCATTTGAATTGCAAACAATAAAAATTGTCATTTAAAATTTTATTTCAACAAGGAATATATATTGGGTATAATATATTTTTCAATATTAAAGACATGGCGCAAATTTTTCTAACAATGATAAAGGATACTGTAACTTACCCCAAACAGAAATAAAACCATCAGTCAACATTATGATATAACATATAAATAAAATAATAAATACTAATAATATGTATATTATTCTGTGTAAAAAATCAACTTTTTATAATAAATTCTCCGATATATGTATATGTGGTACTAAAGGTATAATAATATAAGACAACTTATTATACAATATTCTTTGACTTTTCACTATGTTCGTTATGTTATTGTCTGTTATTTCAAACCTTCCTTATTTATCTTTTCATCCCCACTACATCCGTATGTAACGAAGAAGATACATGATGTTTTTTCTTTCTTTCTTTCTCTTATATAAATATACATAAATCTTCTTCTATACGGATTCCCGTCCTGACGGGACGCAGTACTATCATTTAAGTATACACACAAAATCTTTTATAATAGAGAATGTGAAAGGCTGATTTACATGATATACAGGCGGGTTATTTGAATAAGTTTGTATACAAATTAGCTAATCAATAAATAACAAAAAGATAATGTAAATTTCGATAGTTTCAACTTTTCGATTGCAGTCTAAAATTATTTAAAATCGCAATTTATTCTAGTTAGTATTTAAGCTATAACTTTGCATATACATTTTAATTTATCAAACAATAAAATGTGATATATTAATTTTTGGCTATTAAACTAAATATATAAAATAAAAAATAATACAACTCTTTCAAAAATTAAGCAATTAAAAAAAGTAATCAAACTTTATGTGTATGTGTGTATTACATGGTAATCAAAAAGTTAATAAGATATATACCTGTCCGCAGAACTGTGCGACGTAAAACGAACAATGGCAGTATTTGATTGGATATCTATTACACGACCACCACAATTATCAGATAATTGCTTAAGACGACGCTTAATGACATTAACATCCTTCTCATCAGGAAGATTACTAACTAAAAGATCATAGGATTCGTTACCCTGAAAGTGTTAAATTCATGGGTAATTTCATATGGTGGAAAAAAAACAAACATATACATACAGAGGAAAGATTATACATGCTAGTAAATTTTAATACAATTTGTACATGTATGATGAGAGTGATCAATTGACGTTTTTATACAGAATTATTGATGTGTCCATTAAATAATTGGCTACATGTTTCGATCAACATAAAAAAAGATTTGAAATTATATACATTTACTGATGAACTCGTAAAATCAAATCAGTTAATAAAAGTTTATATATAAACTGCCATTAATTGCTCTGACTTTGCGAAATTACTAGTAAATACATACAATTTCAATTATTTTTAATGTTAACTAAAACATGTTATGCCAGTTATTTAAAGTTCATACATCAGTAAAAAAAAAAATATATATATATATATATATATATTTATACAAGTATATTAGAATCACTAGTGCCTTCCCTATATGTAATGTGTGTTAATATAAATGAATCTATAAAAATCATACATATGTACCAGGATATATAACAAATAATGTACACATACATATACAAGACAAAGTACATTTGAATATAAGCAAATATATATATACTCTGTGTGTATGTATATATATATATACACACACTGACACACACTCTAAATATCATTTATGAAATAAATACATAAGTAAAGTATATACCATGATTTATTTCATAGGAATTTCAAATAAAAAAATTCTTTTGTCAATATTATTATCTTCACATACCAGTCTTCATACCTTTGCTGGAGTTCTGGATGGAAGTGGCTCCGTAAGCTCCATAAAATCATAATGTTCATTAGCGCATAATATTAATGCTTCCGAGGTATTTTTTTTATGTAACAGTATTACATAAATTTTTTTCCTATGACGTAAATCACTGAGATCAGCGGCAAAATTAATATCACCGGATATTAAAATTATAGCTGCTGGGCTGCCATGAATATCGGCAAACCTTCTGATGGACTGTTTAAGTTTCTCGTCTGCAGCATTCTTACATGTGGCAGCTACATGTATCAAATTAACCTAGTAAATGCATAAGAAAAATAAATAAATTGGATAACAAATTAATTGCACCAATGACAAAATCATGTTGCGCAGCCATTTTACCTGAGCGTCATTCAGTTCTTGTATAATTTGATTATTCTCTTTCTGAACATCGCAAACTACAATAAATTCTGCTTCTCTATAGCCATTAAAAAATTTGTCTCTAATTAATTGTGTAACTGCTATGGCGGATCTGCCTTTAGGAACCTGTAATATCGCAAAGTATCATAATTGTAAAATATCATATTAATGATACATCTTTTAGATAAGAGAAAAGATTAGCAAACTAACTTGACAGTTCTCAATGTCCCAAAATACTCCAACGGGTGGAAGATGTTGAATGGGTAAAGTTGGTATATTAACTGGACTATCATGATATAAAAGAGAACATTTGTGTCTACAATGGCTGAATAATGAAGAAGCGGATGCTTTGAATCCTACTTTGGAACTAATATTTTTGAGTCGACCATCATACAACGATTGATTTTTGGGAATTTGAGACAAGACCTTTTGTGCAGATAACAGTTGCAGCAGTTTCTCATTAAGATCATCGATTTCATCATTATCATCTATACAAGATGTATGGTAATCCAAAAATTTCTTTCCTGCCATGTGTTTCACAAATTATATAATAAGATTTCGCTATACAGACTGAAATTAAATAAAAAATTTCCAAATTAATAAAGATATATATTTTGGTACATGAATATATTGCATTTAGTAAGATTGTATATAAATAATTAATATATAAGGAACAATTATAGACCTTCTCCATATAAAAGATTTGCAGTTGCAAAGAGCCAAAAACCTAAAAGAGATGAATATCAAACACGAATTACAATGATAAATATTTCTAAGACATTTCGCGCGTTTCGATAAGTTTTAATTCGAGTTTAAATTTGGCCTAGAAATGCATGTGAAATGATCAAGCTTGATTTAGCAGAGTATGTAATTAGCGATTTAAGAATATTTGAAACGTTTACCTGAGAAGTTCAGTCATTGTTTTATCACGAGTCTCTATGCAATATGCAGCGTCGGGCAAGTATGCAACAACCGGCAAACACATGAAATGTCGAATACATAAAACATTACGGAGGAACATCACAGGCGTATGCATAGTTTGCAAAAATCCATGACCGAACCTGTACATACACAAGAAACGCGAATCAACGCTAATCTGCGAAACGTGCGTCCCTGCAATCTGCAATTTTCAATATGGCTACGTTCGGGAAGCACGCTTAAAGCGGGGAGCACACACTTTTGCATAAGCGCAAATTTATAAGCATAAGAAATTTTATTGGTCAATTTCCTTATGCATAAGAAAATTGACCAATCAAATTCCTTATGCTTATGATTATGCGCTTATGCAAGTGTGTGATGTGCTCCTCGCTTTGCGCGCTAAAAGCGTCGTTCTATCTTTGTTATTTACGGAAAGTTGAACAAGGACAATGCATGTTCATAGCGCTAAAAGCGTGCTCCTCGAACGCACCCTATTTCTTTTCAATCTCTTTCTCTTTCGCTTTCTCTCTCTCTCTTCAATTCTACGCATATGAAAATATATTCAAAAGCTACATTATTAATAAAGGCCTATTCTGAATAGATTTACACATTCACATAAACAAACCAATCAAATGCCGATTTTATCGAATAGAGAATTTCCACACGTCACGATTGGACACAGAATCCTCTGTCAACCATGCTGCGCTGTGTTCCGATTCCCCACCCGAATGGCGGTATTTCTCAGTGTTGGTTATTCTGAAACTATAGTTTCACGTTTCACATTGTCACCGCGCGAGGTCTCCAAAATCAATTCAGAATTTTTTCGTCATTCTAACCTCCAATCGATCCTTCGTATGATCTTGCTACGTCAAAAAAACTGTAAATTATAAATAAATTTATATATAATATATTTTATTTGTTAGAAATTTATATAATTTATATGATTGATATTCTTGTAAGAAGTTGGAGAATGTGAATATGTAAAGATTGAACTTCCTTTGATCCTGATATTTGTTATATTATGCTAAAATGCCGCTGATAATAATAACTGGCATCCCGTGTAGCGGTAAAACAACGAGAAGTCTTGAATTGAAGAAGTATTTTGAGAACATGCTAAAGAGTAGTGGACAAAATGTAGAAATAATTAGCGAATATGATGTGATAATTAAGGGAGGCTACGATAAAAATGTATTTTACGCGGGTAAGTATAAAATAAAATTTGATATGTTTAACAAATATTTCAATGTTGAGCGTAAATGTATTTTTTATCCACTGTGTTTTAGATTCCAAAAAAGAAAAAGCAATTAGAAGCGCCATAAAATCGGACATTCAACGTAGGCTCAATACACGCGATCTACTCATATTTGATGGTAGCAATTACATTAAGGGATATCGATACGAAATTTACTGTATGACCAAATTATACAAGACTCCTCAATGCACGATACATTGTGATATACCAGTCGAATATGCTTGGTTGTGGAACAATAAACGAGTCGAATTAGATCGATATAATAGAGAAATTTTTGACTCGCTTGTAGTAAGGTAATTACACAATAGTAATAATGATAGTTACAGAAGAAATCTGTCAAGGAAATATCTCTGTCAAATAAATGTTTAAATATTAACTCCTCAATAGGTATGAAACACCAGATAGTAAAAACCGATGGGATTATCCACTTTTCGCAATTACACCAGAAGACGAATTAATGTTCGATGAAATTTATAAATCGCTTTACCAAGTTAAATCACCAAAACCAAATCAAAGTACCCAATGTGTCGGTATCTTCTTTTTCTCTTTTTTTTTCCAGTGTCCAATATTTTACATAAATATTTATATTTTCAGCCACCATTAGCATCTACGAATTATTTGTATGAATTAGATACAATAACAAAAGATGTAATAAACGTAAGTGATCCCATATAGCTATTTACAATTTTAATATGTCAATGATAAAAAGAATTATTATATATTGAAATCTGAGTGCATAATGGTCACATTTTTTTTTTGCTTTTTTTTTGTTTTCATAACACTTTTTCATTATACATATAAGATTTGTATAATTATGAAGATAGGCGCTAATAATAAATATATATTTTTCTTCTATCACAAAGGCAATATTATCGGCGCAACAACTGGGAATAAACAACAATATAAAGATATCAGGTTCCAATGTGATTGTACAAAGCACAGGCACACCAGCGAAACTAATGAGATTACGGAGACAGTTTTTAATTTATAGTAAAATGCAGCAAAGTAGAATTGATCAAATTGCCACATTATTTGTACAATATCTCAATAAAAACTTGTAATAAAGCAGAGAAAAATGTATTGGATATATTTGTTTCATTTTCTAATTTTAATATAATTGCTTTATACACATACACACACATACATGTAATAACATTGCGCGTGCATGTCAATATACAATTATGTATGCTGTGTGTGTGTGTATGTGTAGTATGAGAATCACTGGTTTTTAAATATTCCTAAATCTTTGTCAGAGTATATACTTTTGATTCCAATCATAATCATACAATAAACAAAAATATATAATAGATAAGATATTTTTGTCTGGAATTATGGTACACTGATAAATTTCGCAAAATAATGTCTATTGCTTTCGTGAAGATACTGAAACTACGAACAATATATCATAGTACCATTGAAAACTCTTGTATAAAACGAGTTAAATAAATTGAAAAAAATTCAGGATAAAAAAAAAAGAGAAAATATAAGCCTTATGTATTATACAGTCGCAGAACTATTTCACACAATAATGTGAGAAATTTGAGTGCATTTAAATAATAATTTTTTAATGTTCAATATGTTTCTTCACAAGTAAAATACTTTGTTTTATTCAGTTCTCTTGTTCTTGCATACCGTTAGTTGCAGCGCCATTGCGATTTGTGCTGTCAGGTTCATAAGGTTTTCGACATACAAAATATACACTATTGTATTCGCATTGTAACATGCTATTAATGTTCTGAGCGTAACGGGTTTTTACCTGCGTCTTTTCCTTCTGAAAATATATATACTATTTTCATAAACATACTTGGGAGGAGGAAAAAAAAGAAAAAAAAAAATACCTCTAATTGAAAGCCAAAGCCCAGAATAACATCACGAATAGAATCGTAACTCGGCTCGATCGATTCTTCATTCGGTAAATCGCTAAAGTGATATAGTAATGGTCCGAGATTTATCCAAATTCCGCCTGGTTTTAGAATCTTATAGATCGTCTCGATAAATTGTACAACGTTATTGGCACAGTCTATGAAGAAACATGTCGCGACACAATCCCAATGATTATCTTCTGTATAAACCTGAAATAAGTTGTGTATAGATTTATTATTATTACTTATTATTACACTTATACATGATACATTATATATTTATTTACCTCTAGAAAGTCACCCGCAGTCATAGAAAATTGTGCGGTTCCCGGAAGATCACTTGGGCTTACATCGGGGAAGGAAACCGCTTGCGTTTGATGTTCCGGTTTCAAATTGTTTGTATATTGATGTACCCATGGATGTACTTGATACAAGTTTACATCCCTACACCTATGTTGAAAAAAACAATTATTATTATTATTAGCCAAATTGATACAATATTGTTATACATTATCACTTACTTATTTAATACAAAGTTTGATGCAAACAACATAAACAATGAGAATTCATTTCCTTGACAAGTATATCCTCGTTTCGCAATTTCGAAGGCGAGTCGACCCAATCCTGCACCAGGTACTAAAACATGTACGTCCGAAGGCGTCCTGAAAATTGAAATGTATTCAATATTTTCCTCAATATTATAGTGTTGTAATACAATTTACAAGGGAAGCTTCTGTGCAACGTCTTAAGATTTTAAATCAAATTGTAATTTTCTCATTGTCAAATGGAAGAAATTTTTAATTAAACTTTATGATAAATAAACTTTTGTGATGAAAAAATGATAGCTTAAAATCTCTGAAGCATTTTGCAAGTTTCCTTTGTTTTTTCTCTATTTTCTTTATATATTAATAGTAACTGCTTACACAATAATTATAGATAATCATACCAATGTTCTAATGGGAATTGATACAATATTTCGTCTATGATTGGTTGATAGCACGTTTTTCGTTCTTCGGTACCTTCCGCACTCCAATCCCGAACCAACTGCCTAATGGTGGCTTGAACTTTCTCTTGGTCTGCCATAACAGAACGTGGATTTAGTATCTGCAATCATAAATCTATATATATATATTTCAATGGAACATTATGAAAATATGCAGGAAACATTACTAGTAAATTTAAATATAGAAATATGATTAATAAATCCAATGTTTCAAGATGTTGATTATAGTGCAAATAATATTGATAAAATTTTATCGAATAATCAGATTGTAATATATAAATTGTACTTATTATTATTAGTATATATAATAAGAAAGTATTAAAAATAAATATCTCTTACGCTATCAACTTGTGCAGTAGATGGGCATACATTTTCAAATATATGGGCTACATCCTTTATAATAAGTTTTATAATTTGATCATTATTTTCAATACACCGTTTTATTTCTTGTAGATGCTCCTTGTACTTTGATAAAAGTTTCTGATGATGCGACGGTAGATTGAGAAAGTAAGATTCTGTTTTTCTTACCCGCAGCAGAGAATGTGTTCTGTGCAGATAAAAAAAAAATTATAAATGAATAAAAGTGTCGCATATAAATAATTGTTATTGTAAATTTATACTTTGCAATTCGGTAAATATTATTTATAGAGTTTTATATATTATGAAGGACGGATTTCTATGAATAATAATAGCTTGCAGAAATTAAGATTCTTACAATAAATAATTGTTAACACAACAATGAAATATCTCTATCAAATTGCTCATTGACATTGATGTAATTTCGATAAAAGGCGACAAGTTTTCTCAACTTGATCAAACCGGTCATCTCTTGTCAATGTTCATTGAGAATACAAGGTTCGTAGAGAAGAGATAAGGGAATCGACCTATTTCTCTCTCATTGGACACTTACTTGTAATATCTGAACGCGGCGACAATTCTTTGAAAGTGTTTTCGCTCTTCTTCGTCCTCGTAACTATTATGCATTTTTCTCGGATGCGGACCCACCGTCGTATCCATCGCTTCCATCTTTACGTTACTTTACTTTATGTTCTTCGTACTTATGTATAGCACGCGCGCGGGTCTTGTTTTGTAATGAACCCCTCTCTCTCTTCCCTCCACGCGCGTTACAAACTATTCTCACATCTCACAGCGGTGATCGCTGTTATTTACACTTTCTACACTTGAAGCAAAAGAAACACATGTTTCTCGCACTGAAAAGAAACAAAAAGACGAGAAAAGAAACTTATGCGAAGAAGTTTAATCAACAGTAGTTTTGTCTCATTTATAGTCTCTCTATTATATTTACTGTATTTATGCTAAAATAAATGTTAATTCTTAAATCACACACACGCTACACGAAATTAGCGGGACGTAAGAATGTGAGAGAAGAAGGACGTGAGGAAGAAAGCACAATAGGAAAGAGTGCAAAAGAGAGAGAGAGAGAGAGAGAGAGAGAGAGAGAGAAGGCTACGAGAGTAGGAGAAAAAAAGAGGGAAAAGGAGAGAAGACTTTATTGAATGCTCTGATTGGCTATTTTCGTAGAAAATTTTAGAACTCTAGAAAATCTCTATCCGACAGCCAATCAATACGTTCGACAAATTTATCGTATGACGCATGTAATGCCATCTTAATTCTAGAGAAAGAACAAAAGTAGCAGGTTTGAGTCGGTTAAACAGAGTTGGAGGTTCGAGTCTCCGCTAAGCAGGGTTTGAGTCTTGGCTAAATATAGTTCGAATCCGCTAAACAGGATTCGAAAAGAAAGAAAAAGAAGGTATATATATATATATATATATATATATATATATATTCTTTTAAACCAAACTAATGAAAATGTCACTGATTAAAGCGGTAATAAAATTTTATCAAAGATTGATGAGTATTTTATTGATCTCTAATAAAAATAATATTTTTACGCTTTACTATTTCGTCTTATGTTTAATTACAATTATGACAATAAAAGATATTTCATTGAAAAATCAGCCATTAACTGATCACTAACTGATTCTTCTTAATAAGATTTCACTGTTTTCAGTGCTATACTTATGAAATCATTGTTATCAGTGATAATACATTGATTCCGTTTAAGAGAATATTATAAGCGGTTAAAAATCAAACTCTTTAATGCTTTAAATTTTGAAAAAAAGAACGTGAGCAATTCTCCACGTAATATATAAATATTAATTCTAGTAATTAATAGAAAATAGTTTGTACTGTATAAGTATTACAGTATTGCTAAAATATATTTTGTAGAAATTTCTTAAATAATAGCGCGTTTTTGCAAAATTTGATGGCCAAAATCTCTCGATTATAAATCGATATAAATTGGCATAAATTACAAATGTTATTTATTTATCGTCGCATTTAAATAAATCAAGCAAAACGATTACATATTTCATTCACATATTTTATGCACAGCGGGTGTAGAGATGTGCTCTTATACAAATACCACCAACTGTTTAAGTTATAAGAAAAACTTATATTGTTAGATTTTATTTATAACACGTCCCACATTAATTTCAAGAGAAATGTGAGCTTCTCTTGTGCTTTAATCTACACATCTATTCCCTATACAAAGTACGAGTTTAGCAATTCTAATTACTCTTGGTAATGACGTCAAATTTAATTATCGAAAACGCACTTGATAGAGATAAATTTTGCGCGATATAATTTGAACAAATTTATCGTTTTTCGTTTATTAATTTAAACGATTATGGAATGCGTAGAAATCTGCAAGAAAATAAAATTTTTGTGAAATGATTCTTATTAATTTATCATTGACATTATTTAAATTTTATGACAATGTCAATAAAATAATGTATTATTAGCAAAAATTATATATTTTGTAAATCTTATATATTTTGTAAATATTAATTGCTTAAATCCCTCTGAATAATTTCATTATGAAATATTGTATTTATAGAGATGAATCAATATCTACTTGATGAGACACCGTCACTAACGTTAAAGTAAAACAACAACAACATACGTAATGATACTTAATTATGTTTGTACAAGATTATTTCTATCAAGATGACAGAATTTTTGTTTAATTCTTGTTCAACGACGAGAAAATTTATAGCCGTAGTCGCGGAAATATTACAAGTTATATTATATAGGAGAAAAAGAGAACGCGCTAAAGATTAGTTTTTATTGCATATAAAAGTAGAATCATGATCGATAAGAGGATATTTACAAAATAGCAATACTTGGTTTCAAATTGAGATTGCGTGGATGAAAAATCAAGTAATTCTTAAATTTCTTCTTTATCCATATTGATCTTTATAAAATCGCGAGAATTTTAAGTTAATTCTATTCAATAAACAATTGATAAACGCAATATTTTATCTTTGCAAAAGTAAAAAACTAGAGCGAATAGTACGTGTATGCGCGCGTGTACGATAGTCTGGACTCATCATTGATCGCTACTACTTAAAAGCATGCATAAATGTGTGCGGTGACTACTTGACATAGAAGATGCCTCTTTTACTTCTCTTATAAAGTTTTTTCCAAGTCATAATTTTCAATCTACTTGACATATCACACATATCATGTAATAATAATTGATAAATTTACGATAAAATATAAAATAAAGATTTTAATTATTTGTGCGGATTTTTTTTTTTTTTTTTTTTTTTTTTTTTTTTTTTTTTTCATAGGAAATAAACACGGACGGCATAAAGTTTGAGTTTCCTAATAAAAATCGTATATTGAAATCATTTGCATCGATTCTCGGATAATTCAAGTATCAACGATCAAATGTCACTTGGCGAATGACTCTTTTGGTTCTTTCGGAAACGTTTTCGCCTCAAAGTGACAAGACGATGATCGACAGCGGTAAAGTTGCAGCTTAACTGATGCATTAGGTGTATCCTATAGGAGAAATTGCAGTGAATTTCTCCAACAGTGGCGCATAAATGCCGATACGTCGGAGGCGTCCTCGTCGGTCGTCCTCGGACGTCTTCGGGTATCGCGTCGACGTCCCATCGAGGCACAGCCGACAGTCGGTGGCCGGACGTCGCGACGCGCGTACTGCATCGGCGTTAAGCGAGCGTCTACTTCCGCGCAGGGAGGAGGGTGCCTCCGTTTTTACATGCGATCACTGTAAAAAAGGAAAAAAAAAATCACTCAGACCCCCTGCGAAGACCCGTCTACGCGCGACCTCTCTCTCTCTCTCTCTCTCTCTCTCTCTCTCTCTCTCTCTTGTCAGATTGGAGAACCCCCGGTGAAAAGGGCGCACTGCGGAAATGCGTGACAGCTATCATTGCTTACGCGGTTGACACTGATGGTCTGTATTTGAAAATTTTGTCACGTCGGTAATCAGTGATTCTATCGTAAAAGATGAAGGGGTTGAAGAGGGTAAAGGCTCGCTATTTAGATTATATATATATATATATATATTAAATCTTTTACGATAGAAATAATTAATATAGAAATACGCGAAAATAATTATCTCCGTCTAAATATAGCAAGAACAATTAAAGTTTAAAAAAAATACGCTTAGTCTCGTATAATCGAAATATATATCAATATTAAATTCAATAGAAATATATTTTTATACGTACAAAAAAGTAAACAAAAAAAAAAAAAAAAAAAAAATTTGGAAATTCAACTGTTACTTTTTTTTTTCTTTCCTAGAAAATAAATGGAGAAAATAAAACGAAAATAATGGTGCAACGGAATAATGAGTTATCATTATTCGAGTAGGTAGTTTTGCGTGAAAGATTCTGGATTTTTTATGATAATAAAAAGAAAGAAAAAAAGAAAAACAAAAAGGTTTTCTCTCCTCGATTAGAGTATCCATCTTTGCGAAAGTGTCGAAGTAAAAATGTGATTATTTGAGGGGGTGGAGGGAGGGGATGAAGAAATCTTACCATTACTAAATTAGCGAGCAAAGAGAGAAATCTTGGTTTGTATACATTATTAAAATTCTATAACAATTCAGCGGAGAATTGAGGCAATCTTCTTTACGCGGAGAAATAAAAATGAGGGTGATGAATGGTAGTGTGTGGGAGTGGCAATCTCTGGATTATTCAAGAGGCGAAAAGACGTTTGTTTTCGTATGTATGTAGCAGAATATTGCGGTGAAAGTTCAATGAGAGAGGTGGACGAGTGATCGCGATGCAGGGTGAAGAAGGTAATAGCGTCTGATGCGCAGCTTGAGAGAAGGCGCAGAATATGGGAAATAAAATCTTGCCGCATTATTCGAGCTCTACGGAAGAAAGTTAGTTCGTCTTCCATATTTTCCATGCTGATCCTTGCGGCAGTGTGAAATTTTCAATTTGAGACGCGCGAGAGAATTTCATTCTTATCTACTGAATAAAAATGAAATAATTAACTCAAAATTACATAATTTTGACAAGTTGTGGCACCTCTTCTTTTCTCTTTCTCGCTAAAAATTTACATTAAATCTCCGATATCTGGGAGAAATATTGGACTCTTGTCTGTTACCCGCTATCGAAGAAAACTTGTGGTCGGATAGTCGGATTCACATCGATCGAATCCGTGGACAGATTCGTGCGCGCAGGATCCTCATTCGCAGTAAGAATTTTCATTCTCTTTCTTCATTACATCCATGTAATCTGTTCTATCGCATTGCAATAAAATGAATAGAGTATTAATTCACATTAAGTCTTGCGTATCTGCCCCTATGTGGTTATATATAATTATATACGAAAAAAAATTTACAAATATATATAATGTCGTAACTTTGATACTACTTTATTTCTTTATTGCTTGTAATACTATAAGCATTATATATATTATATATTTTCTCATGTAAAATTATTAAGAGATGACATGATTTTTATGGAATGTTACAATATATATAAATATTATGACGCTACGTCTTTAATTAAATAATTATTAATAAAAGCTAGTTATGAATTCAAGAATAAAAGAAATTAATTAGAATAAAAAAAAAAAACGACATGAAAGAAAGAATAAGAAGCTTTATATAAGAAGCTTTACGTGAATACATTTCATTCTACGTTATAGCAAAGTATATAAACGAACACTTGTAATACGCGTATGATTATACATTGCTATAGATATCATGCTTATAATTATAGTGATCAATAGCGCGTACGTATTACGTAAATATCTGTCCCCGCTCTGTAACTTGCTTACGGATAGCATGAATAACGATGTAAATTATGTAAATTTGGCATAATAATTATATTTTAGGTATATTTTAGCAGAACATAATGTCGGTAACAATTCGATTATTTTTATCGCGTATAAGAAGAATTATTTCATCGGATGAAAAAATGCGACTATTCTTCACGCAGTTGAGATGTTGTTTGTAAAGATGCTTGCGCGCGCGCGCGCTCTATATATGTGTGTTTGAACACATTACCATCCAATTTCTTTTTCTTTTTCATCTCGCATTGTTCACTGAGAACCCCCACTTTACGGTAATATAAATCGCACTTAGTTCAATATTCACTGACGCGAGAATCTAGGATTGCCCCATCGAGAGCTTTCGTGTTTTATCGTGCTACGTCTCTTTTTCGCGGAGACTTTTTCGCAATCTTTAAATTTAATAATAAAAATAACAGCAAAGAAAGAGAGAAAATATTGCACATATATATATATATATATATTGCTTCGGCACAAAGAGCGTTATTGATATAACTACAATACATCAATATCTTAACTCTATTTGTATACATTGAAATCGAAGAAACGAAGTAATTTTTTATTAAGATTTAATTAACAAGAGATTAATGAATTTCTTATCCGTTAAAAAAATTGATCTTTTTAATGGGAATGGCATGTGTTGGGAAAGAGCATTGCGATAATTTTTTACGGACTTTTTAATTCCGCGTTTCTCTTGAAATATCCTATCTTATTTTATCTATCATCATCTTCGATAGATTAGGAGAAATTGTATGAATAATTCAAGAAAACTTAACACAATGCTGATCGTTTGTCTATGATCAAAATAAAAAAAAGAAAGAAGCTGAGATCTTCTAAATATCATTGCTATAGGAAGCGTGAATCAAGATTATGTCGAGAGGGCTTTTAAGCTTTTCAGTTTTTCTTCTTCTCCTCTCACAAAGTTTCTCGATTTGTTATTACGGCTCTTTTATCCTTTACCATGTCGGAAACTATCTGGCGTTTTCTTCTTTCGGGTACTTTTCGTTTTTATCTTTTATTCTTCTCGATTGATCGTCACCTGCAATTAAATCTCATTTTATTTCTCGGACTAATTCCCAATATTATCGTCATCTCAATCGTACAATTTTTATCATGGCTCAAGAAAATTCGTATAAAATGAATTGTTTGCTATGTACGATAATATAACATTTCTCTATTTTTATAATTATTTATATTAGATCCATTTTTTATCGTGACGTTACAAACATATATATTTCAGAGTAATTGATTTTGTCATATCGTCAATCCGCATTTTAATTAAATCTGTTTAATTACATAATCCGATACGTTATAAATTAATAATAAATAATTTTATTTCCTACTTAGGAAACGATGTAAAGTAATACCAGGATTTAAATGATTATATTCCTATATAGGACTTGCAAAAAACATGAAACATTTAAAATAGATTGAATTTATACTTAAAGATTGTAAATCGCATACAGATATGATTTATATGATATAATTAAAAGTAATTGTCAAACTTTTTTTTTTAAGTTTTTTTCTATGGAATCTCTACATATATTTTCAAACTCTCTCTCTCTCTCTCTCTCTCTCTCTCTCTATCCCTCTAGAAAAAAACAAACTACACTTTAAGAGTTTACACTGTATATGTATCGCTTTCATAACGATATCGATCAAAATACAATTGTAATAACAAAAATAATAACTAACGAAATAAACGAGGAGTAGAGAGAGAGCAACGTTATTAAATAAACAGTTAAGTAAAAGTAAAATACATTTTTTGGCCGATTCGCTGAATAAAGAATATGGCCATCTGTAATTTGTCCGCTAAAGCATTGAGTTTTATTGCTAATAATTACATAAATAAGGAATAAAGTAGCTGCGTTAGAAACAGTCCTTGAAAGCCGATCATTTGATTCAGTGTGAATTAGCCAGTAAATATCGAAATGCAATTTTAATACGCTTACGCGTGTATAATAATTTTGATCCGGTAACCGAATCAATGGAATTTTATCGAGTCATTCGCATTACGCGGGCTTAATCGGATTTGTCATTAGTGAACAGAATAATAGTCCTTGTATATTATTCCTCAACGGAATCATTTAATCGCGCTTAAGCAATCAAAAATATTAATATCGTTTATAGAATAAATATGAATAGTGAACGAATATTATATTACGCGCTCGAATTATTAATTAAACGCTCACCTATTCTTTTCTTGATTTAATATTAAAGTAAATTATAAGAAAAATATAATCTTTGACTTTTAAATACAGAAAAATTATTCTTTCGTTATATATTTCTTAAAATGATTCTTACATACTATTTCGTGACCCTCGAGCTTGATTTTTCTCATGATTCCTCAATCGCAATTGACAATGATCAAAGTTTACGGTCCAAAGGGATATTTCTCCATCTCATAAGCATGTTACCGATATGTAACACTGAATCTCCGCGCGCTATGTCCTGTGCCAAGGATTCCATTAATTTCCATCCAAGTTCCTCGCAGCGGTCGTTGAAACAGTTGTCCTAAATAGTTTCCGAGATTTGCAATGTTCGACGAAACTGCATCCAACGATCCAAATGCATCGTCGCATCAGGTGCTTGGCTATTATATATATATATTACATTTCCCAAATAGTTTTTGTACATGTGACAAATTTATAAATGTCATTCAACACGACTGCGTACAGAGTTATGCACAGATTTAAAGTTGTATGTCGGCAGAATAATAGGAATCTTATTCGCGTACGCTTGTCACATGAATTATTGTAGTAAATCCTCTAATAATTTAAATGCTGCAAGATTACATGATTCTGACGAATAATCCCTTTAAATCCCTTTGTGTTGCCTCATTATACAGTTGTTTACGTTTCAAATGGCCGCGACGGAATATCCAACGGAATCTTTCGCGAACGTTAGAGCTAGACAAATCCCTGTAAATCAGGCTCTGTTTGCAGCAGTCACTCACCCAAAGTAATCCACACCTTCTGACTCGGCAATCAAGCTGGATAGATATTGCCTTGCTAAATGAAATGTCGACAAAAATTTGTCGAAAGTGTCTCGCGGATTATCGCAGATTTTTCTGGATGTTAAATTCTCTGCGAGAGATTACGGTTTTATTTTTATAATAAGCGATAAAAAATATCCATTTTTTTAATGATGAAAAAAGAACTCCTTGACACGAGTAGAGCGCGTGTAGTCGTCAGAATTTGTTAAAAATATTGCGACAGATTTTCCAGTACAAATTACCATCGTTCATGTAATGTATAACAAATATTAAAATATAAAGTAAAATCTTAATTTCAATTATCTAAAAGATTAATAATATAAAGTGACACAATGTATCATAGATTGTATCACAGAGTCACGAAATTTATAATAATTTATAAGATTATGTTTGCAGTCTAGGCAATAAAAAAAATTGCGCCGATATATTTTTGCGAAACAATCTATAAAATGTCACGTTCAAGGGGATGTCGATTAAGTATATTTTTCAATCGCGTCGCATTAGATTAAATCAAACGGCTTTAACAATCTTGTCTCATTTCGATTTCAGTGCGATCACCGCACGATACAATCGTCCCGATCGTACACTTGATCGCACACGCGGTTGCATGCTTATCCGCATTGTTTACGGTACGCATTTTCATGAAATTGTGTCACGTAGTGCGTCATTAACTGGAATCCTACGCACATTCCATCGGTCCCTTCCGCCTTCCAGGAAATTGCATTTTTCTCCTGGGAAGCTGGGCACAAGTTTTCACGATGCACCAACAAACGTGGTTTGCAGCATTTTTTTCTCGTTGCTTTTAATGCTCTCATAAAACGATGCGCGAATTCGAGATTCTCGTTGTTGGGATTTACACGACATGGGAAAGACGATAGAAAAAAGAAATGTATATTTTTCCTCCAAAAGAGAATGTCAATGTCACAAATATATATATTAGGTGTACAACTTTGTTTCCGCCGTTTTTTTCCGAAACTCAAGGCTTTATTGTAAAAAACTGGTTATACATTTATGATTCAAAGTATTGTCCATCGCTGGCCACTACTTTCTCCCTCTTTTTGACTTTGACTCGAGTCTTCATTAAGTAATGCCTCCAATTCTGCATCTTCGAAAACCTTCTCTCTTCCACCGCTATGCCGGTCTTCGACGTGAAAATCATCGTTCTTGAAGCGTCGAAACCACTCACGACACGTTCTTTCACTAATAGCGGCTTCACCGTCAGCATTTGAGAGCATTCGATGAGCCTCAGCCGCAGATTTCTTCATATTGAAGCGGAAAATTAAAACCTTCCGCAAATGACGAGAATTTGGCTCGTAAAGTGACATTTTCAATCGAGAATAACTTTATGACGCGGACACAAATCGACTAATGTTTCTATGGGGTTACGTTGACAGATGCCCAAGTTTATCGCGTGACGTCTATGATCTATTTATTTCGACCACTACTTACCGCTAAAGCCATGTATAGGAAAACGGCGGAAGCAAAGTTGTACACTTAATATATATATATATATATATATATATATATATATATATATATATCCATACACGCGCAATTTCTAATGCAACTTTTTAAAACGATAATTCGTAAAACTTTGCGAAAGAAAGGCCTTCTAATGATCATTACGATGACAAAATAAGCTTACGTCAATTGTTGGAAAAATTACGTAATATATCATTTAAGAATAAAATAACATATATTGTATTAGTAAATACGCTATAGTAAACTTTGCGAAAATCTCATATAAATATTAAAAATAAACACGCTCTATGTATTATATAAAATTAAGTAATTATATACGTATTCGAGGAATCAGAGATGCAATATATCCCTCGTAAAATAAGCATATTTATTTTTAGAAAATTTTCTCTTAAATATATCCGCAATGCCATTTCTCATCTTGAATCCAACGTGACATTTTCAATGTCGTGTCAATAAATATCGTGTTCGTCGTTAGGAGGCATTCAAAAGTGCGATAAAATTACGACTTTTATGATTGAAACTTTATTAAAACTGTGGCAAATTGCGAGAATGTTTCTTTATGAGACTTAAAACAGTTTGTTCTATCCTCCCTACCTGTCTCTTTTTCTCTCATCCCTCTCTATATCAACCTAATAACGCGCAGATATAGATAGACATCTCGTATCTTTAGGCAATGCCAGCAGCTAACTCATCATTGCCGGCTAATCTCTTGAACCAAGTTCGTAATCAATGTGTTTCAGAGTTTGGTCGTACTTATTATCAGATAATAAATCCCATCCTACTTACATCGAGATATATATATATAGAGAGTTTCTTATTAACATTTTGTATAATATCCTGTATCCGTGTTTTCTTTTTATTCCTTTGTATTGTTGCTAAATTACAGAGGTATTTGTCGGGAAATATCGTAGGTAATATAATATTTCCCAAAGTTGCTCAATATCACGTCTACGTCAACAGTGCAGGAAGGTAAAGAAAGAGGAGTTTTCAACGCAAATAATTGTTAGCGTAGTGAAACATGCACCAAACAACATTTT
Organism: Polyergus mexicanus; assembly: GCF_030449975.1. Lineage (NCBI taxonomy): Eukaryota > Metazoa > Arthropoda > Insecta > Hymenoptera > Formicidae > Polyergus > Polyergus mexicanus. Next base: position 172,716 of record NW_027223334.1, read on the forward strand.
CTGGCTGTCGAGGTTCATCAAATGGCCGAGCGTCAACCGAAAACTAAACGAAATCGAAAATCCAGGCGAGCTAGACAGCTATTAGTTGATCGTAAGGTCAATCGTTGCCGAGATTGAATGCTGATTGACTTCGTTTCGAGATGCTGCGTTTCTCTCTCGCGTTCTATTTGCGCTCGACCCTAATGATTTTGCGTCAGTAAAGCGCGATATTAAAAATGTAAATTTCTAATTTCAAATTCCATGATTTAACATGGATAGAGAGAATCATCGTTCTTTCTTTCAATTATGCATTTTTTCCACACACACACACACACACACACACTGTATAGATTACTATAGATAAATTACATATTATTCAATCGATGTATATATAGGCTTATTTTAAACGTGTTTTATTATTTATTGAGAAATGTAACACACAGATAAAAAGACAATAATATGATTAATGATTATAATCTTGATAAGAGAAAATATATAAAATTTATTCAAGACACGTTATATACATGACTGTTGTTAACTAAGACCTCATTTATAATGCAATTTTTCTTTAGCTCCAATAATTCTCGTCATCCGTATCGCATTTCTGATGAAAGTAAAAGAACAATAAGAATAAGAATGGAAGCTCTTTCATCTAAAAATATTAAAATTTATCTCGTAATTGTCGTAAATTTAGAAAAGAGGTTTTTATACACCGAAAGGACCTTCAATATTTTCATAATTTTATTACTAGAAGTTCTGTTTGATCGTTGTTATGCTTGTGTTTGTTATCATCACTGCCATCCCATATAGCGAACAATAAGCCGTATTCGAGAGCGCGCATAATTCTTGATAAATCGATAAAACTCGAATATACGTTCCTAGTTGCGGGCGAATTGAATAAACGAACAAAAGCATTTTTTCTCCGTATTCGTCGCTCGATGATTTCAAATGACGCGAAATTTTACGTGGTTATGTTCCTGATCTTTTTCTCATCCGCGACCGTAATGACGCGGTATATTCCGTAATGACTAGAAAATGAAGCTCGTTTAACTCATCGTGTCTAAACAAACAACGATTGTATTATCGCGGATGAACTTTTTCTTCAAACTTCCGCAACATTTCAACAAATATGCAAATATTTTTAGATTAGATTTAATTTTATACACGCGTATTCGTTACGTTGAGATAAATTTGATAAGAAAACGCAATTTATATAGTAAAAAATTTGCATAAAACTATCAAACCGCAATTTATATTCAAACCGTCCCGTTGCGATAATCGAGATAACGATGTTTTTCGACACATTTACCTTTTTTAAATGACATAAATTTTTGAAACCGATATATAAGATGCCAACGATAATAAACTGCGCCTCTGTAACATGTCGAAGAAATACGGAACCTCGTCCTGACCTCAATTCTCAAAAAAAAGCCAAGGAGTCAGAACATCAATCATTGTCCGCAAGCTATATCTTCTTGTCGATACTATATCAAGTATACAAGTGTATACAGCTCGATTTATTTCGACCTACACCCCCAAGTTATCCATCTAAAATTATATACAAATGTAAATGTGCTAATATAAGGATGCGTTTAAAATATTTACCATTATTGGACAGTAAGCAGGATAGCAGAATAAATCTTTACAATGTGCAATGTTAACGTCCATATCGGAAAATCTCGTAACGCCGATACGAAAGCTAATATTAGAAATTCTTCAATAGGATAAATAGGACTTAAAGTCGCGACATTCCGATATATTATTTGTGTCATTGTTTGCGGTAAAAATGTAAAAGCGATCTTGTTGTGCGTCAGTAGACAGCAGAAATCGTATCGATGTGTAAGAACAATATATATATATATATATATATTTTTTTTTTATACTTTTCATAATGTTTTCTCTAAAACACAAGGTGAAAACCATTTTTCAATTATAAATAATAAAATTATTCCTTCTTTTTAAATTAATTGTTCATCGTTATATGACATTTTGATTGCGACGAGAGTTGACGTCGTGCGAGACAAAATAGTAACGTTATACATATATAAACTCTTTGTATATTAATATTAATTTAACGAATAATCGATACAGTACTAGTCACACGTTTATAATTTCCAACTAAATGCAAATTTTGTCTAATTTTAATGCGGTTATGCATGTGTTGTAATATAAGGGCAGCTTTGAGCATGAGAGCTTGTTACGTATCTACCTAATCAATCCACTTTGATCCAGTGAGAGATCGATGAATCGCAACGGATCCTGTAATAGAATTTAGCCCTTTCAGCTCGTGAAACGAGCTTATATAACGGATCCAAATTTGTTCAACTTAATACCAAGGAAATGTGAATTATATCAATGACGGTAATAAACAATATGCGCGCACGATGCTCTTTCGTTCGTTAGAATTCTCCTATAGAAAATAAATCATACAATACTCGCGCCAGCTCGATTAAATTAAAGGGACTTGCGTCACGTTTGACAAACAAGGATTCTCTTACTTGTAAAAAATATATTTTCCGATAACAATATAGCGTTCTAACACGTTATTGCGATATATTTCGGAATGGAATTTAAACGATTAAATATCACGCTATTCCGCGTGAATTACGATAAAATTGCGCGACTTGACTGATTCCTTTAACTCGGCAAACTCGAAGAGTCGGCACGTCCCTAATCGAATTAGGTGATGTGTGCGGCGAAGCGCGTTAACGCGGACAAATAGATGGATTACTGGAACGAATAGTGGCAGCTGGAAGCTAACAGGCTCAAATAATTCTGAATTTAATGCTGAAATGTTCAGTGATCGAGAGATACAGGACCGATAATTGATCCGTGCGTTTACCCGTGAGATTTAGCTGTGCGAGCTGCGCATCATTACGATTGAATATATTTTTACATCCGATGAAACGGCGAGATAATCGAAATCAAAGAGATCGGCTTACTTGTTTGACTTTGCGAAAATATTCTCTCTCTTTGCCGAAAAATTCTCTTTCCACTATATACGATCTGAAATAATTTTACGAGCTAGCAATCACATCGAGACACTCTCTTTATGAATTGTAGAAATTACGAATTATTTATTGTATTATGTCTACAGGTGTTGGGAGGATTAGGACGCAGGATGTCGAGCGGCGACAAGGCTTCACCAGGCCTAACCATCGATCGTGCCGCTTTTTTGCTTCTGCGAGTAAAGAAAGCTTTCAAAAAGAAAAAGCAGCAGCGAAAAGAGAAAAGGTGAGTGGTTGGCCCGTTAATTTAGCCTAATCGGCCGACGGCTTTCGCTTTTCAATGAGAGAAAAGCGGTAAAATCTTGGATGGAAAGCATGGAAAATTGCTTCCAAACCGGATTTTTTTTTTTTAACTGGACTCGAAGCTACCTCATTCAACACATCAATTTGACATGATGATGATGCACGACATAAAGAATTCGTTGACACGATTCGCAAAATTAATTCTTATTTTTACACGAGCTTTTATTCTTATTACTCTCTCTCTTTTGCCTTGAAATTAATTTTGATACATTGCCTTTACACTCTTTAATCCCAGTTAGTGATTACACGATGCATCTTTAATGCAAAATTGAATTATGCATAATCTGTTGACCTCCGAGGCATCAAATATAATTTATAGATTAAGCTATGCATCTCGGAATGAAAAGGATAACGCTGATTATTTAATTTATAGAAAGTTTTTATAGAAGCGCAAGCATATCGTTCGCTGATGAATATATTATATTATATTATTGCTAATTGTAAAAAAAAAAAAAAAAAAAAAACTTGCTGTGTCCCCGTAGGTGTAAACGATCGTTTCAAAAGATTTGCATAATTTCTGAACATTCCGTATACATAGATACATTCTTCAAATGGTTTTATCAATTAAACTTTATTTTATTCTTACTCTCGAGATTGATAAACGATCTTTTCCGCAACGCAATTCGATTGACGACAGATTGATTTAACTCCAGCTTATCGAACAACTCGCCAAAGTCTCGGTTTATCATTCATAATCTCTTTGCACAAGCATTGCGAATTGTTCCGACATTTAATCACGAAATTAACGAACACTTTACGTGCGAAACAACAGTTTCATTTCGTCCGCGACATTAATTATCTATGACAGCTTTGAATATTCATAAAGCAGCTACTCGAATATATTTAAGTACATGCGTTAAGAGCTCCAGGCAGCATCTCGTCTTCCGTTTATATCGATGGTAATTCTCGATCGTGTTTATTTATTAAATAATATCCACCGATTTTATATTTATCTCATTCATGGAATCGCGATTCTTACAATACATTAAAATATTATCGTTGTATATATTTTTATTGCAACGAAATTATTTCAATAATTCTACCTTATTTCTCCATTATTTCATAAATCAAAAAGACAGACAAATTTAACTTTGGCACATTCGACTAATAATTTCCTCGCTAATTTAAACTTCAAAATGTAATTGACGAAGGAAAGACGGTCGAATAATTAATTTTAGTCTCGAAACAGTTTCTTGGAATTAGGTAATTCGTCGATATTCGTCCTCAGTGACCTAGGCATTATGAATTTCTGATAATTACTATTAAAGCGCAATTGCACATTTAGTATGTGCGACAATTGCAGCAAGTTACAACAACTCAAACGTATCACGTATTGAGACAGATGTGTATTTATATTTTCGACGAAGTCGTGCCGCGACTGCAGCTCGTTTCAGGAAAATATGCAAATACATCTATTAATTCCGACTACGATAGTAGACAGCAGTCAATTAAATCCAATCAGCAGTCGATGTAATCTAATAAGGCTTACGTTAAACTGGATTTTACTGGTTTACATTAAAGTTTTCCCGAGTCTTCCAATTCACACGCAGATCAAAAGGTTTTTCGTTACCAGCATACTCTCTTTATCTCGTTCGGACAGTGATGAAGCATCTCCTCGAATTTCTCGGATCATTTTATCACTGGTGCGTGAAAAACGGATTCTCCAACGTGTCGCTTTTAAACATATTGTATCATGTCGATTGTACAATATTTGGCGAGAAATGTAAGTATTATAAAGCAGCGGAATAATAATCTCGAATAAATACCAGAAATCTTTACTATTACTCGTAATAATACTATTGTCATGTCATCATAATTTATATACCGTACGAGTAGCGTAAAATTCATGATATGCGATATCTATCACGATTATCTTACCTATTTGGATTATTCAAAGGTCAAAATATGCTATTCTATTCTTTCTTCTTAATATGTGTACGCGCGCATTTCTAACATCGAAAAATAACGGAAAGAAAAGTGCGGCAAAAGCATAATAAAAGCAACGCGATGAAGATCGTAAAGATAAAGGACAGCAGCTCTTTCGTGCTTGCTCTCAGACTTCACATTTTTCTCAAGGAGATTTTACCAAGCATGGCGTGGGTGAAAATAGATCGAAGGTAATATAGTACGTATTATACGAGGCTCGCAAACTCTATATAAATCGGATACGTGAAGCAAATGAGTGATATAATTGACAAAGAATATATAACGAAGCTTTGCCTGTATTTTTTCAATTTAATGATTTAAGAACATGAAAAATAAAAAATAAAAAATTATATATATTAAAATGGATATTTATGTGCGCTGTTTTCTATTCTCCAAATTGGATGATTTTTTTAATACGTCTACGTCTCGTTTCAGAAATTATCCAAGTCACTTGTGATTATCTTAGTCTGTCGGTACTCGGAGTAAATTGTCCCGAGTTTGCGAACCCTATGCAGGGTAAACTATGTTACTTTCGCTCGTACATGTACGGTTATACGCGTAATTACGGGGGTAGCTGGAAATTATCTTGATAAATTCAACCAACTCTGAGGATAGTATGCAAATTGACAGACTATTTGCCGAAGAAATAAGCAATCACCCGGAAATCATTTACCACCGCCGCCGTCTATTAAGTATACATTTCTTGCAACGTTGTACTTTCATTTGGTTGCATACACAACAAGAGTTTCAGCTTCCTCTCCAATATTCATTTTTAATACTTCACGCTACTTACAATTAGTAAAATTTCTTTGAATTTTTCCTACTACTATGAGAAAAATATGCTTGCGCATTTGTGTAAATAGCTAAACAGTGCTTTCCGCGCGACACGTTTACAAAGATAATAATGCTTCTTTTTCTGTGATTGTTACGATGTTTTTTTTTTTTCAGTCGTATCATATTAAACATTGCTGTGACAAATTTTGAAAATTTCAGTGCATGCGTATATCTGTATTATGTAGAGCGTAATAATTATGCAAATATTCTTACAGTGGACACAGCATGACTGTCTATGTAGAAGTTTACTCGTCAAGTTTCAGTAACCTAGGTGACGCGAAATAGCGTTGAACTCTGTTAAAAAATTCGGAATAACGTTAGCGAGTAAACGTTTGCACATTTCATTTACCTACATTTCAAGATTAATGACTACCTTTTTGCTTTGACTCAACGTGACTCGCTCTTCGCCCATCATTTTATTTCCTAATGGATATTTCCTGCGAAATCGAGATTAGGTCAGACGTAAAATGTCAAAGAATATTCATAAAAAAAAAAGAAAAAAATTATTTATATTATGTAATATACATCTATCTTTTTTATGAAAAAAAAAAAACTTTTTATCTAGCACTAAAAAAGATAAAATATGTTTATATTATATACAAGCATACTCTCTCAACGTAATTTAAAGTAATACGAAAAGAAAATGATGATAAAAATTATCCAGAAAGATTTGTCAGAAAATATCGTATATGTATACACGTATAACCGATGTATTTCTTTTTTTTTCTCTCTTTCTTTGTTCCTTTAATTTATAAGAGAAACTAATCTTTCAAATAGCCATAGTATTACGTATTGGTTCACATTACTCTTCAAAAGCATTGCACTTTTTGTCGACGTTAAAGCTTTTTTAGCCTACTTAATCCCCATTTTCCAATACTACGAGTATTCTCGATAGATTCTACATGATAAGGTGTAGCGGAAAATTATATTTCACCTCGCGAATATTCTTTTATTGATTTTTATATGTATCACTGACCGGCCGCAATTTGCTCACACAGCTGACTATGAGTAACTTTTGTACGATATCATGATTTATCGTTTTGAATTAATGCACCTTTGAAATACAACAAAACATTTTTCTAATATATTATAGATGCGAGCTTTAAATAAAATTCTTTTAATTTCATATCGTTAATGAAAATATTGTCCGCACTGTTAAACATTTATACAAACAAAACATTCTGTCAAAAGCATTCCATCGCGTATGACCAAATAAATATCAAGTTATACTAATGAGCAGGATCATAAGTACCTACTTTAAATGCAAATTAATGTCATGCGATTGATTAATTCTCGCAGTATAAATCACAATAATATGTGTTATGTGATATTGTGTAGTTAAGCGTTACATCAATCGTATTGTGGTATCATTGTCTAAACACCTACACAAAGAGTAATACCAATTACGATCGAGTAACGAGCGCAAGCACACGCATATACGTTTACAGAATATTTACGCATGAGATGCCAGATTGTCACGTGTTGTCAAATGTTAATTTGTACAAAGGGTAGTAGTAACATTAATCGCGTTTCTGTTCCAAGTAGCCGCAAGATATATTGTTAGTTCTTGATCTATTGCCTGTTTAAGAGTTTTCAAATTTTATGGGATGGATGGAGCAATCATCTCAGCAGAGAAAGGTTTCAAATAAAGTCCCGTGTAAATTTCTCGCATAAAAAAATGTAACGGATAAAAACGCAAGAGATAAAAAGACAAGAATTATAATTGCAATTAAGAAATAAATTTATTATTTTATTCTCTGCGATGGATGCATTCTTAGTCCAACGGTGAGTTTGAAAGACCGATTTTTCGCCCAAACAAACAATCGTACAGAAAATTGCGTGTTAAAATTGACAAAACATATTAATTTTATTTGGAAGCAAATATAAAATTACGGTTACCTCAGGTTGAGGTTGAGTATTTTTTTTTTAATTAAAAGGTCGATTATATCTCGCTGATATTTGTCGTGTGTGTGTGTGTGCATGATGATAATTTAGAAAATTTTATTTGACTTTTGACGATCGGTAACGCTATATAAAAGTTCGCCTATTCACGGTTAAAGGGCATACGAATCATAAAAAAAGTTTTCTTCGTTTACTTGCTCATGTAATTTATAAATTCCTTATTCTTTTAATGTTTATTTATGCACGTGTGCACGTGTTATTCGAAGAAAATTTTGTAGGAAATTACTTTAGTTAATTTCATAATTATTTCTGCAAATTTTTGTTACGTAACATAAATAATCATATGATCTCGCGATAATAAAATTTTACGATAACAGAAATCTGCAAGTGTTAAATCGTAACAATAAACATGCAACAATAAACATGGAATAAAATGCTGTATATATATATATATATATATACACACACACATACACACACATTTAAATCGATATAATATTTTATGTATACTTGTATATACATTTAAATCGATATATATTTTATATATCTCGCATTTTCATCTTCTCGATCAACAATGTGCTCCATTTCCTTCAGGAAAAGGATTATCATTGAACGGATCCGCGGGCGATGTGAAATTTAACGTCGCTTAGGGGATTTAAATATTGTTCGCTCTCTGATCGAGAGAGATTGAAAATATTTTTCGCAAAAATATCGTACTTGATGAGGCAAATATATTTTTAACGTTATATTTTGCGTTACATCTATTCTTAAAATATTATCCTACCATCGGTTGTCAACGTGTTTCTTAATTTTTTATCGTTCATATCAGCTCTTTGTATAAAACAACACAATAAATCTTAAACCTTTGGAGAAAAATTAATATACGAAATTCAGAAACGCGGATTATAACATTTAGTTTAATTAAAACTAATTAGTTTTAATGACTGACTTCGCTAAGCTGTCAGCTTATCTTCGTAATCTTCATACGGCTGCATAATTTCCGTACGACGAAGAATTATGATTTCACCTGCCACACCCACATAATCCAAATGTTTGATAATGACTCTTGGATATAAGTCAATTAATAAAATGTCTATTAAGATGGAATGTGAAAAGAGAAATCAATTTTTTTCTTCACAAAGACTGGACGCATTTTAATGCGATTGTATTTTTATAAAATTATATATATAAAAAAAAAAAAAAAAAATTCGTACATAAGTTACCAACATTAAGCAGCGTTAATCAAATTATTATTTACTCGTCAATTTTTCGTATATTCTTCTCTTTTCTCGACACGTTTTTGCTACGATTCTCGTACCGTTGCACTTTCGATAATACGAGCAGACAGAATTGGATTGTACGCTATGATTGATCGTCTCTCTTTTCGCGTCGGCGAGCAATGGCGCCAATTCAACATTATTATACTAAATGCGCTATAATTATAGATGACCTAACGAGCGCGATTCTATGAATATTTCACACGCGAAACAAAGGATTCCGAAAGTGAGACGACGGATTATTGACAAAATCAAAAATTACGACAAATAGTTATTCGACAAAATTTTGTAGAAATGTCTCTTTTCAGAATCTCGATAGAAATAAATGCGAATTATATGTTTTCGCGAATATTTTTCTACCTTTGTCGCATTACATGCAAGTAACGCATATTCAAAAACCTCGAGCACGAATACAGAGTAGCATCGAGGAAGCTTTTTCATCTTTTGATTATAGGCGATCAAAAGATGAGAAAGCGATGAGATAACACACGCGTAGCGAGGATAGAATTTGCAATGATAGAGCTCGTGGAATAGAAATGGAGAATATTGTTGCATCGATAATAAGGAAGACAGCGGGATCATCAATGGAATAGCTAGCGACCATAATTGCGTGTCAAAGGTCTCGTAATGCGCAGTTACAGACACGCACCGATTGTTTTGGTACCATAGTTGGTTCCATATTTAGACGCTTAACACGTCTCTGGTAGTCGCTCATATATACATATCTTGTGGAAATCTTTTTTCTTTGCCACAAGACATTTTTTCAGCCTATGAAAAGCCATTTCTTTTTTCATTAAACTCTTTGATATATAGCACTGAAAGAAATAAATCAACTAGCAAAAGGAGAATAATATTCGCATGACAACATAATGTGATATTTTAAATTATATTATTTTTTATCTACAACGTAGCTAATAACAACGATAATTGGGCTGTAAATAGAGCATAGATGATAATTGAAAAACAAAGTTTGATGCTGCAGCGCGTTAATTAAAATAAATTTAAATGTATTTAAATTAAATACGTATTTTCGCTCAGAACATCACTGTTATACGACACCAATGTGCGACGTCGTTCATTCTCGCACTAATAATGATAAAGAATGTATCATAATTTTATTTATTCTTCTCGAGTAGCCATTAAGACGAACAAATTTTTTTATCTCAAATTCGTTCATGTTCTACACTCGGACAACTGCAATTTGCTAGGTCGCGACCGCAGGGGCTGCGACCGACAAGTGCGCCTTACGGTTTCCTTATTGGGATCATTTGTCACTGTAAGGTGTGTAGAAAGGCTCGTAGCTTTACCACTTGGAAAAAGATTGTGCTGTGTTGGGTGCAACATTTGTCAAGCGTGTCGAGGGTGGGAGCTGTGCGCGACTGAGACGTCACCGAACGAATGTGAAAAGACCAGGCGCGATCTAAAAAGCTTGTTCTTTATTTCTTTTTTAAATTTGACGCAAGAACGCAGGGATAACGACACAGCAAGGTAGGAAAAAAAAATCGCGCCACACGAAAATTCAAAGCACGCTATAAAATACCAAACAATAATTTATTCTGGTGTATATTTGCATTGTGCATGCTTGCCCCTTCTTAAGAGAACGTATCTCGACATCGATCGCTGCATCAACTTTAACTCTATATGAGATAGCGCTTAGACTCTTCATTCGTTTCCGTGATCTAATGATGTCGAGGAAAAATCCGCGCTCGAGGAAATTGCGTAAATCGCGCAATCGCGTGCGCAAGAACATCCAAACTTGGAGTCAGATTTTTTCGATATCGCAAAAAGAGCGCCATTATATTATCAAACTTAAATCAATTCAAAATTTCTAGAATTTTTTTAAACGGGACATAGATCAATTAGCGAAACGAAAAAGAAAAGATTGATAGTTTTGGAGAAAAAGTTGAAAATTCTATTTTCATAAATTGATCTTATCCTTTTTCTTTTTCTTCGTGTAATCGTGTAATAAAGTTTAGAGAAAAATTTGAGAAAGATGTTTCGACTGCGGACATACATATATATTTAGCTTGAAACAACACAACGCAATTTCTGTAACATCGTAAGAGGATATAAGAGATCTCTCCGAGGAAACGTCTCGAGTATACTCTCGCCTGATTGGTAACTATAGTCGCGGTAAAACTATAAGGTGGGAAACTACTGTCGTCTTTAAATATAGTCCTCTTCCATCTCACTTCCTTTCTACCATTTGAGCAGGCGAACCTAATTTATCTCGGGATAAGTACCCGAGGGCGGGATAAAAGCTAAGGCACATAGACGGGAGTTAAAATGCGAACGATTATAAAGTCGCGAAACGTTATTACTATTATAACGTCATCCGTGAATCCATGATAAGAAATTCCAATCTTTCAGAAATAGGATGTGAAATTGCATAAAATTGGAATAAAATTGTTGTATCTAACAGAAATTATGTTTTTACAAGTGAATCATTTTTGCTTATATTCCCTTGACTATTATGGTCGATTAAGAAGAAGCTGAATAAAGAGGAAGAAAAAATACATAAATCTCTCTCTCTCATATTTACGATATACATATAATGTTTTAGATGTACAACTTTGCTTCCGCCGTTTTTTTTTTCAGGAAATTCGAGGCTTTATTGTAAAAAACTGGTTATACATTTACGATTCAAAGTATTGTCCACTCCCAATGATCGTGCCAATTCTTTTTGACTTTGACTCGAGTCTTCATTAAGTAATGCCTTCAATTCTGCATCTTCGAAAACCTTCTCTCTTCCATCGCTATACCGGTCTTCGACGTGAAAATCACCGTTCTTGAAGCGTCGAAACCACTCACGACACGTTCTTTCACTAATAGCGGCTTCACCGTAAGTATTTGAGAGCATTCGATGAGCCTCAGCCGCAGATTTCTTCATATTGAAGCAGAAAATTAAAATCTCCCGCAAATGACGAGAATTTGGCTCGTAAACTGACATTTTCAATCGAGAATAACTTTATGACGCGGACACAAATCGATTAATGTTTCTATGGGGTTACGTTGACAGATGCCCAAGTTTATCGCATGACATCTATGATCTATTTATTTCGACCACTACTTACCGCTAAAGCCATCTATAGGAAAACGGCGGTAGCAAAGTTGTACACCTAATAAAAGATATTAATTCAGTTCTCTATAACATATGATTAAATGCGCCATAAGCTTAACTTTAAGTATAAATGAAAAGAAAGAGGAATAACACATATGAATGTATCGTATTATTGCCAAGATATAAAGGAAGCAAGTTGGAATTGCGAGAATCAAGAGCCAAAGTTGGAAAGCCGCCATCGATCTGGAATAAATCTTGTCGGATACTATCGAGTTAATATTACGTTTGTATTCGTAATTATATATATGATCATTCACAAATGTTGAAACATTCTCTCAAAATATGTATTATGTTATATCCGCTTCAAAGTACTCTCGTTTTGATGCTTGTAATGTGTCGATCCTGTAATAAATGTTCAATTGTCTGACGGTATTACGAGACTTGAAAAAATTTCTCGAAATTAACGTTAAATAAGGATTTTCAGCCGCTGAACATTTCGAATAAACTTCAGAGATATTCGCGGTTGTAATTGTAAGCAATGCTTAAAAGACGACTCTCCACGACTCTCCTTCAAAGTTTTAGTCCGAGGTAACTTACACCGAAAGAGATAATTACGTAGCGGAAGGAATGTTAAAGTACGTCCTTCAACATTAAAATCTTCATATTTATTATCATGATATAACTCTGTCCGTCGCTCCCAACTCTCATTTGTATTCGAAGCAGCTCTACTACTTTTTATCCTACTCTTTTTTTTTTCTCAAATGTGTATGTCTACATATATATATATATAATAGATAATAGATTATTACTTTTTTGCAAGATTTTTAAAACTAATACTTTTGACATGGGAATTTAAACGTTAGATATGATGCCAGTCGATAAAAAGATATCGTTTCTAAAAATGTAATAGATAAGAAAATCATTTTTTATCATTACGTTTTTTTAATATCTTCGTACTAAGGGGGAGAAAAATTTTGATTATCTATCCGCAATGTGTTTAAAAGTTTTCGTCAAAGCGTGTAGAACGAATAAATTGAGCGTCGCCATTCATATATAATATATATATATGTCCCATCTCGTCATCAATTATACGCCAAATATTTCGAGAAAGGCGGTAAGCCAAAATACGAAATGTTGAATTAACTTGCGAAATTAATTGCTTGCTCGCAATTTCCTCGAGGTAACTAGCTTGCCCCGGCTGAGCAGTCGTTGCTTTGCAGCTTTGCACTATCTCTCCACGATGCATTTGCGCGGAAGGAGTTTGAGAGAAAGAGAGAGAAAGAGAAAAAAGTATTTTTGTAATAAAATTGTAAAAAGGATACATAAAAGAGCTTCTCAGGAAGGAATCAAAAAGTTGTGAAAATGGAAACATAATATCTGTGGAAGACGTGAGCGTCGTCGTGCACTTGTCTGGAAACTTGCCCACCATATCCAACATAGGGAAGCTATTTCCGGTGGGACTGAAAAATCTGACGAACACGAAACATGCGGATTTGCAAGTGTTCGCAGAGGCAAGCCGTGCTGCTACAAATATACGGTGCCTCATTTGCCACACGTCGTTTGCGAGTACATGACATTCACCATATGCTGCATCATTGAAGCTACAAACGACGTAGTAGACAACAACGATATATATATATATCTTATTCATTAGATACCATGTAAAAGCGTTTCGTACTACAAGAATAAATTTAGATCAAGTTTGTTTGGCACAAACTTTTGTTTATTTTGAGAAAAAAATTAAATCGTGTTTAGTTACTTTGCATGCGTCAATTATATTTTTTTAATTAAATGTACATAATTTGATAAATATATACATAAAATTTTCTATAAATGCATGGAAATAGAGATATCGTGCGAGAGTATCAAGATACCATATATTCTCTCCATCTCTTTTTTCTCTTCTCTCTCCCTTTTCTTCTCCTTTTATTTCTTCCCGATATTATTTTCGCTAAAAAATATTTTGTTATCTTAAAACAATGATTTAAGGGAGAAAATTGCAGGCATTGGGAGAAAAGGACTTATTATTTGCATTCGGGATAGAAATTATGATATAAGTTATAATATCTTACGAAGATCAGAATGATACAGTGCACCGAGAAAAAAAAATTGTTAACTTGACTAAATTCGTCCAACTAATTACTATTTCTTTAATTGAAATATTTTAATATTTTAAGTCAATCACGACATATTAAATAATTAAATCTAACATGAGGTATATTTGATTTAAATACTTAAATATTTCAATTAAAGAAATACAAAAAAAAATAGTAATTAGTCAAATTAACAACTTTTTTTTCTCAGTGATGGAGGAAACATATGGAACGTGATTCTCCGGATACTCGTAAAAGCAAATAGTTTTAGAAATATGTTGTCTACTTATTTTTGTAATTCGAGCGTGAAGAATGAGACTGTTTCCATATGGTATTTTCAATCTGCTACTATATGCACACAGCGAGCTTGACGATTAAAGCTAAAAATAAATATAATTTTTTATACATATCGGCAAGTTTAATCTTTGCAATAATGTAAATATTTTCTCTTTTTTTTTTTTTAATATTATTTAATCTTATATTGTAAAAATATCTTTATAAATATGTTTATTTCTTTACTTACTTGTTTTCCCAAAATGAGAATACATTAACGAGAAATATCTTAAAAAACGTAATAGTATGTTTCTTTACTATTCCATTTTGATTTTTGTATAAAAATTAAATTTTGCAAAACAGAAAAATATATTTATCAATTTATTCCTATTTAAAAAAAAAAAAAAAAAAAAAAAAAAAAAAAAAAAATGGAAACTTCTCTAGCCAAGATTACAGTCCTTTATATTTGACGTTACAGAAAATATACGATGTAGTATATTAAAGAGAATAGTAAAGAGATATAGTAAAGAGAAAATTAAATCACGCAACCACGAAAAATTCATTAACGCACAACGGCTGTAAAAACGATAAAACAGATTTTTCACGCAAATTTTTCGTGTTAAATTTCTTTTGTATCTCATAAACTCATAAAATTAAACTTTCATTCCGTTGCTTTAGAAAAGCAGACTTGGCTCATTCATTCTCGAAATTCTGCAGAGGGATGCTTCTAGCGAGTGATTAATTAAAATTTTTCGTACGTCTCGCCTATGGAAAATTCTCATGCTTATTCCGCATTCGCGTTCATTTAATTTCATATTGTTAACAATGGAAAAAAAAAACTAACTATTTTCTCAAATATTTAAAGAATCTCTACATATTATGAAGTTGCAAGCATTGTTGGAATTCCATTGCTTGTTTCCATTTATCGTTTTATTTGTCGACAGACATACAATTGTCACAATTGTTGAAAGACAAAAATTATTTTTAATATTCTTCTATAATAGAATAATATAAGAACGTGTTGAAAAAATTTCAAAGAATTTTACAATTAATATACAGGTATATTTTGGACCAAACAAAATTTCTTTCTATATACGATTAATTTAAAATTGTATTTTGATGAAAAACTATGATCTCATGTTCCGTTTGCATTTTACAAGCCATAAACGGTTTAGCCGTGCGTCCGTCCGTTATTCCATCTTTTTTCGCCGCATTTTTTCAGCGCACCTTTTGTCAAACGACCAGAGTTCAGAAGTGGCATTGATTTTTCTTCCTTTCCTGCCGGCTTGTTACTCCATTATTCGCTTTGTGATCATACGCGAGTTTTACGCTCGATTCGAGACGGCGTTTTAATTATCTTCGATCGTGCTCTCGCAACGAAATGCCATACGTGAAGTCGCTGAAAATTCCATTTATCGTACGACGACGATTATTGGCCTTACGTTTTGCTGACAAGCGCACGAGCATCTCATATAAATCACAAATCAAAAAGCAAAGGACACGGCGCATAAGGCGTGCGGTTTGATAAGAAAATCCAGCGAGACGTAAATCTTTAAAAAGCTCTATAGTACGATGACATTTTATCCAACGGTTTTTAAATGACCTAGTTTTCTCGACTACATCTCAAAACAAAATTATTTATGTATAATAATTTAACGATATTATTTTATAATATGTAACGTAATTTCCGCGTGTATCTCTTAACATTACAATTTATTATGAAATGTATTCTCTCTTGTATTATCGCAAAGCAGATGTAAAATTTATGTACAATGGCAATTTATTAAAAAAATTGTAAAGTTTTATGAAATTATGCCATAAATTTATGCAACCATAACATTTTAATGTATCATCTATTTTTCATATGATCATTTACGCATATCATAGCATTAATTTTCTTTTAAAGCAATTTAATACTTTTCTATATGAATAAGGTTTATGGCACTATTGTGCAAATAATAATCCAATTTTTATATAGTCAATATCTAGTTATTCTGCAGAATATTTCAAAATTATATTGCGCTACGTAATTTAACAACGTATGTTATAGAGAGAAATTAAATTTAAAATATACAATAGGACGCTTATTGTTCTCACATTTAGACATTAATAGAATTTAGACACAAATGATTAAAAGATGCAAAATTTAAATTTTTGGAAAAGTTTTTATTCTCGAAAAAGAATCTTTAATCTCGAAAATTAAATTTGAATCGAATAATCAATTTCTCACAAAAAAAAAAAACAAAAAAAAACGAAAAAGTTTTATATACAACTGAAAGAAAGAAATTTATGTACCCTGATACTCGTGGAAACACGCCGATCGATTGTTTCTTATTTTGATTAAAATTCATCAACATCGAAAATACGAATATTGCAAAATCGCGATGTTTGTTGAAATTTTTATGCTCTCAAGTACCTGTCAAGTATATATAAAAAATAAATTGACGAATATTTTATGAGCTTTAGTAAACTTATACATATTAAGAAAGTATAAAAATTTTTCAATACAAATTCATAACAAGATTAAATGCAAATTTTGTTCTTCAGTCTTCTGTTCTGAACATATTATAATAATCTACGCTGATACGTACGTAAGAAAAAGGGACTTTTCTTATGGAATCAGAATGAGATACCTTTCCACGACATAGCTCATTTAGTGAAAATGGAAGGTAGCCATTAGAGTTTCTCAGTCATTCACACGGAACAAAAGCTGTTAACACGATACACACTGCTCCGGAATATTATCCTGCCCACATCTCTGTTGAAAATAATCCTCCTTTAGCTCAAAGTGTTATCGATCCCGTAGCAATTATGATGACTCTTGAGAAATATCGAAATTTGAGACGAACAAGTTCTACGCTACAAAGAAATGACTGATATTGGTGTGCAGACTTTTAAAGTGACAAGTATTAGAAGAAAAAGAAATTTAAGGTAACGAGAAAGACTGAATTTTATTGGAAAGATCACAAAAGGGAGAAACGGGAATAAAACGAATGATTCATTATTTCTTCGTGCTAATCAAAAATTTAATCCAACGTGGCGTAATTGAGAAAGTATTTATGATAAATTCATTAGCAAAGACGCGAAAAAAGAAACGATGAAATTAGATAAATCCGATCGAGAGTTCAACGTTTTGAAATTTGCCTCTTCAATTTCCATTAAATAAAGATAAAGAATCGTTTCAATGTATTTACAAAGTTAAATGTTCCTTTATTGCGATAATTTTTGCTAATTGTCAGGCTCCTAATTAATAGATTTTTTATAATTAGCCATCATTTTGCCATAGAATAACAAATGACGAGCGCGTAAGTAATACTCTTCTAGCGATTCTTGTATAATATCCGATAATTGGCACTTGATATTCGCCTAGAATTGCGCAATTAAAGACTTCCCGAGACTGAGGTCACGTCGCTTTTCTTCCATCGTTGACCTTAATTAATATAAAATATTCGTATGTCTAAATTTTTAATCTGTTATCTTATGAATTCAATTATTGTCGCATTTTTTTTTTATGCAATATATGTTATTAATTGTCTCATTCTCTCTATATAAATTGTGTTTAAATAAACGTTTTAAACGAGAATAATATTTATATTTCGCGTTTCGTGTACGTGTATACGTGTTATACGGTGTATATGATAACTGAAACTTATAAATATATAAACAAATATTTTTTCCAATCAAGATGTAAAATCTATGATTAAAGATACCGTAAATATATATATATATATATATGCATTTTATATATCGCAATTTTCTCTTTCCGATTTATTTACACCGATCCTATATTTCTCGAACGAGTAAATATTTTTCTAATTAGCAATAGCGCAAACCTCGAAATATTTATTTGTACAAGATCTGGAAAGTATTATTGAGATTGGCCACATTCCAGACTACAGATGACAAATATGACGACACGTGCACGTTAATATCTTTAATAATATTCTTATCATAAATTTATATATGTAAAAATGCGAAAAAAAGAAAACACAAATTATCTCTGCGGGAATTCTAAATAATATTGCTAATAAAGTATCACAATATGGTTAAAAAAAAAAAAAAAAAAAGGAATCGATATAAACGCAATATTTCAAAATACAAAAATTCGCACGTATCCCATACTGCGGCAAAAAGTTATTACGATTTTATGGGTTCGACAGTTTTTTGATGAGACGTATCAGTTATATGTATATCAAACTGCGTGCCTACAAGCAACGCGAGTGATAAATATCGCGTCGATGAAAGATCAAAGTTAAATGAGAGATAGTGTTTGGAGAGATAGTCGTTCCAACACGATCAATAATCTTTCCGCTTATATAAATAGCCGCTATTGATTTTTCACTTTGTAACGTATTCTTCGTTTGCCTTTTCTCATCGGATTGCCGACTCTCGATATTTCAAGGTGAGCACTATGAAAACAAACCATTTATTACTTTTTCATTACAAAATATGCGCGAGTGTTATATCGATAACAGTTATTTGGACCCAAAAGGCGCAAACAAATTAAACTTGAGCTGAAGACATATGATGAATCTATTTGAATGTTGTATATCGGGGATTAAATCGCGTTTATAATTATTATAATCTCGCGGTTTATCGCAAGAAAAAATTCATTTCCTAAATCTCATTACACGTACTATTAATTCTTATGTGTTTGTAATAGAAATTTTCAAATAATGGAGAATAATAAAAAAATAATGAATATAAAAGAATATAATAAGATTGATGATAATTAGACAAGATATATCAATTATATTTATATTTTTATAAAAGAAGATTTCAAATTTTGTCGTGTCTCTTAAATATGAGGTAACCATGTCAGAGAATCGCAAAATATTATAAGAAATTTCAATTTCGCAGTTGGCTAAATAGATTCTAATAGGGCAACGCATCATAAATCTGTATTTCAATGCTGAGTGTCCGTTACAAGTAAATTTATAGCATCAATGTAAAGCATTCTCGACGTGCGTTTCCTGGCTATTATTTCATTTTGTCCTCTTAAATTTAAAGCACATAATATATAACATGTTTGGGAAACATGTCATGCGAAATGTGTAATTCTAATTTCAGAAAATTGTGAGTTACTATATTCATGAATAATATATTACATCATATAAGATTATCTCATCATTATTATTGTTATTAGCTAATCATCATTAACATTTGAAATTTCTATCGTAGTAAAGATATGGAAATGGAAGAAACAAACATGTTGTAATCCCATCTTTTTCAAGAAGATTTGCTGATCGAGACTATTACAATTGCCAAGATGAAGGAGTAATCGAAAGTCGGGGAAAATCAGAGATGATTCTATAAACTCTTCTCTTTATAGTATCTTGTTCTTTTTCGAATATAGTAAAATAGAGATATATAGAAAAAAAATACGCCATTTCCTACTATTTGAAAAGGTTCGATTACAATTACATGAAATAATCGTAGGAAAATTTTGTAATAAATTTATATTTAATTATATAACGAAATATATAAATGTCTCTCTTGCATTCTCCCAACAAATACATTGTGTTCGCGTTGAAATATGCATAAATAACGAAAGTAAACATATTAGTGTAATGAATAACGAATATTCTTGCAGTTTAGCTCAATTTTTTTTTCGTGCGCGCTCAATGAATACATTTCAGCTCTTTTCGACTGTAGCCGGATTTAAGAGTCAGCAATTACTTTTGTTTACGTTAGTCATCTCGTAGCATCGTAAGCTTATTTGTGTTTGCGTGTGTGCGCGCGCGCGCGCGCGTTTCCATGAGTTCCACAAGTTAAAGAGACTTGGGCGTTCCCAATGGTTTCTCAAGGATGCGCTATTCCCTTCGTCGATTTACGATGACGCGTAAAATCAATTAGATTCCTTCATCTTTTTCCGCCGTTTTTATTCTATCCCGAGGGTAAACGCTTTTTTCCCGTTGGAGAGACCACAGCTTCTCTGAAATTTCGCTTTGAAATTTTACTTTGTTCGTCATTAGGCGGGTTAATTTAATTCCATACTACTTTAAAGCATCTCTCGTGTGAATTTTGCCGATATACTTTTCCCTCCGGTGTTGAAAGAAATTTTGTTTGATATAAGTCTTATTCTAAGATATGAATCGTACACACACATCGATTACAGCTCAGATATTAAAAATATTATCGTTGGATGTCTAAAAAAATTTCGCTCACCAAACTTCATATTCATTGATTTTCTTAGTTTTTCTGAAAAATCGAGATCTTGGTTGAGTTTATTTTTGTAAATTGTGTTGGATGTATATATTGGCTACCATGGGAACAATTTTAATTCTTGGAAACTTTTATGTCCAAGCCGTAATTCTCAGGATACCTCTACATTTTACGTAAAACAAATTCACGTATACATATATATATTTAAATCGTAAAAGAACACTGGGCTATAATTTTACATTACCGCTAAAAGTATAAAAAAAAAAAAAGAATTTCATTTTCCTCATACAACAATTCCTAACAATAATGTTAACATTATATCATTATGCATGAAAAAATTTATGTAAGAGATATAAAATTTGCAACTATATCTATCATGCTCTCGTGTCACTTATTTATAAAATATCTTGGAGAAAATTATTCGAATTTCTTCTTGAGAAGAAAGAAAAAAATCTGAGACGAACAAAAGAAACGAAACAGTGAACGCGAGAAAGTTTGACGAAAAGTGCACCTTGAACAAAACAAGTTACTGCAATCAAGAACTCTTCGTGAAATGTGTCGCTGCGGATATAGAATTCATTCGTACGTACTTTTAACCGGGCAAACTCCAAGAACTTGATTAGGATATATCGGTGCTTGTCTTTGCTCACGTCTTACTGCTGACTCTTATCGTTAGCGACAGAATGCTGATTGATAAGGGACGAATTTCCGATTCACAGCACCGTCAACATTATCAATTATATCTTGGTATCTTATACTTTCAATCACCAATACGCATAATAAATATATTTAAAAAAAAAAACTATATCTTTTTTTAAGATATTCTTGCTAAGCCACTGACCTCTCAAATTCATTTAATATTTCATTAATTTTGCTGTCGCAAAAATATAATTGTTGTAAAATAACTAAGCCGCAGTCTTTATATTGGAAAAACTAAATATAGAATATTATTGAAAAATATTTCTACAAAGTTATAGCAGAATCGAGATATTGGTCCTTGGCTTTACACAAGATATCTCGCTTGAGGATAAGAAGTCATATAAGAAATAAATTGCCGGAAAATCAAAATCCAAGTTGTGTTGGGACAATATTTTTTCGTCGCGTTGTGACAATATTTTATCATATTAAATTGACAACTTTTATAAAAAATATATATATACATATTTCCCACATAGAGAAGAAACTAAAATCCTTTCGCGTGTTATATAAAAAAATTATTTATCATCGTATATTAAATTTTAACAGCTATCGAAACATATGCGTGATTATTAAGCTATTGTAGGAATTCAGAAATTAATTATATATTCGTATAACGGAAGAATTTAATTAAGGGGATGGTGTTAATTAGGGTAGATTTTAGCATACAAGAATTAATAGCAAAAACTATTATAGTTTCATTAATATGATTATTTAATCACGATGCAATAAATTATAATTGGTCTAATTTCTCTCACCGAGATCAATCTGTATAGATTACAAAATTATATGTACGTTACACGGAAATTCATATTCATTTACGATACATGATAGACATTTCCGAACGGCAATGGAATCTAATCATCCAGCAAATCACGCGCGGTAGTTAGTTTATCCAACTATCCATTTTAATTTAATTGCTAAGAAGCTATTACGCTAAGAAGATTTTTTTAGCTAAACTAAAAAATCAGCCATTATATAACTGATTCTTCTCAGTAAGATTTTATAATTTGCAGTGTTATATTTGTAAATGAAAACACTGCTTATCAGTGATAATATACTGACTCTATTTAAGAGAGTATACGCTTAAATTTAAATCGTAAAGTATCAGAAGTGGAGTTAGTGACAATTATTTCATTTATTCAACAATCTTTTTATTTTACAGTACGCCCGTGCTAGAATGCAAAGCCGAGAACAGATCGGGCCGAGGTCCCGGAGGACGTCCAGCTCCACTTTTACGATCCCGAACTCTACCAGCCATTGTTGCGCCTGGTCTCAGTATACTTCAAGCTCAAATCGATGCTCGTTACAACGGTAAGTTAATTATAAATGGCATTTTTTTAGTCTCTTGCGCCTTTCTTTACACTTTTCGTACAGATGCTGTCGACTGTATTATTGTAACCTTGATCCGTTTCTCGCGACAATGTTTCTTTCGTAACATATATTTTCTCTCCCGTATTGCCTGCAGCTTTTCCTTCGCGTTTCAAGAGTACGCTGTTATCTCGAAATGTTTCTCTCTTTCGTCTTTCCATTGCTGGTAATTCGCTTTTAATACGAGAATATAATATTGCTCCTTATTGTTGTTCTATCGCATCGCGCCCTCTATTCATCTTCTCGCGATGCGGTAACGTGTAGCAGTAAAATTTATATATGTAATTTACATAAAGTATTTATATAAATAGAATAGTGAAAATAAATTAATAATATCATCATATTTTTTTTAAATCCATATAAATATATTAGGTGTACAACTTTGCTTCCGCCGTTTTTTTTCCCGAAATTCGAGGCTTTATTGTAAAAAAACTGATTATACATTTACGATTCAAAGTATTGTCCACTCCCAATGATCGTGCCAATTCTTTTTGACTTTGACTCGAGTCTTCATTAAGTAATGCCTCCAATTCCGCATCTTCGAAAACCTTCTCTCTTCCACCGCTATGTCGGTCTTCGACGTGAAAATGACCGTTCTCGAAGCGTTGAAACCACTCACGACACGTTCTTTCAGTAATAGCGGCTTTACCGTAAATATTTGAGAGCATTCGATGAGCCCCAGCCGCAGATTTCTTCATATTGAAGCGGAAAATTAAAACCTCCCGCAAATGACGAGAATTTGGCTCGTAAACTGACATTTTCAATCGAGAATAACTTTATGACGCGGACACAAATCGACTAACGTTTCTATGGGGGGGTTACGTTGACAGATGCCCAAGTTTATCGCGTGACGTCTATAATCAATTTATTTCGACCACTACTTACCGCTAAAAGCCATCTATAGGAAAACGGCGGAAGCAAAGTTGTACACCTAATATTACAATTTTTTCCTTTGCACGTTGTTGATACATCATCTTTCTCTATCACTTAAGCATTAAGTTTCGTACTGTCTCGTTACTTCTCGTTACTAAATTTTCAAGTTCATACATGAGTAGAAATGCGATTACGTTGAAGAACAGTCTCTGTACCATTTAATCATAATCATCTTTCGCTGGCATTCAGCGGTAACGGGGATATCGGTCGTTTCATCTTCCAATACGGACAATACAAGTTGCGCGAAGCGTGGAAGCACGGCTTCCCAATACACCAAGCTTCTTACGCCGAGAATATCCTTTACGGATGATACGATAGGTAAGGTATAACCAAGAATTTATTGCATAAGTCATATAAGATGAGAGATCTCTCAAGTTTATATTTGAATCTCAGCCTCTCGCATTTTAGAAGCTGATATGTTCCTATTACTTTTGTATCCCTATACTGCTTCCTTTTCAAGTAAACGTTCCATTTTTATCGTTGTGCACGCAAATTATCGTAGATATAAGTAGACCATTCGATAGAATCGTCACTTTTTTTTAGATAGCGATTTTTATAGCGTATTAATATCTTCATCATTACTTTAATCCCTTATTAACGTAGAGTAAAAGCATGCTTTGTGTATATGTAAAGATGACAGAATTATTATGATTATATTACAATCTTATTATTATAATATTAAAAGCTTACTTTAAAATTATTGCAAAAAATGTAATGTTTCAAATTAGTATAATTTCTTGCAAATTCATCGTTTCCTCACTATTCAAACAATCAGCACTGTCTTTTATAGTTTAACGCAAATCGGTGGAAACGTATTTTTTAATATTTTACAAATTATTGTACAGATAAAACGTAAATTATATTTTATATTCCATTTCTTTTTCCTCTTTTGGAGAAAAATACTTCCCGTTCTTCATATTGATCTAATATTGATGAAACTTGACTGCGTCGCAAGATTGTTGTTTGGTGAACAATATCGCAAAAATTTTACGGAGGTGGATTTTACGCCGGTATCGACTATCGGGCAATCGAAAATCGTTGATCGTGCGCCCCCGTTTGAATTCTTCGTGTCGATTTTCCTCTGTGACAGCGCGCCGCGTTTCCGACTCTGGACCAGCGAGCAGGGAATCCTCCAAGGAACACTCGGCAAGAAGCGGCAGGTTGAGTACCTCCGCCATCGGCGGCTCGCAACCTCTCAACCGGCTTGCGAGACTCTTGAACCAGAGACCGAGCTTCACCCCGAGCGATGAAATTCCACGACGGCTCTCTTGGGAGAAGTATGTCACCGAATTATATTAAATGTATCGCGTACTTTATTGCAGCGCGTTGTGTATTCGCATGTAGAAAAATCAAGTCGCAATCTGAACGGTTATCCGACTTGATTTAGTTTATAATCTGATCGTACATAAAAACATCTTTAAATTACGGACGGAATTACAATCTTGATATTCTGACGGCAAGCAAGCGAGCAAGAGCTGCTTATATTTTACATAGAATCCATAAGAAATTTGAATTGAATTAAAGACAGATTTTTTTTTTTGTATATATGGAGCAAGCGTTGCGAAAGATGCACCGCTCCAACACCGTAAAGAGATATTATTGTAACCGATACCGATAGAATACGAAATTAGATGGAAAACCGATAGACGAACGTTAACTTGACGAAACTGCTTAATAATTGCATTCAGCGTTTGATTTGCAAAGTGTTCTCGCCGAATTGAATTTCCGATTGGCCTTTGAATCAGCGAATAAAATACTAGAGAATTATTCGATTCTTCATTCAGTCGCGCAAACAAATACCATAGAAGAAACTCGATTTTTTTCTAAGCTCATATTTATAGATTCACGAAACATGTTATACAGCGATCCTCTTGATTATGTCCACTTTATCAAGCTATCCTCGTCACTTGTTTTTCCCGACCCGATGAAACCCGGTCCTTACCATTTCTCGTGTTACTCGTGATACGATCGAGCATTTCGCGTAACTACTAGAAATATTAGACGGTTAAGAAATATTTTGCCAATGACGTGTATAAATTGCTCGTGTTCACACATTTCCTTGAGAAATGATAATCATTTAGATAAGTAATCTTAGGAAGAAAGTAGAGTTGCTTTATGACATATAATTTTTCTCAAACAAATGTCATTATCTGTTATAGAATGATTCTATTTTTTTTCTACGATTATTCATACTAAATTCATACTAAATAAACAGAATACATTCAAATTCCATATAGCAAATAATCATAATACATATGTTTTCTAATATATTATTATCGTTTAATTTTTTTTTTTTTTTTTTTTTTTGGGCGATTATGATATTAGCATCAGACGGTTTTTATCGGTTTTTCATCGGAATCGATAAACAAAGCGTGGAACAATTTCCTAGTTAGTGATACCATTGTGTCACTATGAATGTGTTGTTATTGATCGTGTCGATGAATAGCGCTCTGATAGATTTCCTGCGCATTATCTCGCTGTATAGAGGTTGTTTCACGTAAATTAGACAGCAATTTTCTCGAGTACATTCCTTTAAAAAACGCGAATTCAATCTTCAGACTGGAGTATTGGTTATTTCAAAAACATCCTCGTCGGAATAACAATCAACTCGAGACACATTTTCGTTATAATTATGCGCAAGGGACTTGAGTTTATCGAAATTAGGATCCCGAATTAAAATACAAATGTCACAAAGTTATTAAAAAACAAGCGGTGATATTTTCGCTGCGTTCACGAGGGTCGCAATTAAAGTGACTTTAGCACTTTACCTCCACACTAATCTTCGTCCAGAAAGAAGAATTTTATTCTGGAGATTAAGCGCGGTATCATTCGTATAGTTACCGCTATTCGCTCGACTATGATATTTTTTATTAATTTAAAAATACGGATTTTGAATAATTCCGAGTATTTCTAACACAATCTAAAATCAAATCAATATCTAATATGTGACTAGATAATTTTGGTTTCGAGGAAAATGTGTTATCGAAGCATGAATATATAGATCCTAAGCATCTAGGACATTCTATTGCTAGTAACATCTGGCGTCTTTATTATACTATAAACGCGTATATGCCCTCGACGATATTAAATTACCGTCACCTCGGCGATGGTATAGCTCGAATGGAAAACGCTTAAAACGAGGGAACGCATCCTGCATCAGCGGATCGTGCGAACCGCACCCATGAAAATGCATCGATCGTTTGATTTACGATCCTCGCTACATCAACGCGTCATTTACAAGGATGAAAGTCCATTTCCTTGCTGATATCAAAAAGAATTTGGCGTGTACCTTGCTTCTCTCATCATGGATTATGTGAATTTTTTCACGTAAAATTTGATATAAAATGGACATGGAAAATAGTCAAAATTATGCTGTAAATCAAATTTACAGAAAAAAGAAAATAAAGAAAAAAACGTTGTGTAATAAAGTGATATTAATTGACAGACGAGAGTGCGGTACAACGAGTTCCTGCCTGCCAAGAAGCAGTTCGATCGACAGCGTGGCAGAATGGGGTTTGACAGGAGGAATAGGAACTGTCGCCGGAAATAACAGTGTGAGTGCTGGCAATAGTTATGGCCTATTTGTCGAGCATCCACCCTTGAGAAGAAGTCCAAGTCCGCTATTGGGAGCGAGAAGTGACAGATTGAGTCTAGTGTCGCCTAATATCGGTAGACGAATTAAAGGACACAGAGCGGTCGTAGGTAAGTGTCATTGTAAATTGTTAATCGACACAAAATACATCGATAATGATTAAAATACACCAATATTTTACTCGTTGTCGAGAGATAAAAATCGACGCAAAGTTTTTGCGTTTGAAATAAGCGTCCTCTCCTTCTTCTCTCGCCGTAAATTATAATATATAAACGTCTTCAAAGTTTCTAATTAAAACCATTTACGCAAACATTAATAAGAAAGATTAATTAATGAAATGCATGATAGCGTCTAATCAAAAGGATACTCGTTGCGTAATTTTCTGCGAATTATTAACAGGGCTATAGTACAATTTTATGCCTGGACTGTAATATCTGTAAATTAGTTGTAAAAGTTTCCTCGGATATAATGCAATATATATATATATATATATATATATATATATATATATATATATATATATTTCTTACGGTAAATTTAGATATACTAGTCGGTAAGAGAAAACTGATAAGAGCTTCTTATTCATTCAGTGAAGGCAGTAATAAATTTATTTACAAAAAATGTTTTAAAAGACGATATTAATAATCGCTTTATTTTGCCGCTATAAAAGGATAACAGAAAATGTTGAAAATCAAATTTTACGAAAGGTGAAATTTTACTCAAAGAATTAATATTTAAATATTACACATTTAAAATATAAATATACATCCTTTTGCCGCTTTAATCGATAATGAGAATTCGGTAGAATTCGGCTTTTGCACTGAGACTCAAATTCTGTCAGACTGCTCGGCACGAAATTCGCTCCAGCAGATTTGATTAATCTATATCTGTACAGAGTTTACAACTACCGTGGCAAATTGAGTTCAAGCAGTACGAATCTTTATCGTTTGTAATTTAATATATGTTCGAAATTGCAGCTTCCCGGTCCATAATATAATGAAAGAGTAACAAAAGTTATAAATTTCAATTATTCATCGTGTGGCTGAATGTAATTTTACGCGTACAATAATCTAACGTACAAGATATTTATTGCGGAAGATAATACTTGTGTATTTATATAGACAAATATATAATTATAATATATTTTTATCGATACACGCATGCGTGTATATGTATAAATATTGTGAAAATGTTTTCTATAAAGTACGAATGGGGCAGTTGTGCGAAAACATAAAGCAGAATATTTATAACATGTCGTCTAAGAGGATATTTTACGATATTATATTACTTTTTTAATACTTTTAATCTATAAATTGTTTGCAATACGGATGAAATGAGCTAGCTGCAGGAAACTCGATATTACACAGCTAAGATAAACAACTTGTTTAACGACTTGTAATTGGTAAATTGGCAAAGTTAAAATGTGGATCTTGATTTTTTCCTTCTCTCGCAATCGTAAGACGTAATAATTTAAACTCTGCGTCAAATTATAATGAATTTTAGCATGAAAAGAAATCGCGTATTTGCAAGATGACATATTCCTTTCTACGACTGTACAAAATATTTCTCATCGAATCTCTCACGTGCCCCAAAATCTTTCTCGTTCTTTCAAAAAAAAAAAAAAAAAAAAAAAAAAAGTGTACAACTTTGCTTCCGCCGTTTTTTTCCCGAAATTCGAGGCTTTATTGTAAAAAACTGGTTATACATTTATGATTCAAAGTATTGTCCATTCCCAATGATTGTGCCAATTCTTTGACTCGAGTCTTCATTAAGTAATGCCTCCAATTCTGCATCTTCGAAAACCTTCTCTCTTCCACCGCTATGCCGCGCTTCGACGTGAAAATCACCGTTCTCGAAGCGTTGAAACCACTCACGACACGTTCTTTCAGTACTAGCGACTTTACCATAAATATTTGAGAGCATTCGATGAGCCTCAGCCGCAGATTTCTTCATATTGAAGCAGAAAATTAAAACCTCCCGCAAATGACGAGAATTTGGCTCGTAAACTGACATTTTCAATCGAGAATAACTTTATGACGCGGACACAAATCGACTAATGTTTCTATGGGGTTATGTTGACAGATGCCCAAGTTTATCGCATGACGTCTATAATCTATTTATTTCGACCGCTACTTACCGCTAAAAGCCATTTATAGGAAAACGGCGGAAGCAAAGTTGTACACCTAACATGTTTGATGTTTGATATGAGACATATTTATTTATCATCATTGGTAAAACTGCATAAAAGGTAACACGTCTCCGATTTTATTGCTACAATATTTGAATATGTTGTAGGGGAGGTTCTTCTAAGTATTTAACAAATAGGATATAACAAATTAAAATTTTATAGTTTTAATGCTTTTTCTATTAGAAAATAAGGAAAAATAAAGTTTGTTTACGTTGTATTTGTGTAGAGCAGACGTGGAAAAAGTGTTTGTTTATATTTACGGGATAGATTCCTACCTTCAATAAGACTTTGGAGATTCATGTAGTCGCATGTTGAGAGCTATTAGCGAACTGCGAGAAATAAGCGAAACACATTATTGATCAAAATATCCCATGATCGTGTACTTATTCCGTAAATGTAAACAAACACTTTTTCGTCCCCTATACACAAATACAACCTACACAAACTTCACTTTTTCTAATATTACTTTATAATAACCGATGCCCCGTCCCCCACTTATTTCTTGCGGGGAATTACTCAGAGAAACCTCCCCTATAACATACTTAAGTAGCGATTAAATCGAAGGTGTGTTACCTTTTATGCAGTTTCATACGTCATCGTTATATTTATGAGAAAAGTATTTCTCGAAAATATTTTTCTCAAGGGATAAGCTCGTGACAGAAAGTTTCAGCCACCAAAGACCGCTGTGGCTTAAAGTTAAATTGCAGGAATGATATTATTAGAATTCTGTATGCTCGTATCAGTTATGTCCCACTCTTAATTATCTTGACGAATTAAAAAAAAAAAAATGCAATTTTTAAGATATTTTCATAAATTCTAAAATGAGTTTCTCAAATTCTACAAAATTGATAAAACATTTGTAACGTTTTATTACCGAGGACATTTAAATATAAATATTTATTCATATAATATTTTTTTAGCCAAATATCTTTTATAATTCTTTAATCAAGATAATAAGATATACTTTTGAACGTGTGTATGTGCACCGAGAAAATCTTTGTCATCAAGAGAGGTCTGTTCAAGCTTATAATTGCTTTTTGTAAAAGCTATTATCGCAAAACAATGCTTTATAAATACATGTATATACGTGAGAAAAAATTCTTTAAAATAATTAGTGCATAATTTTTGAGATGACGGATTTTTTTCAAAAGAGTGATACTTGATATAAAGCTGGCGCAGCCTATAGAATGATGTTCCTGATTACAGCTTCGTACGAGCGATGCTCGGTTAAGCATCGTAAGCGGCTTGAAAGTGATGAAACCAGAAACAGTACACTTGGAGCGAAGTGCGCGATATACCTGGCCTGGACAGGTCTCTCTCCTCGGCCAATCATTTCCCGCGCTTTGTTCAAGTCCACCTGTCCGACGAAGGAAGAAAGGTGTTGGCGAGTTGCGTGTCTAAGCGACCAACACAGTTTGCGGCCGCGACCGCTCTCGCGTACTTCGAAATTCTTGCTGAGAAATATTGGCGATGGTGAACAAAGGACGCGCGAACATCGGTCATCACACGTGGTAGAGAAGAAACGCGATTTCTCTAAATTTAACGATGAACAGTGGTACTTGATTAATCCGGATTCAACTTTTTACGCGCGATGATACCTCCCTACTTCTCCCTCCTGCTCTCTCATCTTCCTAAATCATATATATAATTATATATATATATAATTCATCACTGTATATAGAGAAAATAATGGAATAAACCTCTCTTCTCTAACAACGATACCGGCGTACGTGGAGTCGATCTTATTAAAAGTCAATCGCTCCATATCTAAAGTAATTAGTGATGCAGTGAGTGAAATGATATAATCAACGGGAAATCGATTTTGTTACGATCATTAGGAAAAATCAACGATGCGCTAATAATATTATTGATAAACAAGATTGTTCGTAAAAAGAAACTGTATAAAAAATTTAAGAGAATAGAAATGCTGTGATGACGAATCTTAAGGACTTTCCCAATGGCTCGAAGCACTGCGGTGTTTCGAAAGAAGGAACAAATTATCAATATTGTTGAACTGTCACGGTAAATGGAGTTGGATCGGCTGATTATGGCATATTTCGAGAAAGATCGAGAGCTTGACGAAATTTGTCGAGGACGGAGCCGCGCCATCGTTGATGGATGAAAATGAACGAGGAAGGTGGAATTTGAGGGACACGAGAGATACGGAGGTGGAGGACCTCACGAATGCATGATCGGGAATCGTCGCGAGGCGTAAACCGGTTTCTGCATTCGGTGCAACGACGTGCAACGGCGTCGCCGGTGAGTTTTAACGAGAACACCTCGCGACACAAACGCTCTCGCCGTAATCGATTCGATTACGAGTGGTAATTACGAGCGATAGTTTAACGAGATTGAATTTCACTCCGTTCCTTTCTCCGACCAAAGACACCGTGGCGGACTTTCAGTCGCTTTCGAGGCTGACTTGAGATTTGACGATAGAGAGCGGTGAGCGTAAGCATCACCGCACATTATACAATTCATCGTAAATAAAAGTAACGCGCAATCGAATTTGCAATAATGCGATTTGAAGCTGGAAAATTCCATCTCTCATTTCTCGTTCATTTCAGCATTATTTACGCGAATCGCGAAATATCGAGAGAACGATGGCCGAATGATGGAGGCTGTTGTTTCCAATCGATTACGCAACATATATCCCTTCCGTCCCCATAGAGACGATTCGCTTTCACTTTCACTCAAGGGTTCGCGTTCTCGCTTACCATAAATGTTATTTCGACTCTCGCGCTAAAGATGGAAGACGGCTGATTTTTCGCCATTCATTCTCAAATACCAACGACGCAACGCGAAAGAATTTAAACGCAACGACGAGCTTTAAATAAAGCGAAGAAGGTGATTTGAGTATACAACGTGCGTTGATATACGCGCATATATATATATATATATATATTCTGCATATAAATGGCAGAAGCAAATGTAGATGAGACGATCCAAGCGTTTCTTAACTTTCAGCGGAGTTACATTCTTATCCAATTATCGTTGATGAATTTTTGCTACCGATTTCCGGAGATAAAACGATATTTTTTTTGCCCTTGAAAAGCATTAATATATCGTTTACCTGTAATAATGCGTTAAATTTGTAATATTTGGTGTGATGCATAACTAATGCAATAATTCAAACTTGATAATTATAAATTATTCATATTATTAATACAACGAGAGAATTATAATAACGTTTAATTAAATCAATAATAATATACGTGTGTGTGTGTGTGTGTGTGTGTGTGTGTATTCACATTATCATTCTTAATTAAAAAACATTCACGAGTGTTACGATATTGAAGCCAGTATCAAGTATCATAATTGCCAATGTAAGAATGATATTTGAACAGTTTTATACTGGCATTATTTTTTCCCATTAATTTATATGGATTTTTTTAGAGCGAGACGTTTCTTGTACATCGAATTTCTAGATTAAAACATCAGTTATCGTCAAGATATAAGGCTTAATATTATGCATCGATTGCATAGACCACATCCATAGGATCGGATTATGTAAATGCGTTGAACTTAACCATCGAAGAATCATGATCGAAAGTGACAGGCGGAAATTAGATTTTTCCAGATTTTCCTTGAAACATTAATTCTTTTTCTTCCATCACCTGATTTAAATTAAATTAGTCGAGCTATCGCGACACGATCTATGCGACAATCATAATTTTCATGAACACGATCGCATTTTCTTCAATTTCATTTCTTTCATTTAATCGAATTTTTAATTAAAGTCTTCTTCGCAAAGTCGCACTGATCCGAAACTTGTTCGAATGGCATCTCTGCTGCGAAGAGACCAATTACATCTTTCTTATTACAATATATAGCTTTTTATCGTAACGCATTTTAAATTTATGGTTGTAAATAGATCTTTCTTTATCGCTTTTCTTTCTTCCTCTTCGTCTCTGACTTTTCTTTCCCCATAAATTTATGCCGTCTATGTAGTCCTATTTCAAGCATGTTGAGTTGAATTATTCAGAATCCAGGAGTGATCTTCATGCATGACGAGCCTCCTATTCCGCATCGTCAGCAATGCGAGACAAGAAGGTATAATAAAAAAAAAAAAAAAAGACAAAGAATATATAAACATTTTTTCTTTCCATTTCAACGTCCATTGTCAACGTCACAGTATTTCATAGTTTTAAGATTTTTAGAATAAACGATATCTCTCTCTCTCTCTCTCTCTCTCTCTCTCTCTGAGCTATATTGTTTGACTATATTTTCATCTGCTACGGCGTGCCAAGTTAGCATCTTAATTATCTATTCGCTCGTATGCTCGTACGAGATTAGATCCTGATCTAAACGAAACTTTGCGGACGGGTTTACGATGCTTACAGAAATCACGAAAGTTCTCGATTGTTCCCCGTATCGCAATTGTGTCCCACTTCCGCTCTTTCAAGTTCTGCATGAAATTACTTTAGAGCTGTTCACCCTTCTGCCCACTTCTGTGTCCTGTGAGAGAAACACTCCGGAAAAGGGCGGCACCTGTGATGCATGTACGGATGTATCGGGTGTCCTGACAGTTCTGCGTATTTCAAAACAGTCGAGAAGTAGCAATAAGGACTCGTGATAATCGTTTTTGTTTTTCGATAGGTGTGACATTAGAAAGAATCGAAAAATCAAAATTACATTCATAAAGTATAATATTGTATGTCTATCTTCTTATCGTACACGGCGTATATAATTGTCTGAGAAGCAGGTGAGTCTTTGTACGTTGAGCAACTAGTAGTTCTTTTATAAAGCATGGGAAGATTTATGTGAGAGTACGTAATAATAAATGTGACATATTACTAGATAATAATCTGTAATTTATATTTTGACATTTCTAATGAGAAATCTCAGCACAAACGGACAATCATTATCGCGGAGATATTTCTGAATTAATTACGCGTTAATCGTAAAACGAAAAGAAAAATATGCTTTATAATTATAAAATATTTTAATTTCCCATTTAATGTATTCGTTGCATTTATTGGAATTTAAAATTTTTTTAAGATCTAAATTTTGTAAAAATGTTCGACTATATTACCATTTTATTGTAAACATACATAACACAATTAAAAAATAGCTATGTCACGAAGGGGTTTCAATAGGCAAACATTTCAAATATAATATCTCGTACCCGTTCATCTGAAACCTACCAAGAGCTCATGTTACAGACCTGAGTCTAACGAAATTCGAACTCACCTGCCCCAATGTCATGCTCGGATGCTTAACACCAGCACACCACATCTGTTACGAGCCTTCCTTTCAGTCTGCGTCCTTCCTTTACATCGCGAGGAAGGATTGCGCACGAGGAGTAGCGAGGAGTATTTTTGCAAGAAACGCATTTTGTAATTGTCTCATGAATCTCGCGCAAGTTTAGAAAAAAAAAAATTATATGACATATATATATAATTGGAGAATTTTATAAAATATTTTTTTACAAAGGGAAAATTTTTCAATCGGAGTCGCAAAAAGATATTAGACATATATGCATGTATATATATATATATATATATATATATATATGTGTGTGTGTGTGTGTGTGTGTGTGTGTGTGTGTATTCGCTGTGTTAATTTGGCCAGTTGAACGTGGGAAAGATCATTTCGTGTGATTAATCGACTTGGATACATTTCTCTTTGACTGTTGCTGATGGAAAAAAAGCTCTACCTCATTTTCATGTGGCTTTCCATGACGCTTTTCGCTGTCCCGGCGCAACGCGAAATTGCATCGCTGCAAATCGATAACGAAATTACATTTCGCTTCGTTAAAGGCAAAGTTACTTTCAATCGGATGTGATAAAGTCACGATCAAGCGACACACCGGATTTGATCGGGAATGTGTACGTACGCGATGCGTGAATTGTTGTCACGTGCATGTAATGGCCTTTTGTGGAATTCTAATGACAATGTGATTTATATTATCTATGCAATGTGATTCTCTGATATCTCTAATGAAGAATTATGTGATTGGCATACTCAATAAACTTTCAGCGGTTAATTAATATCGTCTTACTGTTATAATTTATACATTTGTTATCGTCGTTAATTTGATGTTAATAATGTGATACGGATCGCGATAAAAATGCGCTTACGAGTTATATGGTTTCGTTTATTATGAGAAGAGAATTCAGTAATACAGTTTGCTGATGCGAATGGTATCTACATACTGATTCATATTCCAAAGTGTTACCATCAAATAAGCATCATCTCTCTCACAACGGCGATATCAAAGCGAGGAATTCGACGTACCAATGGGATTTTGAATTTTTACAAGGTAAACGAAACAGAAAGCTCATGCAATTTTACAAATAACATCTATTCCATTTAATCATAGAATATACCATATAGTCTGATTTTTATTTCATCAAATATCTTCAACGATATACCGATATTATTACAGACGCACACATTATATCAGAAAATTATTGATCCATCTTATATAAAAAATATATATGACAGCCATTTTTTGACAAGTGGATTATCGATATTAAATAAAGGAAGCTTTCACGGATGGAGAAATTTGAAAAACCGCCGTGACGTTTTTACGGTGATTGAAATTTAAATGTATTGTACCGGAATAAAGATAAATAGGATGACGCGAGTACGTGAGAACCGATTAAATTTTGTAATGTTACGATATTCATTTGTTTTCGATACAATTAGTCGCGTTAAACCCAATTATCAATTTCTCTCGATCAGATTTATTATTATATATAATAAATATCTCTTTTTATCATTAAAATATTTCTCGTTATACGCTTTAACGCTCAAAACCTACGCGATTGTCCATAATGTCAAAAGCAGATTTGTTTTTGTTTAAAATCACTATACCAGATTTCAAAGCTGATGAATAAACACATGTTGATTTAATGTTTGTTTGAAAAAATTACCAACAGATGTCGTTCGTAAAATGTCAGTGATTGTAAAAATTTATCACACGCCATCGCATACTATGATGATAAATCGCGTCAGTGTGCAACTGATAACGCAGTTATTAAATTATGCACTAAACTACACCGCGTCTCCATAAATAGAATTTTGTATGAAAGTTTCTAAAGAAACTCTCAATATCCGGGCCTTGTATGAATGTGCTCCTGTCTCGAATAATTTACGACAGACTTAGAAATCACGATCATATAACATTCGAAATTTATAATAACGTTTAATGGAATATCTGATTATTTACGATAATAATTTGACCGAATGTTTTAAAATTCTAATGGTACGCTTCCACATTTATTTTCCACCAATTTTATGATGCGTCATTCGTTGTATCTGACAGATTAAGTTTGCATCGCTGGATTCAGTGTATAGGATCTAATGTCTATACTTGGACACGTGTGCGCGACACATATCAATCCTTTTTTACATAGAACAGTAGAACGGGGCACGGCCGATATACACGCGATGCAGCTTTCAACGACCCATAACGAGCATAAATACGAGAAGGCAGCAATCCCTTTGTCGTAAAATGTCACGCGTGTCGCGCTAAAATGATGGAAAAATTTTAATGATACGCGCGCAAAAGAATATATACTCTTCT
The DNA here is from genome assembly GCF_030449975.1 of Polyergus mexicanus. Taxonomy (NCBI): domain Eukaryota; kingdom Metazoa; phylum Arthropoda; class Insecta; order Hymenoptera; family Formicidae; genus Polyergus; species Polyergus mexicanus. The sequence goes on from NW_027223334.1 coordinate 209,851, forward strand.
TAATAGATTACCATGACTGACAAATATGTAGTTTTTTACAATGATTTAACTAATACGTTTTCCATGAAATTTTAAATGACAGATATCTGCATATTTTGAAATGAAAAACATTTGTAGCCGCAACGAATGGCGGCATAAGAACCATCGGCGACACAAATCTCAAGGAAGAGAATTCATTATCCTCTCATCTTCTCTCTTCTCTTGTCTCAAGAAATCTTTCTTCGAATCGTTTCTTACCTCCCTTCCCCTCTCCGCATATTCCTCAGGGAGAAGAGCATCGTCCACCTTGCTTTCGTAGGACGAGTTCTATTCCAGAGAAGAGCTTCTTTTCGTTAAAAAGATCGCTCTAACTTATATATCACATATAAATTCACCGAGAGATAACATTTAGATCCGAAAATATATTTGTGACACATGAAATGAATATTTTCCGAATCAAAAACTGACATTTTTATTATTACGATCGTATATTATAATAGTATAATGTTTCTTGTTTTCATAAAGTTAATATTGATTATTAAATCAGTCTAATATTATATTCTCTCTTCAAAGTTTGTTCTCTTTTTTAATCGCATTATATTACACATTATATTAGATATAGGAATAGTAATCACAAAATCACAATCGTAAATACTATAAAGAAAAAGTTATACCAACACGTGTTGCGAATTATATTTACAGAGTATTTTTTGAGGAATTTTCAAAATTTCAGATGTTTCCAAATGAATTCGACGTATGGTATACATTTTTCATACCAAAGAGTCTGAAAAATCTCGTTGATTAAACGTAAAGCTGAAACTTTTATGCGACACATTTAGTATCTTTCCATTAAAACAGTGAAAAAAATTCCATAAAATAGAATTTTGACAAAACTGACGTGAGAGGTGGAAAAAGTGAATGAAATTTGAAAATTTTTTGAAACTACTTCATCGGGCGCGCATGAAATATTATTCCGAATAATTAATTTCTCATGTTTGTGCATTCGATGAATATACTCCTTATATGCTTTGCCATTTATGTAAAGAATATTTGTAAAGTATGTTTTGCGTTTTTATTTCATATGATTGCGATAAAAACGAGAAATCCAAACACACGCGAGTGATCAATATACAAAACTAATTCCTGTGTTTCATTAAAAATTTTATTAGATATCCTATTTCATTGGCACGTGCCGCTAAAAATAATCGCAGGCATTTTTCTCCAAAAATTATCGTAACGTATATAATACTGAAATCTTGTTGCTTAATGAATTCAAAAGTAAATTGGACAAATTAAAATTATTTTCTTACAATTTAATTTATTATTATGTTGTCAAAGTAAACTTCGTGAGTCACAATGTATGTGTTTTTAGACAGAAATGCAATAAAATTGTAGAATTTTTCTTCTTCGAGAATATACTCTGTATTCATCAGAGAATATCCTACGCTGTTGTATACGCAATATTCTTGCGGAGAATACAATTTATGATCATATATTGTTACCTCACGTAGTTACGATGTTAATTGCATCCCTGCTACTGTTGCATGCAAATTATCTTCTGCTTTGGATAATGTGCATTAGACTGATGCGCAGAATTGTGTTTCTGATTAAAAATTTTTTATAACGCAATCGGGAAAAGTATCGCTTTTTTTTTTCCATTTGCTCTGAAGTCTATTATCAAACTTATAATGCACGTGAGAGTTATCTCTTTTTATTAAATGATTATCAAAGTACATTTATACATTTATAGGCAAGAATATCCAGTTTCAATGTGTTACGTGATTTCACGATGTACTATTAGATATTTCCTAAGGTTTGTGTCAAATGTAATGGAGAACATGTCGAATTTCCTGATAGAGCTCTCTTTTCAATCATTTTATTTGTAAAATTTTTCGGTGTCTTTTGAGAAGAGAACGCAATGTTATTTTTCATTCGTTTCGTTAAAAATAACGACCCGCTTCTTAGAAGCGTGAGGAACGATTGCTGAAATTTACATATCCAGCCTGAAAATTTCCTCGAGAATCTAAAACTTGCGAATGTGGAGTGTCTTGGCTTTCCAAGTCCATTAGAGTGACAAAGAATGTCGATGACGTCGTCGTATCTCTACGGAATTCATTAATTTTTTAATTACTCGATCTTAGGTCATTCACGTCTCCCGGTGCGCGCGTCAAGTTTTTAATTAATTTAAATAATACAATTCGTCGCCAATACGCGCTGTAAAATCTCTCGCGAATAAAACTCGTCAACGATCAGTTGAAAATTTTCAGCATTCCGAATAACCATATTTATTAAATTTTTTATTAAACGAAACGTGGAGTTTTGTTTGTTTTTTCCGATATAATTTAATACGCGTAATATTCAAGCAAAAAATATTTTAATAGTCCAAACTTATCAGATGAATCCGAGGCTGTTCGTTGTAATGTCTCTCCTATCACGATAGTTTTCGATTACGCCAAATAATTAACATGCTCTCCATCAATTCATCGAATCATCGCCAATGTAAATACGGGAAATTGGCTCAGCCATTGCTTTAAACGGATTTTACTGCAGCGCTAAATGATTTACTTCATCTTGCTCTACAGCTTATTACGCATCTAACGTTCAATATTGAAACTACATTTCCTTGCTTCTGAAAATTATTGCACAGAATTTTACGATATTTTATCCCCATCCGGATTATTGAAGATTAAAATCAAGCCCTTTGCATAAATTCGCATCTCTCCGCTGGTCCTCGTTTCCTCATCGGACGCAAACGTGTATGACTTTTTAATGCACCCGTAGTGCATAGAACCCCGCGCGCGTCCTTGCAATTTCCTGACACACTGCCATACATATATATCTCAACGTCAGTTGGAAATGGATTTCGCGGAGGGTGCATTCGTTCCGCATCATCGCATATATTATATTTACTCGGTTTATATATCGCGGCGTCACATTTTCCGTCTAATATCGCACACGGATACGTATGTAACACTTACACAGGCATGTCTCGTTACTGACAGACAATACGTTCCATTCCGATCGATTATATGCATTGATGAGCGATTCCTGGAACGTCCTACAAACGCAAACGCAAACGGGAAATGTTCTCTTGGAATTATAATCATGGCGTTTCTCTCTATAAATCACACGTTTCATATTCGCGTAATAAGAAAAAAATTATTATATATAATCTATTATGTAAAATTAATTAATTGGATCAAATAATCGTCTTGAAAAGCACTTTATTAATTGTAAGGTGATGCAAAATGCAAATGTATTCCATAATGCACAAAATGCAAAATCGATAAATGAATTTATTTTTTCAGCGAACACATCGTGCACCTCGCGTAAGAATCGATCGTATGCAGATGCATATTGTATAATTAAACATTTGCAAAATATCTAACATTTTCATGCTCAATATGCATTTAAATAAAATGCAAATACAGATTTATTTTCTATAAGCTATATTTATGTTAATAATATTTTCTATTTATTTTTTGTTTAATATAAATGGCATATTCAACTTATTTCAATTACACGTATGTCTTGGATATTTAAATAATTGGGTAATAATCACAAAACGAGATTATAAAAAAGACATTAAACTAACGCGGACTCCCCGTCTCTAATCAACTATGTCATTATGCTTTACGAATTAATGAATTATTCACGAATACGCCCCCGTGAAGAAAATTTCAAGGATTTAATTCTAAATCTTATTCCTCGTACGAAACGTTCTCAATGGCAATAAAAATATGCCATAGGTGTTGAGCTTAAAATTAAATTGCAGCAACTATACGGAGTATAGTTTTAAAAGTGATGGTCAATCGCTCGGGAGGTGATTGGGGATTGGCAAGGAAAAAAGTCGATATAGGTCCGGAAATGCGTTGTTTTCGAGTTGTCGCCATTTTTATGTTGAGCGATAAATTAATATTTAATCACTCACCATAAATTTGATTTCTCGCGACGCAGGATCGGATTAATAAAAGTGAATGCATCCGTCCAAATAGAATAAGTATGTTTCGTGTCTTTTCTCGTTACGACCCGTTTCATGCGAACGAAACTCTGCGCATTGTTATCGCGCAGTCCCAGAATAGAAATTAAATTCTCGCAGTACAATACAATAGTTAAATCTTCTAAGAAAGTTTCACCCCGCGATTGCTAATAAACTTCTCGGTACTTTACGGTTTTTTTATTTTTTTTTCCCCTTGCAACAATCCTATTATTAACAAATTAAAAGCGTATAACGACGCAGAGTTTGTCTTTAGAAAAGTAATTATAAATGTTGCCATATTAATATTAATTATAATGTGCGTGTATTACAAATGTTATTAAAATTCATGTTTACGTGTTAAATAATATAAATTGAAATATTATCAAAAAATATATCCACCGTTTTTCTATTATATTTATTAACTCAGGAAGTGGGTGGACTTTCCGCAGAGGTAAAAGTAAATTAATTATTCAAAAAAATATTCGACGCAATCTAGACGTAATCTATGTTACATCTCTTAAATAAGTGCGTATTGTATTAAAATCTGTTTCAAAAGATCGGATTTTCGGTGACATCAACATGTTATATAATAAACGGTATAATCTTCTTTATTGACAATAAGTGAGTTAAGAGTAAAAAAGTGCTTTTTACGTGTTATATTTATCCATGTTGAAGAAATAGCAGGTTGCGGCATGACAGATCGGTTATGCATAAAAAGGCAAATGTAATTAGGTCTTTTATTCATATACGATTAATAAATGCAATACAATTTGTTAAACGTAATAGTTAAAAGAGAGAGAGAGAGAGAGAGAGAGAGAGAGAGAGAGAGAGAGAGAGAGAGAGAGAAGAAAAGTCTCACGAATTTAATGAGATCGCGGATATTTAACACTTCGTTTGTGTTTCAACAAAAAGACGTGTTTTAATTTCGTTGCGTTAAATTTTTTTGTCGTTTAACGCGGCGCATTCATAATTTTCTTATTTGGCTTAAAATTTATGCATCGAGAAACTCTCGATTGATAGTTGATGCAAAGACGTTATCTAGTCAGCTGTTTAATTACATAAACAAAATTATGCAAGGGAGAAAAAAAAAGGAGAGATGTGCATTCGTCGAACGTGAGATAAGAATTCGCAGCATACTAAATTCGTTGTAACAATCGGGAAATTTACAGTATGGATAAATAATAGTATAATGCATCAAATAATATTAAATTATTCATCGTCAGTGACATATGCGCGCAAGCAAGTATTAAATTGATGATAATTATTATAATATTCGTCAATAATTAATAATTACATATCAAACGTGCATCTCGTTTGATATCAAGAAAGATATAATTATTGCGAAGCTTGTGTGAAATGTTTACAAGATTTAATTATTGTCCGGATATAAGAATAAACATTATATATATATATATATATATATATATATATATATATATATACAGAGTGTCCCATTTTAAACCCCCATTTTTTATACTAAATAAAAAATGGGGTTTTCCATTTAAGATTTTAAAGTTGACCTTCACATGACCTTCAAATGATTTTCCAAGATCAAATCATTGTCACCATCTTATGGCCCCCTTGAAGCCACACAACTTTTGTTTGAAACATTTTTCGATTTAACGCAGTGTTTCTGAGATATTTGAGTGGGTCCTTTAAAATGGGGGGGGCACCCTGTATATATATATTAGGTGTACAACTTTGCTTCCGCCGTTTTCCTATAGATGGCTTTAGCGGTAAGTAGTGGTCGAAATAAATAGATCATAGACGTCATGCGATAAACTTGGGCATCTGTCAACGTAACCCCATAGAAACATTAGTCGATTTGTGTCTGCATCATAAAGTTATTCTCGATTGAAAATGTCAGTTTACGAGCCAAATTCTCGTCATTTGCGGGAGGTTTTAATTTTCTGCTTCAATATGAAGAAATCTGCGGCTGAGGCTCATCGAATGCTCTCAAATACTTATGGTGAAGCCGCTATTAGTGAAAGAACGTGTCGTGAGTGGTTTCAACGCTTCAAGAACGGTGATTTTCACGTCGAAGACCGGCATAGCGGTGGAAGAGAGAAGGTTTTCGAAGATGCAGAATTGGAGGCATTACTTAATGAAGACTCGAGTCAAAGTCAAAAAGAATTGGCACGATCATTGGGAGTGGACAATACTTTGAATCGTAAATGTATAACCAGTTTTTTACAATAAAGTCTCGAATTTCGGGAAAAAAAAAACGGCGGAAGCAAAGTTGTACACCTAATATATATTTTGAAAACTTGGAAATAATCTTCCTTACGATGCCAGAGTATCAAATAAATTATGCCGAAGAGAAAGAATCGAATGAATTAAAGTATTAGACATAAATTAATCGCTCTAATTAAGAGTTGGCGTCAATCTGACCAAACATTGAGGTAATACCATGAATTGAATTAGAACGAAAGAGTTATCTTATGCAAATGTGCACGTATTGCCAAACTTCATGTTAGCCTTGGACGCTACATAATGAGTACGTAACATGTCTATTTCAATATTCTCGATTCTCTACGCACCGAATAAGATAGTTTGAGAAAATTCAGCGAAAAGAAAGATATGAAGGCTGTATACATACCTATATACATTAATTCTTGCTAAGATAAAAAACTATTAAATTATACTTGATTAAATTATATGAACAACTATCGAAAATGTATCTTTTCTTCTCGATGATGATAGGATGAATCTTTTACTTCATTCTCTACAATATCAAAAGCATAGATTATCCGTCTGGCTTAATTGGAAAGGCAGAGACAAATTGGCTCGTGCAAGGCAGTCGTCAGTGCCAAAAGGCTGGGCAATCTCTCTCTCTCTCTCTCTCTCTCTCTCTCTCTCTCTCTCTCTCCAGAGCTACGCAACGTGGCGACGGGTTGATGGAGGGGACCAGACATGGGGGCAGCTGTTTGCTTGCCATGAAACGGATCGGGGGGTCGCGTTGGTATGTGTACCCGCCAGTAATGCCACATCGGTGGCGCTCACAGCTCATAGGAGACACGAGACTGTTCGAGTGGTTTGATTATTCGAGAATTTTCACAAATTGAGATTTGCATCCAAAGTGCACGTAAGAAAGAGGAATCGTGCAAGGAACCGTAAGATAGCCGTCAAGCTAAGGAAATCCGTCTTTTCGACGCCTAATTCGACTTGAGTCTCGAGTCGAACTCTAGCGAAGGCAGCGCGTACAGCGGTACAGCAGCAACGGTGAAAAAAGTGCGCGCGCACATGAGCAACGCGTTTCGAAGCTGCCCATCCGTTGGTAAATCTCCAAAAATCGATCCCGACCCTGCGCACGACGTTTCGTCACGTGTCCGACGTCGGACGTTTAACTCCGATTTGATCGTGTGTATATACGAGAGACATTCAACAGCATTTCTCACTGGAATATTGAAATAATATCCCTTTCACGATAACGATAATAAATGTCGGAAGAAATGTCGAGTATCCTGGATTAATGGCGAGAAATTTAAAGTAATCACACAAGAGTTATGGATAAATGGCATTAACAATAGAGCAACTTGAAGAAAAGCATCGCAATATCGATCCTATCGTATTTTAATTATGCATATTTATTCGGCAACCAAGTATCGCAACGACGATTGGATGAAGATCTCGGGAAATTTAATAAGACCAACGGCGTCCAAGAAACGACTCTATCGTATATTGGGTCCAAATGTGGAAATGTGATTCGCGACGTCGTGCTTAGAAACATTGCTCCAGCTGAATGGAATTTGCTCTGTGATAATCAGGTAGCCGATGGGCGACTATTTTTCCTCTCGAAAGGCACGACGAGAAAGATTCTGGCGGAACTTCAATCTCGGTCGGCTTGCCGTCGATGGTATTCGAACGGTGAACGATCGTATATACGCGTGTCCTTGCGAGGCTGGCCTCACGCGGCATTGAGCATTGCATAATCACAAACGATACGTTTGCGCGAACTTTAGAAATCTCACAACGAGCAATTGTTGCTTAAAGTTTGCGCGCATCCGAGACGGCAACTTTATCTGTATTAGAAAAATTCTTTTTTATCCTCATACATTTAACTAGATTCAACTTTACTCTAACAATAAGTAAGCAAAAAAATAACAGTTGAAAAATGAAAATGATAATTTTCTATCTTTCAAAATTATGACATATGCCTTTCGGAATAAAGATGCGGCTTTAAATAACCGTGACTCTTCCTTCAAAAGGAAGTAGATGATCGTTTATCGGAACGAGGGCCGATAAGGAGGACGAAACTCTAAAGGATTAAACAGTTCTTTGTAACGTAGAAAAATGCATTAGTAGTTAGTCACGAACTGTTTCGTTCTTAGAGGAAATCCTGCATTGACGTCTTCGATTCATCGTGATAAAAATAGTACGATTTGTGCAAAAGTACTGGAAGAGATGAGCGAAATCGTTTTTAACGCGATAAAAGAGGAAATATTTTCTTTCGTTACGAATATTCGTCTTGCTTTTTTAATCTTATATATATATATATATATTTTTTTTTTTTTTCAAGTTGCCCTTGTATGTGCTCGATTCGAATTTTAAATCAGTTATTGGAGAATCGAAAAACACGCTCCAACATTAGATCGAAACTCTAACAATTCATTTAATTCTAAACTATAATTACCCTATTATCATCCCGTCGACCAGTAATTCCCTTGTTAAGATCTAACGAGCTCCAATCTGTATCGCGAGCGATCAGTTTTGCCCCTTCCTATCGGTTCGAGCATGTTTGAGCCTCCACGCTTTCGCGACGAACACACTGGTACGGTGCATAAAAGAATATTTTAGCCGATCGTTACTTTCAAATAAATTTTGAATAAAGGAAAAATATTCAAATTATTATGTTTTCAGGCGAGATATATTTCTCGATATAACGATTTTTTTATTTCGCCTTCTTCATATACCATATATAGTTATGTCAGAATTAAAAACTTGACGGAAACTCGTGCTTGTCGTTAAAATAAAACGCTTTATCCACGGTTGCCATGTTTGATGCTGGTTAGGCCATTGTACGGGCCATCTTGTCATTGATCTTGGAGTATACTTTACTATCATCAAGATCTTAACAACTAACGGACGACAGCAATAAATTTGATTGGGCTGGTAAATTGTCGGCCGCTCCGAGGAGGAAGAGACGATGTTCGGTCCACTTCTTCATAATATGGTCAATTGTCGCGCAACGGAATCGTCCGAGTGAGTGTGCGTGTCCTAAGTAAACAATAAAATTGTTTCGAGGACGGCGGTTGGGTCGCGTCTACGTGTCGTGTCGTTGCATCGTAACGCTCGTGTTAATATCTATTCATCGCTCTAATCACTCTTGCACTTTTCTAATATTTTTTTATGTAAATAAATAGTCATTACTAATAAATAGACAAGCCGATGAGATACATCGCAAGAGCCAGAAAGGAAACTCGACAATTATAGATTGATTCTTGAAACTAAATTCCTAAATCGCTTCAAGAAAATTAGCATTTAAAAAAAATTTAAACTGCTTTTAAAATACATACACGATTCTCGTCATGCAGTCCGAGAGAGAGAGAAAGATATATTACGTTAGAGTACCAAGAATGAGCGAATGACCTGTATTGATCTTTTCCAGTTTTATCCAACCAAAGAATTGCTTTATTAAGGATCTACGAAGAATCGCAAACTTTAAAGCTTTACCAAAGAGAAGCGGTGCGACGTGCCTTATCGTCGACAATAATAATACATTGCTATCGATAATTTATGTAAACAAGCGATACGCCAAAAGTGACCAATCTTGTCGTATCGAAAATAGTCGAGAATATCGATAGTCTCGAAAAACTCATAGATCTCGACGGGATATTAAGATATATTCGAGCGAAATCATCACGACCAAGCTCCAAATGAAATTTCGCAAATCCTCTTTATCCAGCCCGAAGATGGAATTACTCTCGAGACGTTCCTCAAACGATAGGATATCGACCCTGAAGAGGTCGAGATCCTTTCGGGCATCCGTGAAACTAATGTCGAAGATACGCAATCACGCCAACTTGCGATTGACGGCCGGCTTTGACCTGTCGAAACCCATGTCGAAAGATCTCAAGAAAGAACGCAACTTCTACGTCATTGAAGAATCCTTGAATCTAGAGAAAGAGGACGCGAGTTCCCGTATCAAGGATAAGCCCGATGACGAGACATTATCGAATTCTCGAAAAATTTCGTTATCGTCAAAAAACGACGTCGGTTCGCAAGAAATCATCAAGGATCTGAAGAGCAAGCTGTCCTTGACCGACAAGATAATGGGTAAGGGTCGCAAGGAAGCGGAAAGATCTTCGACAAAAAATGAAGGCGTAAAATCACCGAAGGTTATTCGCATTTTTCGCAGAAAACGCAGCGTAGAAAATTCTCGAGAAGTTACTCGAGGGAAAAACTGTAGCGACGAACACGTATCTTATGAGACGGACATATGTCAATCGAGTAAAAATGTATTTTACGAGAATCCTACGTTCGTATTGGACACTTCCTTGGACTCCTCCGTCTCGAGTTTTCTCTATGAAGAGGAGGAAAAGGAAGGAGAGCAACGGCAGGACTGCGAAAATGAGCGCTCTGTATCCTGCGAGCGTGACGTCTTGACCGTCGTCGTGGATTCCCATAAACCAATTAACGAGTCGTTCTACCACAAAATTAATTACGAGCGAGATAGATACTACGATGAAAAGTGTCTCGAACAGTCGCGGAACGCATTTCGTTCTAGATGCGAGACCGATCCTTTGAGATGTTTTTGCGAAGGAAGAAGCAAAGATTCGCAAACGAACGCGATAAACGGGAACCGAAGGACTGCTGAATCCTTCGGCGGATTTGATCGCTCGAGGATTAAATTTTATTGTAAAATACACGAGACGGCGAGAAAAAATGCATCAAACTGCCCACAGGATCAAAAATTTTTCGACAATGTCAGAACCTGTCCCTCCAAATCTTGCAAAATCAGGACGGTCGATAACTTCACTAATTTTTGGACAAACAGACGTGGTAATAGTTTTCGAAGTAAAACGACGACTGATGCCAGGAAAAGGGATGCGAAAGAAACAAAGGATTACGAGCGGATCGGTTTGGAACGAGTTCTCGCGTCGACATCATCGGGATCAAGTATGCAGGATCGATAAATCTTTTAATTAATAATGGCGCGTCAGACGCCAATTAGGCATTTCCTAGAAAGTTAGCTAGAGTTTCCGGCTCGCAGAACATTATCGATTTAGCTACATTCTTTAAGGAATCAACTGCGAGAAAAGAAGAATCTAGATTGATAAAACAGCGCTTTTTTACTAGTATATTTTCACGTTAAATAAATTAATAACTGGAAAGTTGTAAAAAGAAAGTATGTTTATCGTGAAACCAGATGATAAAGAAGCATTGAGAACATCATTGACACGTGGGAAAATTTCTAGTTGCGAAAGTGGCTCGAGCAAAACGTACAAACCAATCGCGACAATATTCCGTGCGCGTAATATTTCAAGGCAGAAATAATACGCAGCCTCTCATTTTTCAAAATTGCATTTTAGCATTTTTTTTTTTTACAATTTGATACGAGCCTTCTATTCTATATCTATTGAAAGAATTGTACCAGATAAATAACCATTGTTGATAATTATATCTAAATATATTTTTATCCTCATCGTTATACGCTTCTCCGACGAATGTCGCGAAAGATAAAGAATAAACTTGACAAAGCGTACGTAAAAATTTTATCTTTCTCGGGATCCTTTATATTCCCCCATCTTATATTTTTATTCTCTCATTTATCCGCATTTACAATGTTATTTTTGGTTCAATTAATTTATCATTTATTTAATCCATATTTATTTTTGCATTCGCGCAGAGTTACATTCGTTGCAAGGGATGGAGTTCCTGGAGGGTTTCGGTAAGAAGAAACAACAGCCCCACCAGCAATTAAATAATTTGTCATCGATACATATCAATCCTCTCTCGGCCCAATCCCTCAACATACATTTGCATGGTATTTTGCGTTTTTTTCTCTTTTATCAATTTTTATTTTTTATTTTTAATTCTCAAATGCCACTTCATTTTCGCCAAATTTCTTTTGTCATGGCAAATTTACGTAACGTATAATTAAAATAGTTATCGTTTTTTTTTTTTTTTTTTTTTACTTTTAGCTCTATTTGCGGCTGTGGAACATGGCCATTTGGATAAGGCGAGGAGTATTTTGGAATCTACCGATGTGGATGTAAATAGGTGAGTTTATTTATATAGTAGGTTAAAGATTTTTTTTTTTTTTTTTCGTAATGATTAATTTATGTTGAAAAAAATGAAAGAAAAGCTGATAATTTTTTACGCAAGCGACACGATGTTATCCGACATTTACATATTTCTTTTCTTTCTTCTTCTTATTATTATTATTATTGGATAATTTAGATAAATTTACATAATTTATAAAATAATCTACGTAAATTATTAAAGTCGACGTGAAAATAATTAAATATTTATTTTTCATACTCGTGCAAAAGTTAAAAATCCGTAAGATATCTTGCGATTGTCAAAAAGAATTTAGCCGTTTCTGTCTGCTCTCGAGAGGGCACACGCGCGACCTAGAAGCCGCGTTCCCTTGAGGTGCATTTCTTCGAGGAGTTCTAATCGAATATACAGCTGAAAGTTTCGAAGCTACGAAACGGTCAATCGCGCCATTAGGAAATTGTTCAACTAGCACAGAACTAACATTGTTGATTTGATTTGACGCGAATCTCGCTTGATCTCGATAGATCCAGGTCGTCTTGGATCGTAGACAAGAATATAAAGAAAATAATTATTGCGTTTATAGTATTGTTTCTTCGCGCGCATATTTAGTAATCTACAATGCAAAGAAAATTCAAAGAGAAAGAGAAAATTGTTACGTCAACCTCTGATAAATAAAACAAAAATTTCTTTTCATTTTAATCATTTCTCACAATGTGCATAATTATTTTTTTCCGTCGTGTCTGAAAGCTGCGTTTTCAATCTAAAGTGCGTTAAATTACACCGCGCTATTTTTCGCGAATGAAAATCGTGTTGCAAATTAGCGAGAACCTTTACAGACAAACGCGCGACGCGAATTGCGTTTTAACACTTTTAAAAGTTTTTTTTTTTTTTTTTTTTTTCATAAATGATCGCGCGTAGTAATTGCGGAAAATTGTCGTTTACTTCTATTTCCTGGCGAACAATCGTCGGTGATTTTTCGCTTGTATATATACTTGACGTAGCTTTTGGCTCTATTATGTATAACACATAATATTTAGCAATAATTTATACTAGAGATTCAAAAATTCAAGAATGAATTGATTTCTTTCCGCGTGATATACAATATTTCCAGCTATCTTTCATTTAAAAATATCCGGCAGAAAAAGTTAACAGAAAAATTCCCTACTAAAATTAAAATAATTAATGGACAGCAAATAAATTATACAACTTACTCAATATGCATGGTAACTGCAATATATAACTACATATTATAAATTCACGTTGAAAACGACTAATATTTTATTACTGGAAACTCTTTTAATTGACATTTATTCTATTTTATACTCATGTTAACACATTTATTCGATATGTCCACCTTTACGCTTCCGAATAATTCGAAACAAGATAGATGAGAGTGATCAAATGTTTTGAGAGTGAATTTTATTAATCCCACGATTTTCCGCTTGGGCAAAGCGAATATCTTCCGTTTAGATGAAGCGAATGTGATAGCGGGCCGAATAAATATACAGGATAAAAAATCGAGATATCATGAGATCGATTTATAATTCAACAAGAGGGAACTCACGCTCTCGTGTGTGTTTTATTCTTTATCGATCTCCTAACACCTCGTAAACGTTTCCAAAAGTTTCATGAAGCTATTTTATTCTACGGAAATCTCGCCTTAACGTGATGTAAAGTAGAAATTATACAGCTGCTCATTTTAATTTTATTTTTAATATTAGGTTTTCCGTGAATAGAACGTGATGCAAAGTTGAAATAGAATTACGGATTTAATACTGTATGCAATGTCGTGTAGAGTTACGAAACGACACGTGCTTTACTCAAGATGAAAAATATATAAAAAAAGTGTGGCAAAAAACTTTGATTTATCTCCGCCGCTATAAATCTTTTCAGAGTTCAATTTGTCCATTTTTAATAAAGATCTAAATCAATCTTATTATCTAATAAGTCTTTCTATAATCATATATATATATATAGCAAGTTATTTACAATTTCATCATTTACAGCGTTAACAGCGACGGCTTGTCACCACTGGATGTTGCTGTGCTTAGTAACAATAGGCCGCTGGCAAAAATGCTGGTTACGTTCGGTGCGCAGGAAGGAAATCAATGTAAGTACAATCGAATCCAATTACAAATTTCACGCCGCATAGAGCGAACTTCGTTACGGACGACGCTCGTGACGAATCCCGTTGATCCGAAAGATCGTTCTTCGGGAAAAATCGTTTTTCCGCTTTCCCGCGAAATGGTTTGCCTTTACCATGCGAAAAAAAAAAAACCCCCCATGGAGATCATCGGATCGCGGGAGATTCCAATTACGATTTCGTAGTCTCTCATAAAAATGCCGCGGAGCTTTATTGCGTTGCGATGAATAGAAATAAAGAACAAGACGTGTAAAAAAAAAAAAAAAAAAACTGAATACAGCACTTTTTCCGTAACGTTTTTAACAACGTTCCTCTTTATCCGATATATCAAAGCGAAGCGTAATTACGAAAGTATACGATGTAAAATTGTAAAATCTGTAATAGAATCTAAACATTTTTCGATGTTTTTTCGCACGCTCCATTAAGCTACACGTGCCAGCCGCAAATGCAGAGATTATAAATACGAATAAAAAATACGCTTTCGTCGAACGTCCCACGTGTAAAAAAAGCATTCATAGTAAAACCGCAAGCGATATTCCTCAATGATTTTTAATTCAATTTTTATATCGATTGCTACAACGAGACTTGTGCGATATGCCCGAAAAATCAGTAAACTCGCAGCCTCATTAAAATTATAAATATTTGAGAGTGTATCGTGGGTGACTGCGTCACGAGCATCGATCATTTATGGTTTCATCTTTTTGAGGGAAAAGGGTAAAAGTTGGGAGAAATAAATTTTTCGATAGTATCTCTCAAATTATATAGTATCTATCTCAAATGAGATAGGAAATCTCAAGTTATTAAATCGGACGATCTTTGCGAACAGTTCCGTGAATCTTAATTTGTCCCGTTACGCTCGCGTTAACGTTTCAACATTAGCAAACCAAGTCTTTTTCAGAAATGAAATATAGAGTAGAAAGAAGGGATACATTCTTCTTGAATTAATTTTAAAGAGATATTTGCGACGAATTCTTGCAAATCTGAAGAAGATAAAGTTCAACTCGGTCAACGCTTAATATGCATGAACTTGGCAAATGTATTGTATTACCTGAAGCAATGCAATTTCTTCGCATCTCCTTTTTCATTAATTTCTTCACTGTCTATTTTACGCTGACAAGAAGTAATTACAGTCGTAACTAGACTCCCAATTAATCGCGGCAAAATTGTACGATGATACCGATACGATTGATACGATGATACGCAGTGATCGATTGCAGTAACGGCAAATACTTTAACTAACGTAATAATTACGCGCGGAACAATATCTGTTGGCGATAATAACTATTGTTCACAAAAGCGTGACAAACTCAGATATTCAGATATCTATGGTATACTTAATTAAGAGATAGACGGGAGATTTTTTTTTTTTTTTTTTTTTTTTTTGCTTTAAACACAAACAGCACATTGATAATTCATTGATTTTAGAATATGCGTAAAGTGAATTGTTAAACTATTTATATTTATAAATGCGTAACAATTTTTTACATATATCCCATGTTTTTGTTAACGCAGTCAAGTCTCCGGAATCTCTTGGAAGTCATTTGGCGTCATTGCTCTCGGAAGCGGAACACAGAGTTCAAGAACTCGGGGGCAGTACTTCCGGTAGCAGTGCGACTCTACTGGAACCACCCAGCGTACACAGGGCCAGTTTTTCCACGCAACATAACAATCTGACAGGATGCAGTGGTAGTACGGAAGACAAACAGCTTGCCCTATGGGAAAGGAGAGCCAGGGCTCTTAGAAAAATGTTATTGGGTTTCGATCAAGCGCGTGAGTTCGATAAAATTTAATTTAATTTAAAGCAAAATTTGATTTAATTCGAATCTATCGGAAAAAATATATTGCCGGATATATATATCGCGCTTTGCGAATGAGAAATTTGTAAGGAATATTTTCGTTCCAACTATATGTAAAATAGAAATTTGTGATTTTGGACGTTTTAGGACCACCCGACATGCCATTTCTGGTTGCGATCGATGTTACCGGAACGACCTCGGTAACAATCAGGTTTCAAGAACCGGACTCGCACGATTCTCCGATCTGTACGAAATTTAAGGTTGAATGGAGTTTGCACGATGACTTTTCCGTTATTTGCGACGAGAGAGAGGTTTTAGATATGAAGCAGAGAGAATGTCGCGTCGAGGATCTAACTCAAGGTCAAAGATATTATTTTCGCGCTGCCGCTGGAAATTTAAAGGGCTACAGCAGATTTAGGAATTCGACACCTGCGCATGTTACACCTAGCAGTAAGTATAATATTGTATTTTGTCGCAGAGAGCGATACACGATTTTGTATAAATATAATAAATCAATTTATTATCAACACACTATTAATTTTACAATACAAATACTTATAACTTATTATTGTTAAAGGTTGGAGGGATATAGACGGCAGAGTACCGAGGTTTGCGGGACGATTAGAGCAATTAAATACTTTGTTCACCGACATAAGAAGACCGGAGTATACGCAAGAAACACCGGCGGTACAGAGGCGAAATCATAAAAAGAAGACGACGATAAAACAACTCTTCACAGCGACGAGTAAATTCCAGAAGAATCTCAGACGAGGGGTATTTCTCGCGTGTCTACTCTACCACGAAGACAAAGTCCTTGTTACCAACGAGGATTTCTTACCCGTAATCGAGGTCGACGAGACGTATCCTAGTTGTATCTACAACGATTTTCATTGGCTAATGAAAGTCGCCTGTACCTGGGACGACGTTAAATCCCTCCGACAAGATATGGAAAAGAGTCAGAGCAGCTCGACGAACCATTTTAGAATAAGGTTGCTTCAAGCTGCTGCTCAGATGCAGGTAGATTGTATTAATATTATTAAAATTCACTATATTGATATACAATAGAATCGCAAAATATAGAAAACATCCTATAATATTCGATGTATGTTGTAGGCTGCACTGTGCATACAAGACCTTGGACAGTTATATCACAAACCTATCAGAGACATTCAAGGCACTTTGGTATTTTCGACAGTGAATTACATAAAATCAGCAAAAATGGTTTCCGTATTAAATAGCAGATGGTTACCGCTCAGTAAAGTCATAAAGAAAGTCATGACGCACGAAGACAGTAACGTTGCCGATATCTTGATGGCCAGTATACAAGAACAAATGACATATCATCAAGTCAGTAGTATCAAATTATCCAATGGTTTATATCTCGGTTATCTGAAAATGCAGAGCAGCGTGGATCTCATACAAGTCGTTGTCCCGACGAAATCTCCGAATGTATTGCCGCACTGCAAGATTCGCGACAATCCACACGTATCCGCGTAAGCATCCTCTCATCGCTAAACGGAAAATATTGCAATATCGCGTATTACAATTGTCTATTGTATTTTCTGTTAAGGGAGGAGTGGGACTATCTCAAGAGAGTAACGCGCATCTGCATGTCCGATTCTTCCGTGAAAGACTCGGAAGAGAAAGAGAACGTGACGAACGAGGCTCAAGGCACGGAACAGCAAAAGTTGTTCGTCGATCTGGTTGCCGCGACCGCGCGACGATTGTTCAATTACATGGAGATCAGTCCGGAGGATTCGTTGGTGCATCGACTTTACGATGCCGAAGTGATAGATCTGACGCGTGACGTATCGTTTCTCATCGTCGTGCCGCCAGCCGAAACCGCTTGCTGTGTGCCTGGCACGCGAGAGATCTTACTACAGCGCGGTGATCTCCTATCGTTACCTATTCAGGTCTTTGAGATGGTGCATTTGAATACGTATCAAAAGGACGTGATTAATCGTTACTCGAGGCTGAGCTGCATCTTGGAACTGGACACGGCACAGGCCCAGCATAATCACAGAGAGGCCTTCAGTTCCTTAGAGTTAAGCGTCGCAAAGGATAAACTGGCGAGATTGCAACATCTCCAATCGCAGATGAACACTGTGTGGAAAGGTGCCAGATGGCTGATCGACGTTATAACTTTTGCGAGAGATCGCGGCTCCTCTCAACAAAACGTAATTATCGATACTCTTCGTAACGTATTTCATAAATTTGTTTTTACTCAATTTCATTTTAAATTTAATCATCGTTTGTTTTTAATATTAATTTACAATATTTTTTTGGCAGGTCGCATCGCAAACCGTTGGTATATCTATGAAGCATCTGCTTAGTTTAGACAGAAACAAGAACAGCGCTAGCAACAATAATAGTTTAAAACGGAGTTTATTACAATTACCGCCTAGAGATCCTAAGCTCGTTAAATCGAGCCCTGGCCGAGGTAGTTGGCCAGGGCCGAATCTGTCAAATTCCTCCTCGAATCTTCTCACAACGGAATTCAGCAAGAGCGAGCAGCAGCTGCCCAGCGGACAGTACGTACGTAAGGGTAGCAACGCTTCGAATATATCGACGACGTCGGAGCCGCAGAAATCATTGTGCGTGCCGAGCAGCGACAACAATAATCTAGGCAATCTGACCACGAGCTCCAATCATCTAGCGCCGTTGCAAAATACGCGGCTGCCGCCCTCCAAATCCGAAGACACCCTAATTCTCGCCAAGTACAAACATAGCCCGCGAAATCGCTCCGCTACGATAACTACTTCGGCATCGGCCAGCACTAGTCCGCTAATGAGCATTAAGCCCATCATTTACGGCGGCTCGCTTTTGAGCGTCTCCACGGCGATGACGAACACCACGAGTCTACTTAGCGTGTCTGTGAGCAACACCAATTCCGACAGCCTACATTCGTTGAGCAGCGAAGAAAACTCTACGACAAATTCGAGCGTATGCTTGAAACCCAGTTATCCGGTCAAGGTTAAAACGTCCAAACCGACTGCGAGCGTCGCGGCGATGGCCACCGTTCCGCAGGATAATCTAGACGAAGAGAAGGAAGAGGCGACGATGATGCCGGCACCTCTGCCAGGCATTCTTCAAGTAAGCTTTTCCGATTCCTTCATATTTTATGTTACATAGATGAGAATAAGAGATTCCGCGTATGAACGCGATATATTGTATTTTTAGCGTACGGTAGATGCGATGTTTAATTTTCAGCGACATTAATATTTCTCTGCAGACTCGTGCGATATCCGATTTATAAATGATATTTCTCCTTTCCTAGGGAACACAAGTCTAACCCGATTATAATTAAAAACAGCTCGCTTGGTCTTCTAGTGCAAACCGATGTAGCGGATATATCGAGTAAGGCGCCAAATTTCAACGCTTGCTCTGCTCGGTTATGCTTAAATATTATGCTTAGTGTGCCAAAATAATGCGGCATGTGCAGGATTCATTACGACTGTTTTATACTCTTTTTAATAGCTACTTTAAAGATGAATTATGTCTGTATGTAGTGTGCTATAACAGTATACATCGCAACAGTATAAAAAAATATTGCATAAAAACGCGATTTGTCTATTAAGAATATACATGATTCTCTTCTATGTCATATCGTGTTGTATATAATTATTGTTACAGCTTGAACATATACTATATATATATATGGTATACATATATATGGCATTTTTTTAACGCGCGTCTAAATACAAGGTGTGTCTATAAGATTAGAAAACTGAAGGAATTATAAAAAAGTATTCAATTTTAAATTATAAAAAAGAAATTATTTAAATAAATTTTTAATATTTTTTCTTCATAGCGTTTGTAAAAATTTTTTTCACTTACAATTATGGTAGTATCGAAATCTTTCAGACACGCCATGTATAATATATTTATTCATAGCTACATTGATATAACATTTATATGAGATTTTGATCAAATAATTTTACTGTTTAAATGATCTAAATTACGAATGCACATTTACAGATTATATCTACGTAATCTCACTTTATTCGAGATTGTTGCATCTGTTGATTATATTTTTTTTTTCTCTATCATGTCATTAGAAAACAAGATACAAGAGATGCATCTTGTAATATTACATTACAGGTTTACGCGGCCTACGAGACTGGTTTAGCAGCTGGTACCAGTTTGAAATTACATGTAACACCAAGGACTACGGCACGTGAAGTTGTGGAACTTGTTGTTAAACAATTGAACATGGCAGTGGTTCTAAAAGGACAAAATGGGCCTACCTATACGATCGACGAATTACCAAATTTCTGCTTAGTTGCCGTAATCGGTGCACGGGAACGTTGCTTAAGGGATGATTTTAAGCCACTTCAATTGCAAAATCCATGGAAGAAGGGTAGATTATACGTTAGACAAAAACAGGACGTTCTTGCTGCTCTTGAGCACAGTAGCAAGCATACCGCGTACTTATAGCACAGATAAAGCGCTATCTACAAGCGGGAAGAAACAGAGAAAGAGAGAGAGAGAGAGAGAGAGAGAGAGAGAGAGAGAGTGAGAGAGGGGTGGGGGGGTAATAATTTATTACCTACTATTGTTAATTAAATTTCGATACATTCTACACGCGTGCATAAACGCGTGTATAACGTTCCTCGATAACGATTACGAATATTTCATATAAAGCGATTAATGTCGTACATCTTCAACGGTACTACTAATAAAAGAAATATTTCAGCGAATAGATATGAATGATTATTTAATAGGAAAAGGTATTTTAATCACATAATCCGTTCCATGACCCGAGAGATTTTTTTTCTCTGAATTTTTCGTCTAATTCATGATACACACTCTATATGCGTGTAACTGGGTCGTACGTTTTATGTGAAAAAAATTGTATATTTAAAAAATTATTTTATTCGCGCTTCGCCTCTCTTAAATAAGTGATATTAGCCGCGATAGATGTGAATTTTTTAAAAAATTACTTTTTAAAAAGCCAACCTTCTTTTTATCATTTATAAGTAAAATAATATTTTTTCAAGAAAATATTCCCATTTCTTTCGTCCCACGATTATATTCTGATATATATTCTCCTTTTGTTGTTAAAAATAAATTGATCTGTGGAGCGTTGAAGATAAAAATATAAATAATCGAAATATAACATGAGATACAGGCAACATAGAGAATTTGGAGGAATCGAATGTGATAAACATTTCTCTGATGGATGAAATAGGAATCTATCCTATTTTTAGGCAACGTAGATACATTATTCCGATTTTGGAATTTGTCGACTTTCAAGCACGATCTGTAATATTCTTCGAATGTTAGCTAGTTTGTAAAGGAATGAATAATACTCGAGACATACCGTTATATTTTCTGTACCGATCTCAATGTTTTATTCGATATATACATATTGTCGAGAGTATACGCGAGTAAGCTGGTTGAGAGATCTCATTGTTCCCTATCGTAGTTCATTGTATCCAAGTACGATTTATCGTTACGAAATATAGGAGGATCCTTTCAGCACAAAGAAAATGCAATAGAGAAATACTTGGATACTTTGAATCAATAAGGATAACTAACATTTTGAAGTCACACACATAGTGAAAGTTTTATATTTATACTATTAGGTGTACAACTTTGCCTCCGCCGTTTTCCTATAGATGGCTTTAGCGGTAAGTAGTGATCGAAATAAATAGATCATAGACGTCATGCGATAAACTTGGGCATCTGTCAACGTAACCCCATAGAAACATTAGTCGATTTGTGTCTGCGTCATAAAGTTATTCTCGATTGAAAATGTCAGTTTACGAGCCAAATTCTCGTCATTTGCGGGAGGTTTTAATTTTCTGCTTCAATATGAAGAAATCTGCGGCTGAGGCTCATCGAATGCTCTCAAATACTTATGGCGAAGCCGCTATTAGTGAAAGAACGTGTCGTGAGTGGTTTCAACGCTTCAAGAACGGTGATTTTCACGTCGAAGACCGGCATAGCGGTGGAAGAGAGAAGATTTTCGAAGATGCAGAATTGGAGGCATTACTTAATGAAGACTCGAGTCAAAGAATTGGCACGATCATTGGGAATGGACAATACTTTGAATCGTAAATGTATAACCAGTTTTTTACAATAAAGCCTCGAATTTCGGGAAAAAAACGGCGAAAGCAAAGTTGTACACCTAATATTAAAGTTATAGGGATGAAATGCCTCGAAAAGAATATATTTTAGGTTCTAATATATATGACAACGTGTTATTATAATATTATATACGGATACTTTCTGCTTATGATTAGATTCAATATTACCAGGCTCTAACAAAAGAAATAAAATCATTTCGAGTGCGTTCTCGATGCATGGCACAGTCTGGGGCAATATATTTCTTTCAGAATATTCATAATAAAATAATATGAAAGTTCCTAAAGTCTGGTAGTGTTGTCTTGAGATGGAAAGCTTGGGGGGAAAGATATATATATATTTTAGAAAAGTCTGAGATCAATTTTCTGAAAGAGAGAGAGAGAGCGCTGATAAATTTTGTCGACAGAAAGAATTGTAAAAGAAATGTTATATACAAAACAGAGAGGGAAAAAAAGGAAATTAGTATAAGATTTTATTTGAGAAATATTTCGAATCTAAAGAGGCGAGTATAATATATCAGAACCAGTTTTATAGTTATTAGTATAGTTAAGACGACAAGAGGCTTATAGACTGTTGTATATAATAGAACAAAGAGTATTATTAATACTGCTACATTATTTTAGAGACAAGAAAAAAAAATTTTTGTAATTTTTTGTTTTAGCTTACAACTTTTGTTTTATTAAATATTATAGCGCGTATAGTGAATATTTTTTTATTTCCTCATAATCACATTCTAAATGTCATCTGAGCATCCGTTTTATTTTAACAAAACAAAATCATATAAAGAAAATTCCAGCAGGTATAGGCGAAAAAAGTAGGATTCATTTTGAGGAATTCATGAAAAGAGAAATATTTAATCAAAAGACGAAATTAAATTTTTCGTCATTATATGAAAGATAAAATTTAAAAGATAAAATTTTCAAAAATTATGACAGTTACATCGCCTGGCACGTAACAAAATAAATATCCAATTGAGAGAAATAGCAGTACGATAACACCCGACGAAGTATTAACCGATCGAATAACGACTATCACATAGTGTAGAATGATTTGCGCTGAAAATACATCGCGTATACCCCAAAACCGCACAATATTATTCGCGACGAACTTGTTAAATGTTTCGTGATCGCGTTGCACATTTCGTATATAATCTAACGAATAACAAGATTAATTGGTGTAGCATATATACTCGTATGTAGTTATTCGTATAGATTCCTCTCTCTTTCTAAAAGAAAAAGAGAGAGAGAGAGTGAGAAAAACAGAGCAAAGAATAATATATTTAAAAAAAAATTAACTGTTTGGATAGAGTGAAGAATTAACAGAAATAACCTGGAGATGCACAGCAACATGTCAAATGTAAATTCATATTTTTCTTATTTCGCTCGCCTACATAATATCGATCTGTCAAGCGGAAGAACCTTATTGTGCATGTCCGTACAGATGTCTATCGTGAAATCCGTCCTTCACGTCGCAGATTCGATATATGTATATATATCTGGCTGTATATTCGAATGTATTTTCTCAAATATATCACGCTTATTGAGCAGTAGTATCGTGCACCAAGGGGCCATTTGCATTTATAAGAAGAATGCATCGAAGAATGCTTATGAAGATGCATGGTGCGCATATTTTTTTATCGACCAAGTGACAAAGAATCGACGAATTATTAAGGACAGAGCGTGTTTCGCTAATTACGTAGGTATAATTCTGTGCACCGCTAATTTTGTTAAAAAATAATATCATAAAGAGAGAAAAATCAGATGAAAGAAACATCTCTCTCTCTCTCTCTCTCTCTCTCTCTCTCTCTGACGATGAGCTATAGCAAATATAATAATGGAATTGAGTAAAACGACTTTGTACTCTAATCTATAAAGAAACCAGCGTAATTAGCGGTGCATCGACTTAATCGTGTAAACGTTTGTGTTTATTTTTCCCTACTATGTATTTTTTCCTAGAAGCGTACGTTCGTTTTTGTTCGATCGAGAAAATGATAGAAATTTTATTAGCGCTACGTGAATGTCTATCGATGTTGAGTGTAAAATAACCGTTAGCACATAAGTATTACGATATAGAAAACGGAAGAGTAAGAGATCCGCCGAGCCAATAAAGAAGCGAATACGAGTGAAATATTTGTAAATATTGTGAGAAAAAGAGAGCGATTGCACGTACAGAAAAAAATTAGAGAGAGATTATTTTGGACGAGAGAAAATACGAAATATCTCATTTTCCATTCGTCGTGATGTATTATAATCGTGTCTATATCACGACGATATGAATTAATTAGTTCAATCAAATCCAAACGTAAACATTTTCCCCTGCCCCCATTTGCTTCCTTCCATCCCGTCCATCCCTCCCTCCCTCGTGTCCAGATATAAAATTTTTGTACGCGATATCACTTTTTAATGCGCGATTTTTGATGTACGCGTACGCGAATAATTATGTACAGTAGTGAATTTATGTTTGTATAGAAAAGATTGCTTCGTTTCTGTTTGCGACTGGATTTTCCCCCCCCCCTTTTTTTTTGTAGGGGACATGTACCACGACGGAAACGTCCGAAATAAAGTATAACATTGTATTTGTCTTGATCAGATTTGTTCGTCATATCCTAAGGAATCGGTATATATGTATGAAAACAATTTTTTTTTCTTTTAAAATCTTCCATTAATTCTCTATACACAATTCACAGATATACATTATTATATTATATATTATATAACTACCGTAAAAAAAAAAAGTACAATTATATGTGTGTAATATCTGTAATTAGTGAATTATATGGTTTACAAAATATTTCTTTTGAAAAAAGCTTTATTTAAATCAAATATATATATATATATGTACATGTATACCATTTAATTGAGTATTTCTTTTTCAAACTGTAAATTTGCTCTAGGCTATATCGCCTCCATCGATTCTTATTTTTTCTAGAACAACTTGTATCCAGTTTTACCCAGCATCATCACCTCCGGCAAATCAAACGAGTGCAAACGAGACGAGAACCCGGACCCTTGGCGACCGCTTAGTCCCGCTGACCCACTTCCGTCTTCTTGTTTCTCGTCTTGCCGAGAAGCTACCACCTACTCTTTATTTATCCCCCACTCTAGAGATACAATCCTATAGTCTGTTCTTCCGGCGAATGCGTCGCGAGCAGTTTCCGCCGAGTAAACCTTTGTAATAATATAGCTTTAACTAACGTCAGAAAAACGAAAGATAAATCTGATCGTAGAACGATGCCACAAGATGGGCATAGAGGAGCGCATAAATTATCGGGCAAAGAGAAAGTTTCCAAACCATTGGCTGGTTATTTATTACGCGGTTGCGATAATAATTGATAACTGACTTCGCAGTCGCAATTTTGCTAATTGCGCATAAACACAATCCTATCATGCTATAAATAAAATTGGAAGAAGATTATCGCGCGCGCCAATCTATTTATCAGAAATAGAATATGCGAAATAAAAAAAAAATAAAAATAAAAAAGATGCTGGGAAAGAAATTTTATCTGCATCCGTTATAAAGCATGAGGTTTCGTTAAATCAGAAATATTCAATCTCTTTTACGCTTATTTTTGACGAAAGAAAAAAAAAAAACTGATGCTCCGCCACTGCGGAAGTGCCGCAGTAGAAATTTAACACTATCGCGGATATATAGTATACGTTATACAGTTAATACTCATTGTCACGAAAACACGGACACGGAGAGCGCGAACGAGCACCGATTGGTTGACCCGCAGCCCGGATTCGCCTTCGGCTGACCCTATTATACGTTGACTGTCCCACTGGCGGGACACTGATAGCGCAAGACGGTCAACGTGGGATCGATTCGGTCCGACTGATTTAATTGCATCGCGTGACGAACGAAAGAAAGGCACTTCGCATCACGAATGATAACGGTATTTCGGTTCATCGATTACGTCTCTTTCAACTTTACGACTTGAAATCTTTTCAGATCTCAGATACAACGTTTGCCAAAGAAAGAGCAATCATCAGGAGCAGTTTTACTGACACAATAGCCTAATGTATATAGGTACGAAATATTTTGCATCTCGCCACAGCAAAGCCTCTAGTTACACGTAGAGATAGAGATATAGATATTTTATTATATTCTTTACGTATATAGACTGTGTGTCATTTTTTAAACGGAAAAATAAGGATTTATCACGATATTCTCCGATCTCCATATCTCGTTTTTGTATCGTGAACTGTGCATCCTCCGGTGCCGCAAAGGCCCAGAAACACACCGTGTCCCCTCTTCTCGCAGAATCGCCGCTAACCGACTCGATTTTAGACGGATCTCTCGAATGCGCACGTGCATGTGCAGCAGCAGCCGCGTTGCGAAAGAATTATGCGGGGCACAAGGTCCGGCCGGCCACTCGCCGTTCCAATTTTTACCAATCGAAGGTTACGTATCGCAATTGAGTCTCTGCCATACGCACGCTACGACACACACACTCTCCTCTCTGCTCTTTCTCTTTATTTCTCCATGACTCTTTCGCCCTCTTTCATGCGGAATTCACGATTGTGAACCATAGCCGCGTAAAAGAAGAATTAAACTCAGAGAAAAGAAGAATGATATTTTAATGTACAAGTTTTCTGTCTCACAGATTTGTAAATGTATACGAATGTATACATGTGCCGTTGATGGAAACAATGCGATCAGATTATCGATTGCCATTGAAAAGATATGTCATTCTTTCCCATTGATTGTTATACAATTTATATTCATATAGCGTCTTAAAACTTTTGAAGAGAACTAGAGATGGATTAATCTATTTTCATATCTATTACGATATTGTAAAGTCATTATTTACATTATTCCTAATAACTTTAACCATAGATTTCGCAAGTCACCCAGAGTTAAATTGTCCTAATCGTCTTCATCCCCTCTTGCAAACGAGGTGGTGGACGACGACGACGACGACGACCAAGACGATGATTTTGAAGACACTAACGAGACAAACGAGTGGCACGACGCGGAGGAAGAAGAAGAAAAGAGAGAAGAGTGTTCGGCGAAGCCTACCGACCGGCTATTTGGAACACGGCCGATCAGTTCCTTCGGCGCCGTGAACGCGAACACGCTAAACATTGCCGATTTTGTAAACTCGTGCCTCTGTCCTAGACCAAGTGAAAGAGACCAAGTTGAAGAATCCCGCGAAAAATTACGCGACGCGCCGTCTTTTCGAACCGGTACGAGCCAAAAAGACCAAAGCCTCAAACTTTGCGAATCTTCCGCGAAAGAACAAAGTCGAATCCAAAGGATATTTCGTGACATAGTTCGGAGTAGCTTATGATAAGATGTGAAAAGTCGATTGGTCTCTATCGCGTTAAATTTTTTTCTTTTTTTTTTCTTTTTTTTTTTTTTTTAAGTGACTTGCGGTGTTGAAAGAACGAGTCACTATCGTTACGAGAAAGAGTATATAGTATTACATTTCAATTTGTCAAATGCAAATAAAATTATATATGATATTGATATATAACAAAATTTTAAAATATATTAAACAATGATGTGTAAAAGCAAAATAATTATACAGCGCTTCCTTTGTTATTATATAATCTAAATAAAAATTAATAAATAATTTTATAAAAATAAAACTTTACGTCGTAAGATTGTTATTGGATTTCCAATAAGTTTTTACCATTTCCATTAAATAAATAATTTTCTCACATGCAATTTTGAGAAAGAGAGAGAGAGAGAGAGAGAGAGAGAGAGAAGCGTTCCCGAAGATCAATTATATAGTTGTCTCTCTATCGATATATATAGAATTATCTATGAAAAATATATATATAATATTATATCGCCTTTCCCCGCCCCATGTTTCTTTACAAAATTCACTTTTACACATCGGGCAAAAAAGTTTCCGAGTTTCGACTTTTTCCGGTCATCGATAGAAAAACTTGCCATATATGTATATTTTGCTATTAGTATAATTAACCCAGATTTTTCCGGATTTATGGTGAACGGCACGCAGGTCACTAGCACTAGCATTGCGCATTATAACAGACTGCTGACATGCCTTTGATTGCGAAGAAGTGGCAAAAAATTGCACAAGTTGTTAGCCAACTATAATTAATTACCTGTCATTTAATTAATTTCAAATAGCCAAAATTATTTATTTCAACATCAACAACAAAATTAAACTATTCGAAAGAAATTCTAGAGCCAATTTAATATAACTAACACTTACGATTTTCACTAATTAATTCACTAATCGTAGAAAAAAAATGCGCAATTATAATGCAAAGCTCTTAATAAAAGAAAATAGTTGAATATTACTAAAAATGGCACAAAAAAGTCGTGATTTAATAAAGATATAATATATAATTATAGTCTTCTCATCCAAGAGAGGATAAATGTATACGTAACACGGCGCTGCTCAATATCAACATTGAAAGAGACGTTTATGCGTCGGATAATATTGCGACAATGCGATGCTTATAGCAGTTTTACAGGCGGTTTATGCTTTCATTTGTCGCTAGGTGCAAATCAATCCGATCTTCGCATTTGTCGATATACTTTTTTTTCACGAAATCAAACAAAATTCTCCGCTTTTTCTTTTTCAATACCTATTAATATCGTTCCTCGTTAAATATGCAACCGTAACGAGATTATTGTTCGTTTAGGGAAGATTTTCGGGACAATAGCACGAGAGGGTATCAGCAGCGGCACAATGTCAGAGGGTTGCACAAGTTGCAGAGGCGCGAATTATGCGGGCAATACATTACAATTAGGCACGACTCCCGGTGGCAACACCGGAAGTTTGTCGTCCACTTCTGGAACAAGCACAACCACAAGAAGAGTTCAAGTCCGCGCAAAAGTCCTATACGGCACAGGCAAGGCGATAGCGAGCTTGCAAGCTCAGGAGAAAGCGGCCAGACATTGACGAGGTAATTAAATAAACGTAATTAACTCTACATTAATCTGATATAGTCTGCGAGAGATTTTGCGCGTCATATATACTACTTTAATATCTATCTTCTATTAATTTTTTATACAGATACAAAAGCAACAAGTTTATATTATTTTTGTATAAAACATTATTTCTCTAGGTTTTTTTTTATTTTTTATTATTTTTTTTAATTTCGATTTATCATATTATAATATAATATATATATAAAGTATTATAAAAAATATTCAAGTAAATAAATTTAGCATTTATATTGCCGAAACTCTGCTGGAATCTGTCACGCGTAAGCAGACTGATCGTAAGATTGATTACACGTTAAATAAACGGTATAAAAAAATTATTGAACGACAACAGGCAAGTGGGAATAATATATAATTTTGCAAAAATCATTGAACTTTGTGAGAATATTTTGACGAGGACTATGGAATTAAAACAAATTTGTCAGACTGTCAACAGTTAAAACAATGTTCAACGGTCAATCTAGAAAACATCGATCGAGCACACGCTAATTAATATAATTTTTTCTCGCCGTATCGTCAACGCGATCATTATATATATATATATTGTATATATATATATATATATATATTGCGTATCGCGAGAAAGCGTTTACTTTACCGCACAATTATGTATAGGAAGCTCGATCTCCCGTCTTCCTACCGAGAGACCTGGTCCAAACAGGACGGACGCGGCCAATCTCCCCGTCACTAGACGATCAACGAACGACGAACAGTCGAAATAACGAGAGACCGCGGATAACAGTAAAAATATGCAAAAAAAAGAAACGACACACCGACACCAACGAACAAAAAACAAAGCCTGGAGGCACCATCCTTCCTCGCGGATAAGACCAGTCGTCCGATCTGATCGCCAGTTAGTACCTGGTTAACCGTCCTCGAGAAGGCCGCCACCTCGATTTACGCGTCTCTGTGTGTTTTTTCTTTTTCTTTTTTTTTTTCGTCATCTTTCTGCTGTTTCTCGATCTTATTCCCTGTTACGTTTACGCGTCTTCATTTTGCCTTATCTCTGTGAGAATTTTGACGAGTATGCACCGATGGATATTGTAAGTGCAGCCTGGAATGTGTCGCCGCGCAAAATGCGCCTTGCAATTTTGTAAGTCGTTATCGATAGGGGTCTGTATTTTTTTTTTCTTTTTCTTTTTTTAAATCCTGCTGTATGTGTGTACATATGTACTTACAAATATTATTGAAGCGAATATTTTCGAATTAAACAAAATCACTTGCGATCCGCAAAGATTCGCAAAATGTTTTCGAATAATATTTTCCGATAATATTTATAAATTTCTTTCACATCTTATTAAATTTTAAATTAATTGATATACATTAAATGGTATATATTTTTTTATCCAATACTTTTCCAACCATTGATTTAATTGAATTATGCATCATCGTTACATGTGTGTCGCCACTTTATAAATATATATATATATATATTTATTTATGATTTATTTATTATTTGTCAAAAAATTAAAAAAAAAATATTTCCAACAGCTTAATAAGGTCAATATAATTTCTTTGGCCCATCCTGTGTATCTTTGCCGTTCTACAATTCGCGATCCCGTTATTATATTTCTCTCGATCTTAACGTCTCACAGTGTCAACAGCTTCATTTACTAAATATTTTGACTTATTCGTGGGTCCTTCTTTTTTTCTCTTTTTTTTTTAATTTAATATTTCTCTTATCATATCGCGCACTAAAAATAAATTCGTGCATGGCAGAGCATTAAAAATTAAATCATTATCGAGAGAAATTTATTAAATAAAAATTTTTAAATTAGATTATTACATTCAAGATTTTTCAATAGATATTCACGATAAAGATTTTTTAGATTATTCGACATCAGCGAGATATAAATAAATATATAAATTTTATATCTAATAATAATCTTTTTTGACACGTATCGCATTATAATAAATAATTTTTACTTTAATTGTGTCAGCATCATCCTGTCTTCTCTCTCCTACGCATTATCATCAAAATCGGGAGAAGAGAACGATAAAGCAGAATACTACGCCGAAAATCAAACGTCAAATTACGAAGTGAAAATTTTTGAAAAAGATGAGCAATTGCTTTTCACATCAACAGACAATCTGGAAAAGAGGGTAAATATTTCATCAGGCTGTAATCCTTTAACTGCGGATATCCAGGAAAGCGACGCAAATAATTTGTATCGTATCAAAGCACCCTGTTTGAAATACACACAAAAGTTGCTAAAGGAAAAGATAGAAAAGGGAACAGCAACGGATGTGTTACAGCCGAGAGATTCCGACGAAACTACGTACATTCGTGCAAAAGAGGCGAATCGGACGGGAAATGCAATTCAACATGAATATTTGAACGCATCGCGCGTTTCTGCAAGCTTGACAGCGGCAAAACCAATCGAAAATGAAAGGAAAAACGAAGATGATAAAAGGATAGAAAATATAAAATTTCGAGATGAAGAAACCGATACGCTGAATAATAATGCGAATGCCAAAAATAACATTTCGAAATGGTTGAACGATGCAAAAAGTAACACACCGCAGCAAGTAAAATTTTTCGAAGCGCAGAATGATAACGATGAGAGAAGAAATAAAAATTTCAAGAAAAGTGACAAAATTTTTTTGGTAACAGAGGAACACTTTGTTAAAAACTCGGATGAAAGTTGGATCCGAATGAGCGATACGATGACACAGAATGCTGATGCGAAAGTTGAAAATCAAACTCTCGAAAGTCGCACTGAACAAGAAAACTGGGAATCCGCAGAAGACGATCTGATGGAAGCTGCAAATTTTGGATTGCAAGCCATGCGCCAACTTTATTATATCCAGGAACCCAAGTTATATTCGCTGGGTAAGTATTGAAAGCAAAAAATTAAAATTTGTTGCAAAAAAATATTTAGTCGTTAATATTATTACATGTATATATTAAATCTGTATCTATATGTTAAATTTTGCATATTGTACGAAACAAAAATACAGGTCTTTATCTTGGGCTCGACAATCCAGCGAGATACGTGGCAGCGTTTAACGATCAATCGAAAGAAGCGAGAGATCTCGCAAAATTCGGATACGCAGTTCTTCAAGGTACCGCCATGTACTTGAAAAAGTAAGTTAATAAGTAACTTAATAAGTGAGCGCAAATTTTCATTAATATTTATATGAGAGACACTTTACGTTTATTTCTGCTCTGATCGTCTTGTCAGGTTACCCAACGCACCATTAGAATTACCTTTATCCCGAACAAAGTTTATAGGAAAAACTTTGCTGGAGCAACAATGCCCACAAAGAGACCCACCTCAATGCCCACCGGCTAGTCTAAGATACAGAACGTCTGACGGCAGCTGTAATAATTTGCGAAATCTCTGGTGGGGTTCCGCAATGTCCACGATGCAGAGGTGAACGATGCGACAATGACATTAATAATCTCAAATATCGTGAAATATTTTCCTAAATTATACTAGATAAATCATTTTCTTATGCTCGGCAGATTTCTACCGCCTGAATACGAGGATGGCGTTCAAGCTATTAGACGATCGAAAAACGGAAGACCACTCCCGTCTGCGCGAGATATCACGAATCTAATTCACGAAAGTAAAGACATACCTTTGGCATCCGTTACTCACATGCTAATGCAATGGGGACAATTCGTAGATCATGATTTGACAGGTATATTATTAAAAACAGAGAGAAAAGATTCTGCGTAGATATACGTTGTATATCTGTAGAAATTTTATATTTGTATTATTCGAAGACGGCAACTGTCGTATAATCGTATCTATTATTTATTAACAGCGACCGGTCAAAGCAGAGGATTTAATGGCACAGTGCCACAATGTTGTTTACCAAGAGGTGCCGGCTTTCAACCGCCAGAGTTTACGGTAATAAATTAATTAATCGATACCAATAATAAATAAATATTATAAACGTTTTAAAGTCTACGGTTTATATATTTTTTTATAAGAATAAATATTTATATCGTAATGACGTTGCATAATATTCTATAATGTTTCGACGCGAATATTGCCGCGCCAAATTGCCAGGTTTATAAGTCATAATTCTCGAGCGTCTCATTTTATACTCAAAAAGTTAAAAATGTTACGTACGTATTACGAGAAAACACTTGAAAAAAATATATTATTTATAATATATATCGATAGCACCCGGAGTGTTTACCGATAGCAGTGAATCTACGCGACAGCTTCTATGGTCCTCTGGGCGTAAGATGTCTAGAGTTTCTCAGAAGCGGACCGGCTCCTAAAGAGGGCTGCAAGTTTGGCCCTAGAGAACAACTCACCCAAGTGACCAGTTATCTGGATGCATCGACAGTTTATAGCAGTAATGCCGTTCATAGTGACAGTCTGAGGATATTCCGAAACGGTGAATAGAACTCTCTTTTAATTGTCGTAATGGAGAACAAAGTGGAGAGGAGAGACGAGAAGAGAGGAAAGTAATCTTTTCTCTGTTCCGCAAGATTATCTATTTTTTTATGGGGGAAAAAAAAAAAATCTTTAAAATCTTAGGATTGCTGCAATACGGAAAAATACAATCGCGACGACCTTTGCTTCCAAAACGCGAATCCGATCTCTGCAAACGCGGATCATTGTCGACGACTTGCTTCCGAGCCGGCGACGGACGTCTCAGTGAGCAGCCTGCTCTCACATCTCTACACGTGGTATTTCTAAGATTGCACAATAGAATAGCTACAGAGCTATCCGCCTTAAACTCCCATTGGAGCGATGAGAAGCTTTTTCAAGAAACCCGAAGGATCGTCGGCGCTGTAATTCAACATATAACCTATCGAGAATTTCTGCCGATCGTTCTTGGTAAGATAACTTGTTGTTTATTGCGCTACATTATTACGTTTACTCGATAGGATAAGATCGTCATAAATCTAATGGAAATAAAGAGTTTAAAAAAAAAACACCGTAAAATTTTAGGTCCTCGGGTGATGAAAATTTTTGATCTGGAAGTTTTTAAAAAAGGATACTACGAAGGATACGATCCGACTATAAATCCTACAATTGCAAATTCATTTTCTACAGCGGCTTATCGATTCGGGCACTCGTTGGTCCAGCAGAGTTTTATTAGATTTGATAGCGATCACAGGCCCATATTTAATAGTAAGTACAATAGAATTGAAATTTTTTAGCACACTCATATTATTTGACTCTGACATAATAATATACGTAAACTTAATTGTTAAAAAAAGTACAATCAATAATTTATATTTACGATGCGCCGTTAGATGTAAAATTTAAATAAAGCAAACAAAATTCGATGCGATTATAAATAGACGTAAATTTGCATATAGGCGAGATATATGTGAATTGCTGCATTGCGATGCACTCACTGCATAATAATAGTACACGGCGTACTAATTTCGTAATAGATGCTTACAGGCATAGCGAGGAAGATATCATTTTCAATATTCGCTATAATAATTATGATCGAAATTAGAGAGATGTAGGAAAACATTTTTTAAGGAATATTTAATACAAAATTAATTGAATAAATTTTATCGCAGATGTCTCGATCCACGACGAGTTTAGCAATCCAGCGAATCTGGAGACGGCGGGATCCGTCGATCGACTTCTTTTAGGGCTAGTGAATCAACCGTGTCAGAGAAGGGACGAGTTCATAACCGAGGAGATTACGAATCATCTCTTTCAAACACCCGGCTTCGCATTCGGTATGGATCTGGCTTCTCTCAATATCCAGCGAGGCAGAGATCACGGTTTGCCGCCTTATGCGCGATGGCGCGAGACTTGCAGCCTGTCGCCGATAAAAAGCTTTGAGGATCTCGATAGAGCGATGTCGCCGGAAATGGCGAGAAAATTTAGATCGCTATACTCGTCGGTAGAAGATATCGATCTCTTTTCGGCCGGATTGGCGGAAAGGTCGGTGACCGGCGGCCTGGTCGGTCCGACCTTTGCCTGCATAATCGGCCAGCAATTCAGCAACCTACGACGCGGCGATCGATTTTGGTACGAGAATGCTGAAAGCGAAAGCAGTTTCACTGCCGGTCAGCTGCAGCAGATTAGACGAATTACTCTAGCTCAAGTGCTATGCCGAACGATGGATGGCATCGAGACCATACAACCGTTTGTCTTTCTCGCGACGGATACGTTGAAGAATCGACGTCTCTCCTGTGACGATCCGATCATTGGACAATTGAATCTGGAATTTTGGGCCGAACGACCGTCCGAATTCAGAACCTACGTGGATGATCCGCAAAAGATTAAAGCGGTCGACATAAATAATGATTCTATTTCTAGATCGAAAGAAGAGAACGTCAATTCGAGGAGGAAAGTCAGCAATCAGGAAGGAGAAAAGATTATACCTCAGCAGCACCCTTTCAAAAACAGCGTTAATCAACAGAATAAAATTGTCATAAAAAGACCGCTCGGACGTCCAGATAACAACAATGTCACAATCGTGGTCCAGAACAATGCCGTAAACTCGCCTGTTTTCGTAAACGAGGGTATTTACGGTTCGCGCGTGAAAATACAGCAGCAGCCTGGCACCAAACCGATTTCAAATCTTAATCAAGCTGCAAACAGTTATCCTGTATTTCGGCCGCAAGCGAAACCTATACCTACGACATTTCCTCATTCGGCAAATTTTCATTCGTCAAGTTATCCGTATATTCCTCACGCTTTCGACGATCC
Organism: Polyergus mexicanus; assembly: GCF_030449975.1. Lineage (NCBI taxonomy): Eukaryota > Metazoa > Arthropoda > Insecta > Hymenoptera > Formicidae > Polyergus > Polyergus mexicanus. The sequence goes on from NW_027223334.1 coordinate 245,635, forward strand.
TAGTAATCCGAATCCGCTTGCTTACGGATACAGATCACCTGCTTTCGCGCAACACGACGTCTTTTACGATAATTATTCTCCCACGAGTCCGAGGCCTACTCTCTATACCTATTACACGAATTTCCAGCAGAGATATACCACTCGGATGCCCGATCGCGAGGTCAACGGTTATTTGATTAATTACGAATCCTCCTCGTATAATAATCACGATTCACTTCCGCACTCTTACGAAAGACCTAAACCTTTAATAAATTCTCAACATTATTACGAATTAAACGATAAACAAAAATCGACGCAAAAATTTGATTACGTTAACTCTACACCTTCGATAAACGCACGGCCGACTTTTAAGCCAAATTATGCATCGAATGACGAATCTTATCATACGCACGAGACAAATTACAATGGATATAAATTTTCAACAACCATCCGGCCAAATTCTCGACCAAATTATGAATCGAACGATGAAGCGTATCATGGAGAGAAACCATCCGTTATAGATTATAACAGATATAAACCTTTAATCAACTCACCGATTTATGGTGGACTTATGCCTCTAACAAATTTGCGACCGGATTTAAAACCGAATTATCAATTATATGGCACACAGAAACCAAGCGGTATCGAAAATTTACAGAATGACGATTTAAGTAACAAACCGAATAAAGTTTATCAGATTAATCTCGATAAACCGCAACATCAGGAACAATGGAACTCGAATGATTATCACGAGAGACCGTATGATTACGATGATCCTGACACATATCGTAAAAGACCAAATATTAAACCATCAAGTTATAATATTAATAACTCTCATCAAACAGCATCGATTAATAGACCGAATAATGAATATAGTTCTCAATTTTGGAAAATAGATTCGCTTGATTCTAACAAGGATTCCTCGCAAGATAAACTTTATGGATTTATTTCAAATTCTGGGACAAGTACTTCTTCGTATGAAAAAGATACATCTGCAAAATCGAGTAATTCATCTCCTACACGTCACAATAATTATGATCGATATTCCGATGCGACTTTGATTTATCAAAAAACACAATCGTCTACTCAAAGCAGTTGGATAGATGTCTCATCTTATACGACAGAAAGTAGTACTCGACCTCTTCAAAGCGATTCTTTTAATTCGCATAATCCTTTATTCAATCAGAAGCTAACGAATTATCCCATCTATCAGAAAGACAATCATCAATCGCCATTGTCTTTTTATTCAAAAGAATCGATTAATAAACCATTTACTACTGCAGATTCATATAAATCTGATAAAAATCCTACGAAATCATCTGATTTAAATGAACAATTATTATCCAGTACTCCATATCGGTTAGAAACTTGGACGATTGGTCCTCAGATACACGGAAAAGATGAAAATCTCAATTCAAAAGCAACAAAAGTGCAAAGCGTAACAATCGTCGCTGAAACGCTCGAAACTGTCCATCATTCTGGACTTTCCGGATACATATCTCAACATGAAATTACCAGCGAGGTTCCAAGGCCATTGGAGCAGCAGATAAAAAATAATGTGCCAATTATCCAAAAACCTGGACAGTATTATTACGAAAAGAACGTGCTATATCGATATCCGGACGAAACAATCGATCAAATTTCCAAAAGTAATAGTTATTCGGCTAGTGAAGAAGCATTTATTCAAGATCGAGAAACAACATCTAAGAATATTGCAGAGAAAACATCAGTCGTCGATTCCATAACGAACTCTAGAATAGGTGAAAGCGACGAAAATAAATTGACCACACCTATGCTCGTAATCAATGATTATAACAATGATAGAGACGACACGATGAGGAATGTTCAACGTACTTTCTCGACAGATATCGAAAGTGTCGCATCGACTTCCGATAGGTATCGTTTTCGAAATTCTTTTGCATGAATAGCTTTGCTTTAAACTACAATGTAACGTATGTAAAATAATCGTCGTTCCTAGGCGTCGTAACTAGCCAAGCTTAATTGAAGCGTATATATTGGGTCAGGATACATAATTTCGCGATATATGTACAATATATATTTGAATTTTCTGCCACAAAAATTTCTCTAAAAAGATTTATATATTTATTTTAAAATTTTTATATAAAACGTGTAGTTAATTCGCTAAGATACTTTTATGTTGTGTATATGTGTGTTTGTTAAGATCTCTGATTTATTTGTAGGATAAATCATTGGGTGAATCCACAAGAAGATCTAAATTTATCGTCGATACTGGAAATGCCTGAAATTCCATCCGATAAATTTGCGGATATTAAGGAATTACCTAAACCCATTATATATAAAAAAATCGAAGATTAACACTATTTAAAGTTTAAGCTTTTTTAATTCGTTTTCAATATTTTCGTTTCTCGAATGAAACCGCAGGAAAATTTTAGAATTCTGCTTACTTTACATTACTGTACTATTAATTTATAACAAAAGACTAAAAAAGAATGTTTATTAATATTTTAGACTAAATTTTTATTTATAGAAAGTATCTTTTAAACAAATATATATTATTTATATATATCGCTTTTTTTTATCAAAAGTATTTAGTCATTTAACTGCTAAGTTTTCAAAAGAATGTTTTATTAACGATATATCTTTATGTAAAATATTGTATGATATATTTTTTATACAAAATTATTTTTATCAAAATTATTTTTTGTCAAATAATTATTGTAGATTAAATAATTATATATTAATTAAACTTGCGTAAAGATTTTAGATAAAAATAAAATATAAAATTTATTTATTGCTAACTAGCATCCATGCAATGTGACGCTAAAAATATATAAGAAGAGGAACACATATACATACATACGCATCACTCGCCCGCATTCACTCATATATATATATACATACACCCACACATAAAATAAGAGAGCATAATGAATCATTTAAGTATACACTTTATTATGTGTCGAAAGAGTGGATCAAAATATAGTCTATAAATATCTAGATTATTATATCGAGTTTGAAAAACATTTGCTAGGTTTAATTGTTTGGAATTAGTAACCTCTTATTTTCAGATGCGATTATGCGAGATGTTGCATTTTATATACATATTACGTGACTTGTGTTTTAATTATTAGCAAACGTTATTGCGATCGATTAAATCATTAAATCACCGGTATGTAATATTAAAAAATTCTATGAACTTACCTTAACAGTTATATTATTACAGATTTATTTTATACAAGTTAGAATCCATAATATTGTAATTAATAAATTATGTTATATACAAAAAGAAATAGAGTAATGAATCGATGAGAACGCATTGCTTTTGTCATATCATTATTTCAAAACCAGTTACCGATATTCAGATTGAATTATTAGCCGCATTCGAGATATCTCGAAAGTATAGATTTAATCATTTGCTATATTTTGATACAACATAAAATGATACGCAAGTTGATAATCTGATACGTCATCAATGTACTTATGAATTATCTCAATAAAATCTCGTTGTGACAAAAAACAAATAATCTATACCAGACATAAGTAAACAACAAGATATCAAAGTATGTTTTAAAAAATATTATAAATAAATACACGACACGAGTTAATATTGCTAATATGTTATCGTTAAAATAATCATTTTTTTCTAATCAAAAATATAACAAAAATTTCCAATAATTTTCTTCAAAATTTATAATCTTAATGCATTATTTGTTATTCATCTTTTATTAAAAGAATATTTAAAAGAATTTTTGCATATATATATATATATATATGTGTGTGTGTGTGTGTGTGTGTGTGTGTGTGTGTGTGTGTGTGTGTGTGTGTGTGTGTGTGTGTGTGTGTGTGTGTGTGTGTGTGTGTATCACAGTATAAAAGACATAATGCGAATCACTTTTATAAAATAATTCATAGCATTATCATTATCGTGTATGCACGGTTCTCATAATTATTAATAATTTTAATAATCGATAATTTTTTACGATAATGATCATACAAGACTTTAAGCGATTACTTTCCTTTAATATATTGCCATCATTATTGCCATGGAAAGCACAATATTTATCATAAATTGCTACTGATACTCCACTATATATCATACATATATATTCGATTTCAAATTTTTGGCGAACGAGATAGTGTGACAGCCATAGCGGTAAATTTAAAAATATACATGTATATGTATATGTATATATATATATATATATATATATATATATATATATGCGAGTGGAAAAAGATGCGACTTACGGTTCGATGTTTTTTTCCGTTTTCCCCTCGAGGTTTTATTGCAGCAGCAGAGTCGTTCCAAGAGATGCATCATCATGTAAAGAGATTTACAGTTTGATCCTTCCGAAGATTACGAAGATTAATCGTCTTCTTTCCCAAAAATTAAATTTAAAAATATGCATGTATATGTATATGGTATATATGTATATATGCGGGGGGGGGGAGGGGGGGAAGATGCGACTTACCGTTCGATGTTTTCCCCCATTTTCCCCTCGAGGTTGTTATTGCAGCAGCAGAGTCGTTCCAAGAGACGCATCATAATGTAAAGAGATTTACAGTTCGATCCTTCCGAAGATTACGAAGATTAACCGTCTTCTCTCCCAAAAATACGCTGATCTTCATGCACGATAAGCGCCGCGACAAGAATGTCCGATATGTGCGTTTCCTCTGTGTTTAAAAGAAGAATAGAAAATTTATTTAAGAAAATGTCGTTTCTCTTTCGAATATATAATCGCGAGACACAATCTGCAAAATTTGCCATCAATTCCTTCGTTTACGCGCTTATATCTTTTCCTCGAGAATTACTCGTACAGATATTCAAATCTAGACCGTCGAATCGTAATATAATATAAATATACCTTATTAAATAAAGCTTTGTGCGCTCAAATAACTTGTCGAACGTTTTCTCCTCCCGCCATATTTCACTGGCGCGCGATGATGATTTATATTTTACCGTTGGTAAATATTCATCAAGCGCCATCTCACGGAGTCTTCTGAAACTCACATATTAATATGTATATATCGACGGGTAAAAATTTGCTCGAAAATAATGTATTGTTTCAATTATTTCTAAAGCAAAAAATAATTCGCCTCTGGTACAAAATAAAAAAACGCGATATCTTTTATTAAATAATCTTAGTAAATACCATATCTTTAGTAATACGATAATGAATATGGATCATATACATTGATTTTTGCTTCTCCCGCTATATTTACTTCATTTGCCATTTACGCGTCGACTTATTCTTAATCCGACACATTTAACGACGATATACTGCTATAACGCGTATCGATAATTTCGCGAAATCTCTTTATTAATACGAAAAAGACGAGACGATGTAAATGCGATCGACTACTCATCCGTACGAAACTGTTCCGGATCGCGGAACGAGATTGCTAATAAAAAAGCGGAACGAGCGAACACGGACTAAAGGCCGGTGTATATATTGTATATGTATATAATTCGATATAATAACAAGATATGTTTCTATATATGCTTTTGCTTGTGTTTTTTACATGCTTTAATAAAAATTATTTCAATAATAATGAGATTCTATGATATTGTACCATTATATATTATTGCGAAAAGAAAATTATTTATTTTTGGTTAGTATGTATATATTTTATTTCTCGTCTAAATGGAATCGGTATCACTCTGAAATAAACACTTTTTAATCCAATTAAATTTATAAAATATTTTAGATACGTTTAGAGAGAGAGAGAGAGAGAGAGAGAGAGAGAGAGAGAGAGAGAGAGAGAGAGAAAACTTTTATGAAACCGACAATGTGCTGCTTAATATTGAGATGTTTCCAAGCTTTTTTATCAAATTTTTAAATTAATTATTTATAAAAATAAATAAATATTTCTAAACTTTTTACTCACATCACACGAGAGGATAGAATTATAAGATCTAAGATGTATGTCTTCGAGGTCTACAAAAATCGCTTTCGTACTGTGATAGGTTTCGCGAAAAATAATCCTCAAGTTTGATACACTTGCACCTTGTTACTACATACTTTAAGTGCCGGGATATAGTTCCTCCCTAGCACTGTAGATGGCGCGTAGATGCGCGCAGCGCGCTGCCGAGACACGAAATGACAGAGATAGAAAACAGCAGAGAGGTTTTCATATATATTTAATATAATATATAATAAATAAAATAATAATAATAATAATAATAATAATAATAATAATAATATATAATATACAATAATATTCTAAATATATATTGTATAATACATGTATAAAAGTGTGGGGATAAAGAGAAATAGAGCGATGGGTGAAGACGAAGAGGGAGGACGGTCCGATTCCGCCATTTCGTCGCATTCGTTGGCCGCTGCCGCCGCTGTCGCCGCTGTCGCCACTGTCGCCGCTGTCGCCGCCACGCCGCTGTCGCCACTGTCGCCGCTGTCGCCGCTGTCGCCGCCACGCCGCCACGCCGCGGTCGCGAAAGCGAGAAGGTATCAGTTGGTAGCGGCGCGTCGTCCGTCGTCCCGGGCGAGAGGCGTTGTAGCGATGTATCGACACGCGCGTTTACACAGGCCGACGCGGACCGTGACGGCGATCTCGGTGCTCCTTTTCCGCGTATGTCTCGTGTCGTTTGTGCTCGTGTGGCGGCCGGGGACGGTGTCGTGCCAAGAAAACAGTCTAACGAATCGTATGCGGGCGATCAGCGAGGATCTGGACCGACAGCTCAACGAGATAATGGCTTCGCAGGCGCTCACCTATTCGACGATCAACATCGCCGGATTGCCCTACAACGCCACCACCAAGTTCAATCCGAAGGGCATGGGCCAGCTGTACAACGTTACGAATATGTTTATCGACTTGGTGCAGAGCAAGCAGGCGTATCCGGAAGGTGAGCGCTTGTCAAAAAATGTCAACGCAAAGACAACGCGAACGCGTCGCGAAACGTCGTAGGACTTTTAGAGTTAGGGGCACGGTATTGCGAATTTTCGCCTCGCCATCGTTACGCCCTGTGCCCTGTGTAACGCCGATACGCGCTGCGCGCCCCCCAAAAAAAATGGCCGGTCGCTTGTTGGTAAACAGACGGCTGTCAAACAGAGACGCGGATCACGTATTGACAGCGTGATGACGGATGATTCGCGCGTCGTTCGCTTCCAAAATTATCACGAGTACATTTTATCTCGCTGTCGGAGAAAATAACTGTACAGCAAAAATGTGAAAAGATTCTCTCTCTCTCTCTCTCTCTCTCTCTCTCTCTCTCTCTCTCTCTCTCTCTCTCTCTCTCTCTCTCTCCATCTTTCTATCGAAATTAATATTTTCATTAATATATATTGTATAATGAGTAAAGCGTTTATCTCGATAAAAGTGAAACAGTTGTCACGTATTGAGGGGAACGGAGACGCCGAATTTAGTGTATGCTCGTTACGTAAATAAAATATTATGAAAAAAAGATTAATGAAATAGTGAAAGTGACGGCGTACCTCTCTCTTGTCATGTTTCTACCTTGAAAAAATGATCGATTATAAGAAACCGTACTTTGTTAACCGGCTCGAAAACAAGCGGATGCGTTTCGTCGCGCGCGCTAGGTCGAATTACGCGCGAAGGTCGTGTGAAGACGAATGATAAATCCATTAAAAAGAGATTATAATTAATTGCGAAATTGGGAATCAATATTGACGCATTCTTGAAATATCAACGCCACACCTTGGCCTAATTCTATTTCATGCGTATCTTTTATATAGCGCTTTATACACCTATTTATAAATAAAATATATAAAAATGGCATTCAATTTATATCGGAATCAGTCAACCGATATAGTTTCGATCTAATCGTTAAGCGGATGAATAGCGGACGATCTATGCGATTACCTGTTACAAATGCGAGATACAAACGAGATAAAATAAAATCATATTCCATCGCGCGCGAGGTGGAATGTCTATTACAAAAATTTTACATTTTAAACAACGTACATTATATTATTAAATTTAATTATTAAACAAGGAATTAGCATTTTATTTTTTCAATGTAATCCCAATCCTCGCAGATTCACACGACGTTCCTACATGATCGTCCCTATGAACAGATTCCTTATAAATTGATTTTTTTTTTTTTTTACCGTCTAGTGAGATTATGCGTTCAAAGAAAATCGATATTAATTTAAAAGATTCGATACGTGTCCGCTCATGCGCGCCGTTTTCTTTATTCCGTTCCGATTGAATTTATACGCGATTGTCTGTCCTTTGTTACCTTAGAATGTAATCCACGATGAATGAAGCAATCGAGATTTTTTTCTACATTTACATTTATATGGATTCTTTTTCTATCACTATTACTCGACTGATTAAAATTTTTTGCCTATTAGTTTTTTATCAATTTTAATAGAGTCTTCTACTTTGATTTATTTTTTTGTTTAACTTGATTATAAAAATTTTCAATTTTATTTATTTTTTAATCTAAATTTTCCATCTTTTCTATTTTATTTATTATTAATTACATGATACAATTATCGCGCGGAAAATGCGCGGAAACGCTTCTGCTCTTTTTGTAATTCATTAAATGATCTTGTTCGAAGGTGAAATATTGGCGATTCGATTGTGCAGCTTCCGCTCATCGCCATCGTACAAAGAGTGAAAAATTCTTACAGCGTTAAGGATATATGGAAATGCTTTTCTCGCAACGCAGGATGATTCGTTAAAAGCTTCGATAACTCTGTGAACTACGCAGATCAATGACCTCCCAGACGCAGTAACGTAGGAGCGTGTGTATCGCGTCTAGCAGGAAGTTGATAGCGAGAGAGTCACCCGTTCGTCGCGTCCGTTCAGAAGCGAGAGAGAGAGAGAGAGAGAGAGAGAGAGAGAGAGAGAGAGAGAGAGAGAGAGAGCTCCGGTGATCACTTGAATCAGATTCTTTTCTCCATGTTCTCTCACCATTGCTCCCCATCGTGACAGGAATTTCACTAGAACGAGATGCTTGAAAGTTGCAAGCTCCAGATATATGAAATAATAAAATTTTTATATTTTTAATAAGAAATTCCCCCCTCCTCCCTTTGATCAATATAATTTATTAAATTCGCTCGCGAAAGTTGAAAGCTTTTTAAATCAATTCGGGGTCTTCAATTTATTTTAAAAAATCGAGAAAGAGAGAGAGATACGCGCGCGTGTTGATCCACAGCGAGTATACCTATGTTTATATCCGCGTTTTTTATTTTTTCTTTATTTTTTTTTTTTTTTATGCTTTGAATTCGTGACGATTTCGATACGTTAAATTGAAAATTCTTTTATTAATCGTATTTTACGCTCAAAAAATTGTGCTATGTACAGAGGTAGATATACAAGAAAATATAAATTTTTAAAACAACATTGGAAAAAAAAAAGTGAGATTTTACGAACTGTAAACTGTCTCGATTACAAATTTCGTAGGCGAACTACCATCTTTTTAAAGTTCGTATTACGTTTAAATTTGGCGCAACCACGATGGGAATAAGTCAGTCTACTAATGGAACGAAGTTTGGATTCGCTACAACAATACGATCGCTCCGTAACAATCTAATTTCGTCGGAAATCGCGCGATGGATTTAATGGTACCGGATGCGATGGAAACTGGAGACGCGCGCACGCGTGTAACTAGCTCGGTTTGGTATTATGCGCCGACAGCGCGAGACTCGACTCGTGTCAGGTGATTCGAAATTATAAACCGAAACTCGACACCGCCATGTGCACGATTGCTTTTCACGCTCGCGGAAATTACAGGGTGTGATGGAATTGGATTTAAATAGTCGAGCTAACACTTTTATCGGCGTTGTTTAGTAGCCCGTGACGGCCGCTTCTTTCGAATGACGTTTGCTTCTTTTTCAAGTTTATTTCCGTGATCGTACGTCAATCGAATAACGGCACCTTTAACAGTACGGATTATTCCAATCTTCCGCTTTATTATGGAAATTCTTCATTATTGAATCAAGAATTATATTATACCAGATATATAAATATGAAACCGAATAAAATATTTTTTATCATTTTCATACAATAAACGTGTATTTTCTATACAAAAATTCCGGTTTCATATTTATATACCTGGTATAACCAACGAGAGAGAGAGAGAGAGAAATATTGACGAATTAATTTTTCAAACATGATTTATCGCATAAAGATAGCGATAAAATTAAGATTTTTGCAAATTATATCAAGATTGCTATCAAAATTATACATTCGATCACACATTCGAAGATATGATAAAAAAATAATAAGTTATACCGCGCGACGAACTGAATAATTAATGCTTGCGATACATATTATTTTAAATATGTTAGAACTTTATTATCAATTCAGATATTTAGATTCATTTATTTCGGTAGAAATAATTGAACAGTATCAAAAGCAATTGATTCACAAATCGACCAAGAGCTCGTTAAGGCGCGACACACGTCAACGCGTTCACCATATATTGTATAACGTTCGCATTAATTTCCCGTTTACAGTGACAGATGATTTACGGCGTCGCGGAATCGCATTTTGATGCAGTTGGCGATCGATATTATTTTATTAGCCTTTTCCGTAAAAAGGAGACATTGTGTACGTATACATACGTTACATTAAGAGCCTCGTCGTCAATCGTCGACAGTAGTCGCGATGCCCGTATATCGATCTCGTCGTTTCATTCTCGTCGCACAAAAGCTGTCATCCGTTTGACGTTTCCTCTCCCGGATAGAGAGGGAGAGGGAGAGAGAGAGAGAGAGAGAGAGAGGGGCGAACAGATTCGAGAGAAAAGTGAACATAAAACGGAAACTACTAAAGTGTCCTTGAGCATTAATCTTTCGTTTGAATAAAATTACCTAGCTTCTTTTCATCTTTTCATCTTGGATAGAGTGAGAGACACGCTATTCCTCAATATATTATTTCGGATTGAATTACAAATTTGTTGTATCGATGCTGCCTCGACGTCAAATCGCGCTATTATTTCGTTCATCAAAATTACAATTTACGAATAATGAACGGCTACGTCAGGTGTAAGATTACGTTATCGCGATTAAATATCAGTACTCGCATCGATATTTATTATATCGGAGTAAAGAAATTATTCGATATTTATAGCATCACACTAGATGTAATACAATGAGAAAATCATTTTACATTTTTTTTTTTTTTTTTTAATAAGCGATAATAAGAGTAAAACTGGATGCGAATGCGATTGATATCCAATTTTTTATCGAGATATAATCTATATAAAAGATTATACAATGATAATACTCTTTTGATTGCATACTATCGCTTTTTTGCAATATTGGACGTTTTAGCATTCTATCTGTACGTCACATTTTGCAGTAACTTTTTAAATCTTTACGGTGGAAATTTTTTTTTTTTTTTTTTTTCCCCGTAAATGCCATTGTTTGCGCTATGTAAACATGTGTTTGCACAGTTTCTCAAAGCTCGAATAAGTTTATAAGTAGTAAGGGGGGAAAAAAAAAAAACGTGACTGCATCGCTGCAGGCGAGCTGCTGCAACAAAATGAACAGAACTGTTACTGTTTGACAAACAATACGATAAGGATTTTATGGAAGCGAGCGAGAGCTTAAAATCTTTAACTTTTTACGCGGTTTTTTTTTTTTTTTTTTTTTTATTATTATTATTAAATTCTTAAATCGATCGAAAAGTCGGTGCATTAAAAATTTGAAGCAGTAAAGAATATATATGTGCGTCAAGTTTTAGGACATTTCGTAAAATTTATTACGGCAATTCTATATTACATTGTTTGCTCCTATACTCTCGACCCATGTGTCATTTTTCTTTTCTTTGTTGCATCGCTGATTACAAATCGCGATATCGCGTATCTAAGTCCGCAACGAGTTGAGCGTATCCGTTGAGATAAAAAAAGTCTATTTAAATGATAGGAAAGATAAAGAAAGTCTCATAAATTTCGGCACTAGATACTAGCATACTATTTCGCTCGTATTGATTTATAGTACCGCGAGAGTATAATGTGAGGTTTGTACGCACCACATTATCGGTAATTAATGATGTTATTTGCATTAAATGCTGTTTGTGTCAAGTTAATCGCATTTGATTAGAAAATATCAATAGCTTCTCTCGGAATATACAGGACTCATGATTCACGGACAGCCGTTATTAATTTATAGCGCAATACTATATTGATTGCACGTGTAGATAAAACCATATCTCGCTCGGCATTAAAGTGCAATCATAATAGAATCGCCCGATAAATGACAAAACGACAATGTTAATACTCTTTGATAATGAGAGATAAGATAAAGGATCGCTCGCTGCGTCAGCTTGATGAAATGCATCACGACACATTTGCGACATATAATTATCTTTCAATGCGTCAAATATTGCCAAAGATAATTTTCTTTCCGTTGCCTCGTCGAAAGACAGGCAATCTCTTCAATCTGTGAAAAAGAATTTGATAAAATTTTCATGTCTATATATATATGTACAAGGTAGGATCAAAAATGTTCCGGCTAAACTTTGAAATTTTATAATTTAATTTTGAACAATTTTATAATTTAATTCTGAGCAAAAGGTTCCCTGTAAACATGGATCGAAAAATGCTTCCTTAAAAAATTGGTCATGTTTATAGGAAACTTTTTGTTCAGAATTAAATTTCCTATAAAATCTGAAAATCTACCGGAACGTTTCGACCCATCTTGTATTTATCGTTAGCATACATATATATAAATGATAAATTAAACTTAGTTTTTGAATGAGACCTTCGATTGAATCAAATTAATTCAATTACACGAGATCTAAAATCTACTCCATCACGAGACTATACCAGCCTATATTGAACATAATTTAATGAGATTTAACGAATAAACGAGTGATTGATAAATTTTTTGACGTCAACCAATCATATCTCTTGGTTTAAAGGAAACTAAGATCTTTTTCATATTTTTTTCACGAGACTTATATACAAAGAGTCGAGAGAAGAAAGGGATCGCGTTTCTCCCTCTCTTTGGAAAAACTAAAACTGACGAGGCGAGAATTATCTCTGGCAAATCAACATCGATCTTTGCATTTTCTCACTTTGTGAGATATTTTGTTTTTATCGTTATCACGTTGATATATAGGTTGGAAGGATTTCACGTGTATCTCCCTTGAGCAGAAAAGGCATTAATATAATACGAGGGGCTATAATTTATGAACGGTCGTTAAGCATGACCTTACGCCACGCTAAGCCCAGCTTGATAAACGCTTTCTACAAAACACAAGTGTTTTGTTTAAAGATTCGCCGGTCCTTTTCTCAACACGTGTATGTTGCAGCTAATCTCCAAGCTTAGATAGAAATCTTAGTCGTTAATTTATGACTTTATTAAATAATAATTGATTAAATAATCAATGAATAGTATTATTCGATCATTATTTGGAGTTTATATCAACTACTCAATTTCTCTATGAATTTTGAAAGAAATTTCTCGCATCATCGCGACCCTCAAATATTGTTCGCGGTTAATGATTCGAGAGAACATTGTTCTTCGCTTATTTGTCCCTTTCTCACCTTTACACGTATCTTGGCCGATGAATTAAAACTATTTTCAAATCTTGCAGCAAGTCGGGAATAGAAAGAATATTTATACGTTACTTTGTATGGTGCGAGTAGAGAGATATTATTCAAGTTCTTTTTAATTTATATGAATGTAGAAATAACACGCAAAATTCGTTTTTATATTAATACAATATAATTTTTTTCCAAGGGTTTGTGCAATGAAAATTGTAAATATTTAACACTGTGTAATCGAGCGTTGGAAAGTTAGAAGAAAGAAGAAACGTGTCGACGAGGGTGTAGACGAAAGGGAGAAATGAGAAGAAAAGGGGTGAAAACGTGAACAAGTATATAAATCGATGTATAAGGAGCAACGGCAGCGACATTATTCTTATTTTACCGAAAACGTCATCGATCTGTTCTATTTTTACAAGAACTATAACAAACTCACATAAATATAAACGTGATATATGTGATATATAACCCAATAAGCGATGTATTAACGTGTCGCAAAAAAGATGCGCGATAAAAGAAAATTTATGAAACGTTCGGAAAATTGAGAGCCACACACGCACTTTCGCACGCGTCTCTGCGTCGATGATCGAAAGATGAAAACGCGTGACAATATCCGACATTGCTCGTAGATTCGCATGCTAAATACTTTTCTTCGTTATCGCCATCTCGATGTATCGCCGGAAACACGACGCACGTGTTTTACAGGTGCTCGTGGAGACGATCTTTTCGTATACACGTGTGTAGAATCTCGGTTGGGAAGCTCGAGATTAACGTGCCGGTTTTTAAGTGCCAGTTAAACACGAGACAAAGATGCGTTCCTTTCTCTTCTCTAAATCTTTATATAGTATCTCTGCGTATATATGTATGTATCGAACCGGTGCACATCAATCGATCCTCCTTAACCGACTTAAAAATCCTATTGCATTTTACTTACAAATATAATAGTTTACGGTGATGTTTTTCTCTAATCTAATGTATTTTACAATATATATATATATATATATATATATATATATATATGCTTATATTATTTGTATTCTTTTGTATACCTCGATAAAGTATAATTTTTATTTCGCTGGCATCTTGCCGCGGTTTCGATACAACTGTCATTGCGCCGCGCAGACACGCTACTAGTCTATTCCTCGTATTGTCATGCACATATATATTTTCCGCTTAGATCACGCTCACGCATGCTGGTGCCCTGGTGCGTGAGTCACGCGAGGGCAGTAGCACCAATGGCGTACGCGCTAACGATTTTTCGCATCCCGACTCTGTGAGATATGCAAATTTTTTTTCTAACAAACATAAGCGTTTTCTAATAAAATTTTCGATATATTAATCAGGTTATTGAGACACTTAGTATATGTTTCTTAGTATATATTATAAAAATAACTTTCCATTATACATCATCGCGCATATTTTAATAATCCTTTATAATTCTTTCCGAATTAATTTTACATTTTTATCGATGATCATTGGCGGTCTAAATTTTATTATTACATTTTCTCATCCTTTCTCTTTCTCCCCTTCTGTTTATCGGATGATACATTCGCGCGCGCGCACACACACATACAATGTACACACACGCGTTCACGTACCCATTGTGTGGCTGACGCGTTCTCGCATTCATTAAATTCGCAGTACGCGTCTCACTTCTCTTTCTCTCACTCGTTTTCTTGCTCTCTCGCTTTCGACAGCTGCGTAGCACTGGACGGAGAACAGTTAGGCTAACTCACGCAATAAAGACAATAATATTCTTTCGTCACAATAGCCTCTCACGTGTCAGCGATCATCGTTCTCATGCATCAATGAAATCATTAATTCGCGAGTATTCCGAGAGGTTTATGCCTAGATGAAAAGTTCTTTTGCTTTTTTTAAAGCTGCAATGAATAAATCAAATTTTCTTTCACTTTTCATTCTCCTCTCGCGATGAATTTTTCTTCGATACCAATCGTTATTGGGTAAACTTATTGTCGGTACAATGCCGTATAAATCGCAGGGGGAAGAGCTACTTTATAATAATATTGAAAATTCCTATGTATCCTAGTGTGGTATCGTTTTAAAAGTTTAAAACACGCAGATAGAAAAATACTTTTCAGATCGACTGTATGCCTCTTATTCCCCTTTCCTTACCCCGTTTGAATTACCATAGAGATTCGTTCATAAAGAAAAACCGCCTCTCCGCCATTTACCGTCTCCTTTCCTCCTTTGCTTCTGATGGAGGAGATCTTCTATAGAAGAGAAGACTCTCGAGGATGATCCCTTTGAAAAGAGAAGAACTGCCGATTATTCCCGCACAAATGCAGCGAACGAAAAAGAAAGCTCGCATCCACGTGCGCGTGCATATACATACAGGGTGTCCCATTTTAAAGGACCCACACAAATATCTCAGAAACACTGCGTTAAATCGAAAAATGTTTCAAACAAAAGTTGCGTGGCTTCAAGGGGGCCATAAGACGGTGACAATGATTTGACATTGGAAAATTATTTCAAGTTCATGTGAAGGTCAACTTTAAAATCTTAAATGGAAACCCCCATTTTTTATTTAACTTTTTTGTAGCTGACATCGAGAGCTTTCCAAAACACTATAATAAAGTATTTTTTTATTAAGTACTTTTTGAGTTATTTTATATTTTAATCTGACATATTTTGATATAAAAAATTAAATATCTCGTAAAATATTTAGTTTTTGCTAATCTTACCGTAATACTTCTAAGTACAGAATAATGAGACAAATCAATCAGTATAAAAAAAAAATTGTTTTTAAGAAAATTATTTACTATGTATTTTTTTAAACATTTTTTTTTTTTGCACTGATTAATTTGTCTTATTATTCTGTACATAGAAGTATTACGGCAAAATTATCGAAAACTGAATATTTTACGAAATATTTTATTTTCTGAAAAGATTTGCGGCGAGATATCGGAGCAAAATCCGAAACCTTTATATGGAAAATAAAAAGTTTAATCTTTTCATTTTTATCATTACTTTTAATATCACTGACAATGAGATATTTAAAGAAATAGAAGCGCAAAAGAGCTCACTCGTGTATTTATGACATTGAAAATTATGATAATTCAATTTCGCGCGAATTTACCGAAGTCGTGAAAAATTTTACACATTATTTATCTTGGAATCTCTAGTTTTTTTTTTTTTTTTTTATTTCCTCGGCTTCAATTTTTGGAGATTCCTTCGCGCGAATGATTTCGATTTGTCATGATAAACCGTAATTCGAGTCTGATAAGATTCTTCGACCAATGCGAGATTTTATCATAAAATGAAATGAATGCCCATTACAAGATTCTCTAATATTAGAAATTAAGCGCACATAATTGGTTTTAAAAAAAATATAATGAAATACGTCTGTTATTTGTCATTTTTACTCGTTCACTGATCGTCGACCGGTTATAATTGTCCGGTATAATTATAATTGCTCGTAAAGGTAGCCTTATACGGCGACGATGGAAATCCTGTTCACGGATACTAGTTTTTTTATGACTCACACGCGTGCGACATCCTTAACCGACTAGGATCAAGTTTCATCGTTGAAACGACACAGAGTCTCGAAATTGTTCATAAAATCGGACGTTAGGGCTCGAAGGCCTTTCGTAAAATGGACCCATAAATTTATTCACTATTGTTCTCGATGTACCCGGAAGATGGTGTCATCTCTATCTTTCTACCCATCTCAAGTTTTCCGTTAACATTTACCGTCCCAGAAAATGTAGAGAGAGAGAGAGAGTTAAAGAGACGTAAACTCGGGGAAATTATATTACATATATTCATCGAATCGCTTGCATATTAAAATTGTTTACCATGTAGATTGTGGCACACGAGACTAGATTTCCATGCAAGTATAAAGTGCCATTTGTAATGCATAAATTCGTGGATATAAAGCAAACGAAGAATGTAGAGTAAAAAAATATTTTCTCTAAATATTTTCTCTAACACATAATGTAAAAAAGAAACCACGAGAATATTAATTATTAATTAATTATGCTTTACAGAAATTTTTGTCCAAGAACTTGTCCAATTGTACAAACAGTTGTTGCCAACATCCTACAAAAAGCGAGTCATATAAATCGTCCTATCCTTATTTTTCGGGGGAAATGGCATTTTTTTCTTTTCTCCGTACGAGAATGAGCATTTATTATTACTATCTTATATTATCGTGCGATATGCAGACATCGCTTGACGTACATACGATCTTTTTTGGTATCAATCTTGCAACGCCCATTGCATTTTACATTCGCGTCTCGTCAACCCTCCTGTCGTATGACGTTTTGCGTTCACAATGGCAGGAAATTAATACATATATGTACTCTCCTATGGGAGAGTCCTTGAAAGAGAAACGCAAAAGCTTATTATCTGACCGGAAAAATCCCGGTACCGCAGACGTTGGCAACGGAAACTGCGGAAAATAATTTCTATTTAAACATATACATTTAGAGATAAAAATATCGCGAAAGCTGATTTGCCCATTGTTTCGTAATATCCGATATTGTATAATATAAAACATTAAATAATCTCATTTAATAATCGTTTGATAAAAATGCAACGTGTTAAAAAAAAAGAAAGTAGAAAAATTATTTTTAAAATTTTATGAATATTTATATATTTTTCTATATTAATATGCATATTATATACTATTTATTACCGCGTTGAAATATCGATGTTACTAATCTTTTATAATATACAGGGTGGCCCCGAAAGTTCCAGCCAGACTTTGAGATCTTATAGAAAATTTAATTCTGAACAAAAAATTTCCTATATAAACATCCTTAAGAAGTTATCGCTGAAAAACCTCCGATCCAAAAGATAAAGAGAAAATAAAAATTAATAAATTTCTTGAAAAAAAAAAACGATAAAAATAAAAAATAAAAATCTTTTTCTTTTATGAAAATAAAATAAATTTTTTTCAAACTAAAATAGCACGTAATAGTAGAAAATGAATAAAGACGTAATGATCGTACAAACGAGATCATTTCCATCTCATTTGAAAGATAATTTAATTTTCTACAACTTTTGTTTCGGTACTTTTTGTTAAAAGACGCACATTTTTCATGATATTTGGAAAAATGTGTAAAATAATCACGATTTCGGAGATTTTTGAGCGATAACTTTTTAAGAAAGCATTTTTCCACCCATGTTTGTAGGAAATTTTTTCTTGAGAATTAAATTTCCTATAAGATCTCAAAGTCTGGCCGAAACGTTCGGGGCCATCCTTGTATATTTTAAAATATACAAGTCGTATAATATATGAAAAAAATTAATCTTTCTACGGGGTGATCTTTGTTTAGCATACGATATGACCGTACACTCGTCAACTCCGACATTCCTGATAATATAATAAAAAAGAGACAACAAAGTGTAGCGTTATGCAAGTAGAAGAAAAACTTGACTACAATCGCAATCCTTATCATAAATTCGTTTTTTTATTTTTATTTTGGCGTATCACATCGAGACTTTGGCGATTAGTGTCGCGTGATTACGCCGATTTGCACACGCTGTGACAAAAGTACCGTAATCGAGACGAGACGCGGAGAAGACATCTGTGTAAATTACAGTTACACCGTACAAACGAAACAGCGGAACGTATTAATGGTTTCGACCCGCATCATCCTTTCTTGTTCTCAATTGTCAAGCTTTTGAGAATAATTTTTTCTCCGCGACAACTATTGTAATAATTATTGATTATTATTGAGCGCAGTTTATATCCTTAATCCGTGGACAAATAAGCCAAAAATGTAGCTCTAAAGCCCGTATCACACTACGCATTGCGTGTCGGATTACGGACTGTGAATCGTCCGTGACTATTCAATTATTAGGTGTACAACTTTGCTTCCGCCGTTTTCATATAGATGGCTTTAGCGGTAAGTAGTGGACGAAATAAATAGATCATAGACGTCATGCGATAAACTTGGGCATCTGTCAACATAACCCCATAGAAACATTAGTCGATTTGTGTCTGCGTCATAAAGTTATTCTCGATTGAAAATGTCACTTTACGAGCCAAATTCTCGTCATTTGCGGGAGGTTTTAATTTTCTGCTTCAATATGAAGATATCTGCGGCTGAGGCTCATCGAATGCTCTCAAATACTTATGGTGAAGCCGCTATTAGTGAAAGAACGTGTCGTGAGTGGTTTCGACGCTTCAAGAACGGTGATTTTCACGTCGAAGACCGGCATAGCGGTGGAAGAGAGAAGGTTTTCGAAGATGCAGAATTGGAGGCATTACTTAATGAAGACTCGAGTCAAAGTCAAAAAGAATTGGCACGATCATTGGGAGTGGACAATACTTTGAATCATAAATGTATAACCAGTTTTTTACAATAAAGCCTCGAATCTCGGGAAAAAAAACGGCGGAAGCAAAGTTGTACACCTAATAGAGCGAAATAGCCAAGGATCCGATTGAGGTTGACGATTCGCAGTCCATAATCCAAATTCGATTGGCGTTCGCAATGCCTAGTGTGACACGGGCTTTACCGCGTTTTCTCCTGTCAGATTCGAGAGTCCGTCAACGCCACGCGTCGTGCCGAATTTTTCTCGAGCCCCGGCCAACTCCCGAAAAAGCATCGCGAAGAGTCAATTAATGCTCGAGTGGCAATTAGACGAGCCAACAGTGAGTCAACATCCGGAGAAGAAATCATCCGCTCGTTTCTGGATAACACATGGGAATTATCTCACTAGAATTAAGAGAATTTGAGAAAAAGATCATATTGCACGAGTCTCTTTATTAGCGAATACTCCAAATTGTACGTATTTTATTACAGTGTGTACGCTTATACGCTCGTTTCTTTTAAAAGGTCAATTTTCCGTTAAGCGTTCGCAAATTAATGACCAGTACCGTACGTACTGTGTGTGTAATCGTTACGTGTGTTACGTTTGCGAAGAAAAGCGATGCATCATGACGAAATGCAACGGTACGCGGTTGTTGCCGTCATTGCATGTCTCGTTATGATTATAACGCAGGAATTAACTTTCCAGTTGGGACATTAGTTGGCCGCCAGCGCAATTAAGGACACGGAGAAGTTAATATAAGCGATGAAGTATATAGACTTGATATAGTGTCAGGAGAACGCGCAATTTACGCTGTCTAATCCTCACGATCTCATGACGAAATCGCCATTTAAAAAGTGACTGTACTGTGCAAAAGGATTTTTTTTTAATTCAGACGCAATTTAAATGACGCAAATCTTATTTTTTAGAAAAAAATGAAATTTTATATATAAACGACAAGGTAGATGTAGGCGAATTAAAAATGCGTTATCGAATTAGATATAAATAATATTAAATATATAATTCGATCTCTCATATAACATGTATCTCTCCCTTTTACCATCTGTACGCACATGAGAGAGAGAGAGAGAGAGATGTCATATATATATTTTTAATTCGCCGACATCTGTTCTGTCGTTAATCATAAATCTTGAATAAAGATCTCAGCCTCCTTTACCGATGAATTGCGTCTTCGCAAAACGGATAAAATTCTACAACATTGTAGTTTTACAGATGTACGCCATATGGATATATGGCAATTTTTTCTTCAAGTTCTCATACCCGCTCCTGTCTCGAATGGAATGAATAAATGCGAGACAATTAAAAAGAATGCAACATATGCATAATTCCATGGGAAGCGTTTCTGGAACCCATATGTGGATTTGCTTGTGAAAATAATAAAAAAGATGTTCTCCCTTTTCAGGGAGAATGCAAAATTATAAACATAATTAGTGCAAAAAAAAAACAAATTGTTTAAAAAAATACATTGTAAATAATTTTCTTAAAAACAATTTTTTTTTTTATACTGATTGATTTGTCTCATTATTCTGTACTTAGAAGTATTACGGTAAGATTAGCAAAAACTAAATATTTTACGAGATATTTAATTTTTTATATCAAAATATGTCAGATTAAAATATAAAATAACTCAAAAAGTACTTAATAAAAAAATACTTTATTATAGTGTTTTGGAAAGCTCTCGATGTCAGCTACAAAAAAGTTAAATAAAAAATGGGGGTTTCCATTTAAGATTTTAAAGTTGACCTTCACATGACCTTCAAATGATTTTCCAAGGTCAAATCATTGTCACCGTCTTATGGCCTCCTTGAAGCCACGCAACTTTTGTTTGAAACATTTTTCGATTTAACGCAGTGTTTCTGAGATATTCGAGTGGGTCCTTTAAAATGGGACACCCTGTATATATATATCCCCTATAATATATTCCGAATGCGATCATTTTCTGATTCTTAATTAATACGATTGTTTTCTAATTCTTAATTAACGATTTTTTCACTTTAATAATTATTACAATAAATTATTATAATAAATATTTATTATTATAATAATAAATTATAATAATTTTTATAATAAACAATAATGTCGATGACGCGCGAAATATGCATTAACTCGAGCTAGTCGATGGCAAGGTTTGTTGATTGTTAATTTTGTCGAAGTATTCTCAACTTAATTTAATTATCCTGATGGGTGTGAATCGTAACTATTGGAGATATCGGCTTTGAAAAAAAAAAAAAAAAACTCACGAGCGACTTCATTACGGAAATCCATGCCAATAGAAACTAATGGTACATTGTAAGTAATTGCCATTTAATTGCGTCGCACAAACGTTTTCCTATCATTTCCGGTTAATGCCGTTTGCCGATAAAACGAGAATTGTCGACTAATTAGACTGTGACTTTGATTTAAAAAAAAAAATCTACGTTGATTTTTACACGTATAAAGCTTGCGTATCTTGAAATTATAATATAACTTTTGCACGCAAAAAAATTTCTCCATCGTTATCATCTTGGTTTTGAGCTGAAAAAAATAATTTTGATTCCATCAGAATGTTGCATTATACCAATATTTATTGTACCATGACAGGCAATTCTTCATTAGGATAATGGCGGAAGTTTCTGTCGGGATTATGGGCTATAAAATTCCGATAATAAAGTGAAGAAGGGTGTTTTAAAGTTGCCCCTTGATTACTCGTAACATCGTCTTCGGAAATAAACTTTATATATATATATATATTGAGGTAGAGAACTACCTGATATTCTTAATTGTATTTTTATTCGCGACAAAGAGAATTTATATGTAACCGTTAATTGCAATTTTATTGTTTTCACTCGTAAATCAAAAAGGATAGGAAAACACTGTATTATCATCAATAAACTTTGTTTCTTTATTTCTACGATATCGGAAGAAAGCTTCGAGAATTCGATCAGCGATTACATAATGTGGGAATCGTTAAAAGACCACGACCTAAACCTGCAACAACGATGGCGATGGCTGCATTAACGTAACCATGGAGGTCAATGACTGCGGAAGATCGATCGAAACCCTTATTACCTGCACGACAGTGAGTCTGCTGCGAGTTGCACGATTGCACTGGTTTGCTAATTTGTCGATAGAATATTTACTTTACGCGTGTCACGATGTGCGGACGATACTTTAATTCCTTCAGGTCAGTCTCTATTAAAAATACGCGCTATCAATTTTTTATTACTTTAATTAAATGTATGAGATAGAAAACTCTAGCATTATTTAAAATATATTTATAAATAAAATGTAAATAGGCCATTAAATTTATTCGTAAACCTAAACGATTGTTTGTTGTTCCGAAAACGACGATAAGTACCGCGAGAACCAAGAATCGTTTTCTCGCAAAGGAGGACAAATTTTCAGAGTGGTCGTTTCTCATGCTGAATGGCGGCGTTCTAGTTTCTTGAAATTCGGTCCAGGAAGGCGTACGTCTTCGTCGTCCGTAATACATTTTCCCGGGATTTTTTTTTTATTCTTGAATTGAAAATTAATATGCAACTCTGAGAAAAATGAATTACGCAACAATGGATTCCGCAACGTATAACTATACATGCTTTTATGTAACAAAGTAGAATATTGCATATTGTGACATGCTGAAAAGGCATTTCTACATAATATCGCGTTTGCAACATGTTTATTCATATGTCGTGTACATGCGTCTAAATTCTAAATAACAGAAAATGAATACGAAAGCTGCACAGGTATAACGGAATATGAATACGAGAGGTGTTTTAATGACTTTAGTGTGGTATTCTCATTCGATAAAAAGTCCAAGTATTTAGAGAAGCGTTAACAAATTCAAAATTTGTACGGTGAATTAGAATTATTATTGTTTCATTTGGCAATTACGATGTCTTTTTTTATCATCGGGCATTGCACTGTCGACGTCATCAACGTCCTTTTCCGCGCCAAAAATAAATTATAGATTTTTCTATTTCTCGCGAGGCGCGTCCCTACACTGGCATGTCCTGCTTATCATAACGAAACCTATCACGCTGATTTATTTGATAGATTGATTTATTTATAGATTAATCAACAAACTACAAGAATCTAAATAGCAATAATTTTTTTTCTGACAATTTTGGACACGCATTAGTGAAAGTTACGCGATATTTCCAAAGCTAAAATTATTAAAAGAATTAATATATTGAAAGCTTAATAGAATATGATAGCAACCCCCGATAAATCAATCAAATAGCAACTTTCGTTAAATTTTCGCGGTTATTGATTCATCCAACATTGCAACGAGTCCAATCATGACTTATTCTTTTGCGTTTGCTATTTCCGTTGCCTATTACTAACTAGAGACGTCCAGAAAAACGCTCTTCATGATTCATGGAACTTGATTGGCAATGCTTTCGCTTTGATTCGACAATCTGCAACGAAGCGTGCTTTCGGAGAGACGTGTGATAATTCCAATTAGACAAATATTCGGCTGAATTTAGCCATTTTATTAAATCAACCAAATCAATTGCATTTTCTTTCAAAGTTAATTTCTTTCAAAAATAATTTCTTTAGATAAAGAAATTTTAAATACAATACTTTATAGAGAATTAATCTCGTATTTTTATTCCTATTAGAAATATTTTATATATTAAAATTAATATCTCCAATATATAAATTTACCTCTAATCGAAATCAACAAATTATTATAGGAAATAAAGTGTGATAGCTTATACATATTTTTGGACTTTTATTTTTCATGTTTAATGGACAAAACTTTTTCAATCGTATTAGAAACTTTAGTGCTCTTCGGGGCCAGAATTCCATCAATTATATCGAAATCCTAAAAATATTAAGTTTCAACTTTTTACAGAGATGATAAATTTATGCCATCATTATATTGTACGTTATTGCGTAGAAATTTGCAGTATTGCGGTCGCATCGGGGCATTAACATCTTTTCGAGAAAGAGTGTAATAAGAATAAAGAGAAAGGAATGCTTTCACGCATCACTGAATATGTGCATTCGATGATTCGCGATTTCTAGAGCGAACGGTTGAAAATCGTGCGAGGATCATGTCAGAAACATTAACTTGACATATTGTCCTTTTCGCCAGGTCGCTTGCGAAAATTTCCTGAGGGAGAGGGAAAAGGGGGAAGAACTGCGGAGAGACATTTCTTCGACTCATCCCGATTCTGTTGTAACCCGCAACCGTGATTACATCGCGCGTGCGTACGCGAGCGTAGAAAAGCGCGTAGAATCACCGGATGTAGATCGATTCAGCTCGCTACGGCTATGGCCGGCAACCTAAAACACAGCCACCAAACAGAGCTCCGACCCATTTCCTTGGGTTACATTATCCGGCAAATAAATTTTCGCTGTCCGTCCTCGTTGTTTTCCGTTGCGACCTGGCAACCCTTTCGGCACCCTGACCTATGACCTAGATTCGACGCGTCCTCATTCTATTCGTTCGGCCCACCGGTTCTCCCCACCGAGAAAGGACGCAACACACCATCAGCTGTTCCGATGGAGAACGCGTAGCTCCGTTTTTATACATTATATATTTATCATTCGGTGGAAGGATTTGGTTGCTCCCCCTTAATTATATCAAGAATCTCGTGAAACGAGCGAGATTCTTCGATAATATTTCTAGTATGCGTTCTCAAGACTTTACCATTTATCAAAAATATCAATTGATATGTCATATACATGAGAGTTATAAAAATCCTGAATAAGCTCTTTAGAATTCTCATATTGCGGATTTTACTGCGGAAATGTTACTACTGCCAAGAAATTGGCGCGCTCACATTCTTCAGCTCGATTGCGGGTGATCAATTTTTTTTTTTTTTTTTTTTTATCAAGTCTAAAATGTGTAGATTAATGAAAGATAATTTAGTGCATGTGTCCGTAACCCGGTCGACTACAGCCAGTTTCTCTTAATTAATTGCCAGTGTTTCACGACAGCAATAATGATAGTATCCAGCGAAAGCGACTGATAATAATTAGACAAAATATCTGCTCCATAGGTATGATCACCTTGGTTGATGGTACTCCAACTTTCGCGGACCCTTTGAAGGAATGGAAGATTATAGCGACGCATTATGGTGGAGTCGCGGGCCTCGCTCTGATTGGACTCCTCCTGGCAGCTATTCTTCCCTGCGTGGGTCTCTTCTTCTGCTGCTGCAGATGTGCGGGACATTGCGGTGCTCGAAGCCAACCCTTCGACAAAAAGCACGATCACTGCAAAAAGATAATGCTCAGCATCGTGTTAATCGGAGTCGCCACTATTATACTGTAAGATATTTTTTTTTTTTTCAGAAGATTCGGAAAACTTTTAAGATTTAATTTGGCAAACATTTGTCTTAATATTCCTTCACTTTCGAGTTTTGCATAGTATTAAAGGCTCCAGGAATTTTGAAATTTCTAAAATACACTTGCTTTCCTCCATTCGAAATATTAATGAATATGTTGATGCATTGTTATATATTGCACAGTATCGCAATAACTTGTGCCTCTCTCTTCTCGAAAAATATTTAATCGATTCGAGTACAACTTAATCATCTTTTATGAAATATAGTGAAATATATTAATATATAATATTCGAAATTTATTTAAGCCTTGTATAAAATTCAACAGTGTAATTGTATTTCCATAACGTTTCGCCGTTTTTATCTAATGAAATAAAATGCGTAATTAATAAACGCAGATTCGGGGTGGTCTGCGCCTTCGTGACAAACGAATACATGCAGGAGGGAACCAAAGAGCTTCCAACTAACGCTAAGACTAGTCTGAAGGACGTCAAGCTCTACTTGACTACCACAAAGCAAGAGATCGACAATTTGCTCAAGACCAATCCTGAGGAGTTGGAAGTTACGCTCAACAATATTCTGCAGGCCAGCGGCAAAATCGTTACCGAGCAACTAGCGGAATACTCGCACGCCGTTTCTCTAACTAACTTGAATGAGATAGTCGCTGGCTTGGAGTCGATCAGAGAGGATTTAAGACTGATGAATAAAATAACGCAGGAATTGCGAATAAACGCCAGTCAATTGGACATTGGTAACCCGCCCATTATCACACATCTTCACATTTATTGAACGAAATTAGAAAATCATTCAATACATTTGATATTTCTTCTTTCTTACAATTTATATTAAAGTAATTCAAACTATTGAGAAAAATTAAGCTGCTTTTTGTACACATTTCAAGCAAATTTATTTAAAATATAGTTTTATGAAACGAGAGTCTCAGAAACGAAATATTAATTTCATAATTTTTCAGTTGTCCGTGGTGTCAAGAAAAATCTCCTTCACACACTGGCTGCATGCACGACTGACAAGTGCCAACGAGTTCTTCACGACTACAAAGTGAATCAAATGTCGGTACAGGTGGACTTTGATAAGGTAAGTAGACGCATGAGTCGTTTATTCTCTTATTAGCTACCTCAGCTAATTATCTGACGAGCAAATGTTTTTCCTTGTTTACATGCAGTACATGGACCGTTATTTCCCAAAGGTATGATTTTACAATGAAAGAAATTCTTTAGCAATGTAATAAAATTTAATAAAAATGCTCTCGGAGAACTTCTCGATATATATATAGCAAAAATAATTCCAAGAAAAAAAGGAAATGTTAAGCAATCTCGAAAAACATTGCGTTTGCTATTTTTGAACACATATTATATCGAGGTCCAAGTGCATTGAAAATAGTGATTCTTTAATGTACCAAAACGGTAGATTTGTACAAGGCTTGCCTTGGCTTTCGTTTGCTTATATAATAAGGCTTTTTAAAATAAAATTATTAATGTAATCAAATATTATTGAGCGGTTAAATCGAATTGATCCTTTTACTCTCAATTTTCGACATATATTTCGATATATTGTAGACTAATGCAATTGTTTGCAGTCTTGCTTATTGCGAAATATATTTATTAATATCAAATATTATGGTTTTTTGCACATCGTGTGATTATTAGTATACAAGGAAGAGATACTGTATAAATTTGTTTGATTCCATGCTTGCCACAAATAGCTTCTAGCGTCTGTAAGTTGTAAGCAATAGCATGCAGTTTCTTCCTTACTTAAATGTATATTTTATGTAGATATACTCTCATTTGCATTATTATATTATTATTTAATTTTGCAAAGTAATTTGTGCATGCAAATAGAAATATATATTTGCCAAAATTCTACGTATTATACGTAAACCTATTAATAAAACTCTTTTCTTATATATTGTTACATAACTGTTATTTGCATTTGTTTATTGAGTACAAGAGTGAAAATTCTTAAATAATATTGTTTTTAAGATAATTAAAAGAATATACTTAAAGAAAGAAAAGCTATTTTTTCACGATTAAACTTTAGCAATTCGAAAATATATTGATGTACCATTTTTTTATCTTTACTCCGATTGAACCACATTTGTTTTATATTTGACCCGATAATACTCTTTTTAGATTACTCTTCTAGTTTTAAAATACTAGACAAATATATTCTCTTCATTTTTATATTTTTATACTTGAGAAAATTATAGATGATAGATCTGATGATAGTTAATGAATAAATGGCATGTGTCCTTTAGTTTTTGAAATCGCATTTAGCACGAATCATTCAGCAAGATATATATATATATATATATAATTACGATCTATTTTGCGTTATGAATTTTATTGATGATTATTTCATACCGATTTTTATTCTATATCGTTTGAGAAAGCTCGTTGTGTTATATATATATGGTACTTTCCAGCTGCCGGACGTTACATTCGCGTTGCATAATATCACTGTGCTCATGGAGAGCAATATAGTGTCAGAAGTAAGCCAAGGCAGGGATTCGTTTCTGAAGATCCAAAAGGATATTCAGCATGCCGTTAATCAGACGATTCCCGTGGTCAGCGCGAGCATTCGACGAGCCTGTAATTTTCTCGCGGGCATCGCCAATAACATGACTGCCATCATCGATAGAATAAATGTCGATATAGATAAAGTTTATATTCGGCATTTAGAAATTGCTCGAAACAATATAGATCAATATTCGCCCTATAGGTTCGTGATAAATGTATATATCGTAAAATATGAAAGAATGTATAATGGATAACGATCGATACGATTGTTTTTAAATACGTATTTATTCTAGATATTATCTCGGTCTTGGTATATCCGGTATTCTTCTGACTGTCTTAATGTGTTTGACGTGTGGTCTTCTCTGTGGTATTTGCGGAAAACGTCCAGACGGATACGGAGACGATTGTTGTAACAAGGGATCAGGTGCACGATTTCTCATGATGTAGGTTACAAAAATCGTTGAAATATAGGATAAAATCGGTTTATCTTATATTTTAAAATCGTAATTTTTTTATTTTGAATTATAGGGCTGTGTGGATCATCTTTCTCTTAACGAGCGTTCTGATGGTTATAACCGTTGTTCATATGATAACCGGCGTTATGGCTCAACGTGGCATCTGCGAACCTTTAAAGAATCCAAGAGACAATAGAATGTTCGAGTTGGTCGATGATCTGGTGCAAATCAAGAGAATACTCTATCCGAAATATCCTAATGCGAATATTAATATGAGTTATATTGTTACGTAAGTACGTGTGTGATATATTATATATATATATATCTTAAAATTACATATTCTATATTTTAAAGCAGAAAATTCTATTTGCGGTAAATAATCTTGTATATAATTTAATGTGACAAATGAATCAGAACTGTATAGTGTCATTTTTAATAAATAACACGGAAAATATGATATTTTAAAGAATATTTTTTTAATAATTGAATTAATATCGAATGTATGTTGATATTTGATGCTCCGAGTTTTCTTCATTATAGTAAATGCCACGAAAACGAGACGCTCTACAATGTGTTGAATCTGAAAAATGTATTTGACGTTGAAAGCTTACGCGATTACGCTGGGCGTTACGACATCAATGACACCATCCAACAGTTGCGTCGCAAGATCAGTCTTTCCCCCGGTGTGGTGATTCTGAAGGACAGCGCGAGATCCAAGTTAAACGATCTAGCGCAGAGCGGTCTCAGTGATATCAAATTCTACCAGTACGCCGAGTTGCTTGCCGAAAACATAACGAATATTAACTTGGAACATCTTGCCAAACAATTGCGGGAGGTTTCCGCTAAATTGCCGGAGGGCCAGGAAGAAATCAGACTCAGTCTCGAAAAGAATGCACACGACTTGGAGCACTATCACAGAGACTTGGTCATGCCGATGGCTATGCTTAGCGAGCAATTAAGCGCAAACGCGCTGATGCTGCAGGAGAACATTAAATTCAATCATAGCTCAATGGCAGACGCTATCCATGATTTAGTGGATGAAGTTACTAAGGCGCAGCAATTTCTGAATAAAGATGGGCCGGAATACGTTCAATATGTATGTATCTCATTTTTCTACCATTTAGATACAAAGACATTGTATTTTTACAATATTTTATGTACATATACATACATATATATATATATATATATATATATATATATATATATATATATATATATATGGATAAATGTAATATTAATATTATTGATATTATTGATAGCTTGCGACTAGATTTGGCAATGCGTTCTTACATCAAGTGGATAACTTCCTCGAGCACGTGATTGAATCTGCGATTTTCAAGGTTGGAAGATGCGCTCCCGTTTCGAATGCTTACAATGCAACACTCGTGGCAGGATGTAATAAGATCCTAGATCCATTTGTAAGTATTGTTTTACATCTTCTTAAATCTATACTTTAATTGTTGACTTTTTTATCGAAATATAGTAAAAATTGTCTGTCACGTAAATGTTTTTCAATAATTCTCATAAAACTTTCCAAGTATTCTACGATTTTCTTAGCTGACAAGTAAATTTGTCGCGTCGCGATATTGCAAAATTAAACAGACCTTGTTAAAAATTAATATTCATGCTTCTCTATTTGCATTTATATACACAGAATGGTTTCTGGGCGAGCGTCGGTTGGTGCTTGGTCCTATTCATACCGACGATAGTGCTCTGTGTGAAACTGAGTGCTTTGTATCAAAAGTCAGATCCATATCCAGGACCTCTTGTCGAAGCGTAAGTTTCTACTCTCCTCTTCTAGATATAGCAATTCATGACTGCGATTTAAAAACATATATTTAATTGTTTTTTATTTCTCATTTAATCTATGCATGATAATATTTGAGATACTAATGTGTCCTCAGTAGATATTATCGATCGATATCATACATCAAACATGAGTTATTTATTGAATCATTGATTAATTATGCAAACGTTGATTGACCAAACTCAAGGAAAAAATAGAATATAAAAAATAATAATACCTTACATTTTAAACTCGAAGAGAGATAAGGCTTTTCTTCTGTTCTTTTTTCTACGAATCTCGACAAACCTTTCTAAGCACTCTTCATGTAGAAATTGTTGACTCCTTTATTTCCGTCTCGTAGCCACACTCTCGAGCTTCCATATACCATAGCATGTACTTATTCGCGCTTTGTAACATCTTTGATAGTCGGCATGTCTTCGTTTTTTCATTTACAAAGAAACTTTTCGATCCCGGAAATTCTGAAAGAATCTCCTGGCTCGAGATTGTGTTTTCTCGATCTCGAAAAGTCATTTCAAAACGGAGATAATTATTTGATAATTTTCAGTGTAATAATTTTCAGTTTAAACTTTCTTGCATAATGTATACAAATTAACAATTATTCTAATATATATAGCTAATAGGGGTGAAATTTTGTACTAGTATTTTATAGTAGAATTACGTAGTATCTATATGAATAAATTACTTATTCGTGCTACTTTAATATTGCAAAAATATCCCGATTACATGTCGCGATTCATTTGCGCATTTTCTTTCCAACTGCGCAAAATAAAATGATAGATTACGGAAAATCTCTGTTTCATACTAGAACCGATTATTCTCGCGGTCCATCGCGGTAGCTTAGCTTATGTTTAAAATAGCCATCTAATGTGTGGAATGGTTGTTGGAATCTAACCGCTAACACGCTCCGTTACAGTGAATATTTGTATGACGCGTACGCAGACAGGGATAACATACCCCTTGCCCAGTAAGTATATCACGACAAAGCTACAATGCGCTCGCATGTTCTACGTATATTCCGAGAGATGCACGCATGTATATATATAAAACATTATCGTCTGAATACGGTTGTATCACATCATTTTTTCTATCCCGTTTTTTATTAAATTTTGATTCAATTTTGGTTAATCAAGAATAATATTTTGTTAAATAAAAAATATGTATGTTTCATCCTTTCTCTCTTCTTCGTCTCTGACGAAGAAGAGGAGAAACTGTACTATGCACTATTTAAAAGATAAATAACTTTATATAATATAATCGTTTTTGCGCAAATAAACCAGAAATTTTTTTTCCTTTTTTTATTTTTATATTTATATTATTAAATTAGATTTTTATTTGAGTCTAAATAGAAAGTCTCTATCGAATATTAATAATATATATTTTCTTTTTACACTATCTCTCTCTTTCTTTTATTATTAAAAAAAAAATAATAAAAAATATATGTATATATTTGTACAATTTAAAGTGTTTTTATTTACGTATATTATTCTAACGTAACGTTGAATATTTTTTGTTAATATTTTGGATATTTTATACTATCGCATGTAACATGCACTCTCTTATTATATCAAGATTCTAACATTCTCGAGTTCGCTTTTAGTATGCTCTTTTATGTTACAAGATATATTGCGTGATATATATATGAATCTCGTTACGCGTATTCTGGAATTATTTGCTGCTTATTCAATTATATTTCTATTATTTGGCATATATTAATAATTTTTGCTTATGTAGGAGCTTCACTAGGAGAAACACATGCGAATAGATGACGTCTTTTAGATTAAACATATAGCACCGGTTAGAATAATCTGGGAAGTGTTGTTTAATCATAGGACTGTATACTGATTGGATCTACATAATAATTGGATAGTCTGACAACAAATATTTTTATTATACTTTAATTATAACAAAGAATTAAATCATTCGTGTGCAGTTCTGAGACTAAAACATTACCCAGAAAAGTGTTTCCCAATTACTCTAAAAATCCATAGAAAGCGTCAAGAAATTTAATTAAGACGTTTTATGCGATATTTGATCAAATTTAAGGTTTTTCGGCGGGCAAGATAGATTGGGAAACACTGATCCAAAAGTTTTTAACTGATACACCGCGACTTAGCGCGTACAACACATTTGATCTCTAACTCGCATGACGAGTGCTCGCTTCGTTCTAACATTTTAAGTACAACATTATCGTGTTTGATTGCAGCGTTCACGGCAAGAAGCACGTCTCCCATAGCAGCAGGCATCATCCTGCGGCATACGTCGAGAGCTACGACGGCCCTGCAGTGGGATATAACGAGCGCGAGAGGA
The DNA here is from genome assembly GCF_030449975.1 of Polyergus mexicanus. Taxonomy (NCBI): domain Eukaryota; kingdom Metazoa; phylum Arthropoda; class Insecta; order Hymenoptera; family Formicidae; genus Polyergus; species Polyergus mexicanus. The sequence continues at coordinate 278,760 of NW_027223334.1, forward strand.
TCCCCGACGCCCATCAGAGTACGTCGCATCATGATTCGAGATATTCCGATCTGGCACCGAAGTAAGTTGGAGTTTCGGGCCCATTATTACCACATATTATTCCATCATGGGATTTTCTGGGAAAGCAATTTTCTTCTCGATAATCTCATAATCGACACTGTATGTACATCGATTATAAGTTGAAAATGAGACAGGGCTTAACGTGACATGAACGGGGGTGACGTGAACGTAACGTCGCTCTGAAAACTTTTCTCTTTCTGTTTTTTCTCTCATCGTTTCATCGGTCACGTCTGATTCTTTTACAGTTTCACCCTATCGTGGCGAAACCACGAACATACCGCTCCTTCCAAAACAGAACCTCACAATAAAGTCTTTAGCGTATCACTAGAGTCGCAGTAAGTCTCTAATCAGAGCGATAAGCAATAAAACAGCTTTTTGTGATACGTAATGCTTTCATCTTGTTTGAATATATCAAACCTCTGGCGAGATTGAAATATCTCTTCGTCATTTTCTTACTCGACACGAACAGGGTTCCCACTCATCGAATGATATAGCATCATTTCCATAGCTTATAGAGCTCGGACGATCGATGTTGCTTCGCGATTTTGGTGGTATAGAAGAACAAATTTCATATCAACAATCCCTATGATGGAGCATGTGATATTCGTACTTCTATCCATAGATAAACAAAACAATGTCGATTGTTTTGACTCCATGATTTAATGCGTAATAATGACGGTTTCTGAGGTTTAATTTTCTAATTAAATTCTAATATGATATGTCGACGGCATTTGATGCAATCCCGATGGTCACGATTTTTCTCCCGGTTATTTGCAGGTGAGTGGGAACTCTGCGGGGGGTCGACCTCTCGCGTCTCTCACATATACGCCTCTGCACGTAAGTCGCAAAGACTATTGTTACAAATGTTTCTGCGTCCTCCTTCTGTGCATTCGTTCGATCTATTTATTTTCTATTCCATTTTTTTAATTGGTCACGAATAGCTTTGCAAGAGAACTAGGCTTTTCGCAAAAAATATTTATATATAATAAGTAAGAAACATGTGAAACAGGATCCAAGTAATTGTTCAGTTCCCTCTCCATTATAGAGACGCTTATCTCATTGACTGGACTATGGAATACATATATAGTAGTATATTTAATAAAAGAAGCAGTTATATATATATATCAGATGTCGATGTAAATTACTCGTGTCGTGCAATGTCTATCCTGTAACGTTAATTTTTAGCTTAAAGGTACTTTACAATTTTCCTTCGCGGAGAAGCATGTTTATTCTCTCCAACGTATATTGTGTGATTATATTTTATAATTATAATCGAGACAGTCAAGTTACGTACGATTTTACTTTCATTTCGCTTGTTGGGCAGCTGCTATATCATATGTTAGTTCGCAAATGGCATTTTACTGTAGCAAGGACACGATAGATGCGTTACGTTTAGCCCTTTCACTGCCAAAACCCACTTATAGGTGACATTTTCTTTATGGCGATCCGGCAACTGAAAGGATTAAATGAATGAGTACGACTCATTAGAAAATGCAAATGCTATAATTTAATTTATAATCAAAGTCGAACGTTGAATGCGATTTAAAATAATTATCGAATCTCATGAATGTTGTTATTACAGAAATTGGGACTTTCCCAACGGTGGTCCACCAAGGTATCAACCAGCTGCCGGGGCTCCGCCTCCCTTAAGCACCGAATATGAACGACCGCCGCCCTATTATTATCCTGGACCGGGGCAAGTATTTCCGAATATCGATAATATTTGATTGTGTAATGGTCACTATCATTTTTAACTGCTCCTTTCAAATAGTTTTAGATAAACGGTTTAAAAACTATTGCTCTTTGCAATAGCTGATTATAAATTTCAAGAGAGAAAAAAAAACATTCTTATCTTGTGTTTCAGGGATAGAAATTAGGAAACAAGTACCGTGGCATGCACGAAAACTGCACTGAACAGTGTGGCGACGCACAGCCTCACCCGCAGCTACAAACGAACGCTCAAGAAGAGAGACAAATCAGGATTTAAAAGAGACTATGTATAATACTTTGTTCCCGTTTGTTTCCGAGCGTGCCACGGTTTGTGCGAACACCAAAAGTTAAATTAAAGACCAAGTTTGATACAGACTGAAATAGGCCAATGATCCTTTCGCGACATTTTTCTTTTTTTCCTTCTACGGAGCGCAAATGACATGTGATGCGACGCGAATTCGTCTTTTAGTATTTGCATAAGAATTAATACTCTGTACTATGTTTCAGTACCGCGGAAGGAACATCGTTCTAGATTAATGCGATTTGATTCGAGAATATCGAGTCTCTCCGTTTCTTTTTTTTTTTTTTCCAATGTAGAGATAGAGCTGGATATTCAGTTTGGTTCACTTGACATTTATTTTCAAGCAATATCAAATACTTGTATTTCTTTGCATTTTCTCTCAGTCAAAATAATCATGCAGTACACGAATAGAACAAAAAATCGATCGAGAAGAAATCAAAAGCGAACAAACCGATGAGAAAAAAAGAGGGTCCTTTCTTTTAATAATATAAAAAGACTGCGCGATGTGAAAAATTGCGCATATCAAATCGGTCGAATTATATAGCACAAATTATATGCTGCCAATCCAGTGCATCGTTTTCCGTGAAGGGCATCTGTTATACATACATATATATATATATATATATATATATATATATATATATATATTAATACCGGATCCTATCGATTCACCTCTTTGAGCACTGAGCAACGCCATATGAAAATGCCAAACGACACATGTGCGATTTACACACTTTCGAAGATACGAATCGAATGTGCGCTATGAGGTTTATCACTTTGGATCTCATTCGTTTAGCTGAGAGGAAAAAAATACGTTAGAAATCGAGTATTGATTATATTCCGCCAGTGTGCCCCCACTTATATATGGCGGAGAGAGAATTTCCGAGTGGCTGTGTATGTATGTGTGTGTATATATATAGTCACTCTATTATAAATACTCTGTGTACATGGAATTTTAAGTAGTCTTTTCTTACTACTATCTTATTGTGTAACTTGTCGGTATAAACGATGGAGCAATTCTTACGCCGCGTAGATCGCGTCTAATTAATCTTCGTTTAATCTCGTATCGTATGAATCCTTCGTGTATTATTGCAGCATCCGTCGTCCATTCGGGTACAGTAATTAATCAAGCACACAAATGTGTAGTTTCTTGTTCATACATAATTTATATATGACGAATCTAAGGATTTAGTAGTATGCTACTGTTATGAACATTGTTTTTATATTCAATCAAGAATTAATTTAATTATACAGTTTTTGCTTTTAGGAAACTGATAATATATCTATATCAACACAAATTCGTAGCTAATGGCATTGTCACTTAAATCCATTAAGTTCATTAGGAACTCAACTCCACTAGAAACTAGAAAACCAATTATACTCTTTATGGAAAAAAAAAAAAAAAAAAAAAAAAAAAAAATCATTTACTTTTTGTCAATAGTATGTGTATCATTTCTGAAGAATTCGCTCATTTATAAAAGATTCGTCATTTAATGTAAGCTTACATTCTCGATATTGTTACAAAGAAAGAAAGAAAAAAAATTAAAAATTTCGTAACATTGCTGTAACTCGAAGACAAGGGACATTATGAAGGATATTGCGGATCAATGAGTAGAAATGGACCGACACCGAAGCGCTCCGGCTATTGCTCTCGTAGAAGCAAAGATTGATATCGATATAATTTTGTTAAATTCATATTTTCATATCGTGTGCATGATCCCTATTCGCGAATAAATAAATATTAAACATTTGATATAAAGTCTTTTCGCGTACGTTTTTAAAGTGATCGAAAATTAAACTCGAAATTATATCGGTTTCAATCCACGGTACAAAGTTCTCAGAGATGACGTGACAAGTATGAAAGCAAAACTCATATTCTACCATCTCTGTTAGAAAACACATGTTTTTTGAAAATGTTTAATGAAAGTTATTTCAAATTTTGTTCTTATTCAATTTTCTTTGCACACTATGAGTTTCGCTTTGATATTCCTCGTATACATATATTATATGCTCACCATGCTTGAGCGTCAAGTATTGGAATAGAATTGGCAGAAAATTAGTCGCTATTTTTCTTCATGCATTGTATGTAGGTACGAAAATGCTAGAATATTAATGAGAAAGAGCGCGCAAGTGAAAAGTGAATAAAAATGTGTGTTTATGTATGCATGTGTGTATGAAAGAGAAAGAGAGAGAAAGATAATTGTCGCAATTTATAACAAGATAAAATTTTGCAAAAATCTCCGCCGTATCATTACCGTATCTATACTAGTAACATAATCCTGCTAAATCTTACGTCTTAATCTATCGATATTCGACACAATGTATGCATTACGCGACTCGAGAGGAATAATGATGTTTAAATTAATGGTATGTACTAATCGAATATAATGTGGATTCTCTCGTCAAGCTCTTACATTCGCCGATGCCTCAAGCATAGAAAAACAATGAAGCGCGTTTCGGAGAACGAGTGCTGCCACACTAGCATGATATTATCCAACAGATAAAAATCCGTAGCATAGTGCACCTGAAATTCCGCCGAAAAGAAAAAAATACGAAAACGCTGAAATTTCTCGATGCTATTTTTATAACGTAACGATGGTGTGTAGTAATGACTTGTATCAGGCACTCTTTCTCCACAAACACATCAAGTAAACGCGGTGTAGAGAGCTCGAAAAGAGATTGTTCTTTTCCTCACTTTTCCGAAAGAGATGAGTTTGTGAAATCAGCAGAATCGGACTGGAGAGAGAGAGAGAGAGAGAAAGAGGACATTGAATTCTTGGATATATTCAAAATGTATCTATCATATTCTACATTTATCATTATGAACATACAAGATAATTCAACTTGAAAAGTTTAATATATACTTTGTGCGCAATCGTTTTATCTAAAATCCTTTGACAATTTTGTGATTATATTGATTAATGTCTCTATAATTAAAATAACTTACTATAGATGTTTTTGCCTCTCCAATCCGATTCAAGAAACGATAGAATTTCTTGATCTGTCATGATATTGTTGCATTAATGGTTAAATGTTAGAATATTTACTCCTGTCTGCTCAATTTCACAGGATATTATGTATGAAACAGCCAACTGGTATCCTCTTCTTCCTTCTTTTGCCCCTCCCTCCCTCCCTCCTTCTTTTCATATTAAATCTACCATCATTCCACCAAGAATATTTTTGATAAACTGCAATCTATATATAAACAAGCAAGTTGTACACGTATTAAGATACTTGCGGTTTTTCAAAAATAATTTGTATATGAAAGATTGGTGGAATAGAGACAAGTATGCGAAAACTATTGCCATGATGACTATGATGTTTTTATAACTCACCGATTGTGTTTGTTAAAATTATTATTATTACTATTATTATATTATTGATATTATATTAAAAACATGAGTGTACTACACCAGTTTAAATATATCTATTTTATATTAAATCGATAATGAGGCGTTTTAATCCATATCACAGATTTCTGACTTTATTAAATCATTTATAAGACATATACATATCAAGAATTCACATATTGCATTGTTGTTTCATGTATAAATAGGAAATTATAACTCGTCATTACATCAAACGTATCAATTATTGTATTTTCTCTATACATGCGTTTAACATTTTTTATAACACTTATTTTATAAAAAGATTATTGCATTTTTTTCGGACGGAATCGATAATCATGATATTTGATTATATTAACAGTTTATTCTGTTATCCTTTCCCCATTTACGCATAACGCGTATTATCTGATCCACTTGGGAATTGGATGTATTTTTAAGAAGCTGTATCATGTCTGACAATAGTTCTCTGTACAACAAAGAACAAAATTTATAAATTAATCGATTATGTCCTTTACAATTTTTTTTACAAATGTAATATATGCGGATCACACATACTTTGGTAATTTTTCTGCTACGATGTATTGAAAAGTACCACAGCATGCGCCGCGCTTTCCTTCCCAATGTTCAGGACTCGGATCCATGCGCTCCAACATATCAAAAGCTTTGGCAGCATACCAAAATTCACCTACCTTGTAACACGCATTGGCAATCAATTGAAGAAGATTGAAAGATTCCGTCGATGTGTCCATCTTCAAATATAATTCCCAGGCTAGTTCAGCTTTTTTATTCATTATATCTGAATATAAAAGTAAGTAATTGTCAGATTATTATTACATATATAATTTGTGCAAGAAAACTAATAAAAAATTATGCAAATGTATATATATATATATGTATGTATGCTTACAACAATACGACAGAAGACTGATGTAAACATAATCGTTTTTATATTTTTCAGTACGTATCATCAGGAAAGCTTCCTCTGCTTCTTTAAAGTAGCCTGCCCCAGTTTGTGCTTGGGCATAATTAAAATTAAAATTGTCCTGATTGGAGAAGTATGTCTTTATAGAATTTAGATATAATCGAACTCGCTCAAATTGTCGATAAAGGAAGAAGAAAGAGGCCATGCATTGTCTACCGGGTATAGTGTCGCATTCGGACGCTGAAGAGCCCACTAATTGAAAATATTGCTGTGCTGTTTTTATACTGTCGCGCTAAAGAAATTTTCGATAAATATAATGAGCTTTAACATTATATAATTAAGACACAACTAAAATCTAATGGCGATCTAATAGTACATACAGAATTGGCCTCCTGACCCATAACAGCATTGACTATGCCCTTTAAAATATATTCTTGCGGAACTGCAGGTTCCAAATCTTTTATCAAATCATAGGCTGCTTTGACATCATCTTGTTTCAAATAATATATCACTAAATTAAGCCTGGCTTCTGGTATAACATCAACCAAGTTAGGTAAAATTTGCAAAGCATTTTCACCACCTCTGAATACCTATATAAAAAATGAATGAAAAGACTGAAAAAACGAAACATATAAAGAAGTTGCGCATACATACAACTGTGTTATGGCGTATAAGATCATGGCCAAAACTAAAAGAACTGGATATTTTTTCAATGAGTTGTTTCATCTCGGTTTGTGCAGCATTTCCATCGTACAAACGAAAATGATTACACGCTTTCAGATTAATTGCGATTGCACTGTCTGGATATTTTTGCAAATAGACTTGAAGCACTTCCTGAGCTACATCATAGTAATCTAGTTTGTAATAGCATAAAGCTACGTACACATTTAAAGCTAGATAATCTCTGGAAAGAGAATACATTCATGTAAAGTTTACATAACTTGAAATATTATATTTACTTCATTAGACGGAAATTAAGATTATGATTATTATATCTAGTAGGGAATTAGATATAATAGATATATTCTCGCGTTATAAGGAAAGGAGTGAGAGGAAGATACCTGCAACTTTCCTGCAGTTGGGTAAGGAAATACAATTCAGAATCGGTTCTGGAGTCACATCTTTTAGCGGTTCTCTTTCTAAACTTATATATATGTGCAAAGTGAAAAAATATAATTGCAAAAAGATATAATAAACAATGTAACAGTTAGATATTTAAAAAAATTCTTTGTCAGTGATAGAAAATAGCAGAAGGAAAAAAGGAAATTATTATTGTTACTAACCTGTTATCCAACAAGATTCTTTTATATACATCAATAGCTTCTTGATAATGAGCTTGTAAATAATGAATAGACGCTAGACTGAGTTGATCCTCAATAACATCCTGTAACATCTGATGATATTCTATTAATTTTGATTCATTGCCCATCTTATGGGCCAAATGGAACAGCAGTCTGGTTTTCAGTTTACTGTTCGCTGCATCTTCCAAGATCTTTTGTGATTCAGGGTACATGCCCAAATAAAAGTAACAGCATGCCAGATTTGTAGAGACATCCGATGGTGCGTAATCTCTTTTTCTTAAGTTTTCATAGATTGTTGCTGCACGCTTGTAATCACCTAAATGAAATGCGCAATATCCCATCCATAAATCTGTGTTCAAGCTACTATCGGTACCGTTATCAAATTCCAGTAATGTCAAAGCTCCAATGTAATCTCGTTTCTCTAGAAAATCCTCCAACTTTGGTATTTCCTTACGTGATGCTGATTTACGAACACCATCGGACGAGGCTGGTTTAGCCCTCGACAAAATCTATTGCAAAGATACATAAGATATATAATATCTCGACGATAAATTATATTAATCTATTTTTCGTCTTAACGTCAACATTTCTCTTCATGAAAATCATTACATTCACATTATGTGTAAAGAAGAATTATATATATATAAAAATAAAAATATACTTACCATTTTGCGTCTTTTTGCACCATACTCATACGCTTGACTTTATCGATTATTTCATTTCGCAAAGCGCGTTGGCAAGCGACAATCGAAACATAACAAACAGCAAGCGCCTTGCACGTTTTGCGTATATGTATATTAAAAATAGTTGCGAAATATTTTCAATGTTTTTAAAAAATACATTGCAATGTAAAAGATGCGAATAATATGATTTTAAAATCCTATTAATCATATTGTTAAAGGGGATTGGAATATATAATTCAAAACTAATATTTTTCTACTTCCAGATGATGCCGGTTTCTCGAAGTAAAGATACATTCAGACAGGACGCGTCAAGCGTCAACCGACGAGCAGCAACCAATCAGCGAGACAATATTCTAAAATATAGCCTCGCTAATTGGTTGCTGCTCGCTGCTTGACGCTTGATGCGTCCTGTCTGAACGTACCTTTATGCAGCGCTTGTTAGCAAAGAAGAAATTAATAATAAAAAGTTATATAAATCAAAAACATGATTTGATAATGTTTAAAAAAAAAAAATGCTTAATACTTTTCAAGAATAAGAAAAAAGTGAAAGCAATTTATTGTAAACATTTTTTCTACATGTTATATTTAAAAATCAGAAAAAAAAAATTATTAAAAGAATTAATTTAAGAAAATTTATTTCATTTTATATACGCATATACATAAAAATACTTCAATTATTATTTATTATCGCTATAATAAAATATTAATAAATCCATAATATTTCTCTGCATTTTTGATCCACAACGTATTTAGTACGGACATGAACCAATTGGTCGTTTTACCATGGCATCAAAAAGTGGATCTGGCCATGTAATTCCGCAGATTTTAAAATGGATCCAGTTAGCGCCACTGTACCAGTTAGGAAAACGGTCTCACGAAAAATGGCGGCGTGGCCCCTCTCAAGCTTCTGATGTCGAATTTTGTCCACATTTCTCTCATTTAACATTGTTTTATTTAGTTTTGCCAAGTTTAGTCACTATTATCCGTAACTACAGTAAGTATAAACAATAGCATAAGTTCATGCTCGGTTAAAGAAATTTTTGGAACGATTTATTTATCATTTTAGGTTATGGGTAGACATTGCTGCGTTTTAGGATGTTCTACAGGAGTGAATCTACCTTCTCATATGTTTCCCAAAGATGTAATCATGATGAATAAATGGAAGAAGGCTATTTATTCAGACAACATTAGGGACTTAACCGATGAGCAATTGAGAAAATGTGTTGTATGTTATAGACATTTTGCGGATAGTGATTATGAAGCGACATACAGATTACGAAGATTAAAACCTGGTGTTATACCATCGTTATATCTGCCAAATAATGGCAACAATAACAGTGAGATAGATAATAGTAATAATAATACTGAGGAAAATGCAACTATAAAAGAATCTGAAACAATGGACACAAATACAACTGATCATATGGAAGAAATTGAAATAATAGAGATAATAGAAGAGGAAGAATCTGTAGTAGAAGTATCGCAAAACACAATTAGTCCAATAAATGAGGATTCTCCGAAGTCTCCCTTAGAAAAAAATACAACAAACAATTTATTAGACCTCCATGCTGTATTGCATGGAAAGCACTTTCACAAATTTACGCCAAAAATGTGGAAGTTATATAAATTATCATGTATATTAAGAAAGAAACAAGAAATTGTTGTAAAGAGGCAGTTATCATTCCGTGAACGTTTAAGGCAAGCCAAGCAATATAGCAAGACTCCTGCAATAGAAAAGCTGCTATCTTCATTAAAACCTGTCGAACAAACATTTCTGGAAATGCAAATAAAAACAACAAAATATGCACCCAAGGTATGTAAGTGAAAGATTACACCAAATACCATTACACAATATAATGAAAACTTTTGACAAACTAATCTAATTTTATTCATAGGATGAATATTTCACATTAGATGAGAAGATTGCAGCTTTATCTATCATGAAACAATCCAGTAAAAGTTATCAATATCTGTCACAAGTTTTCAATTTGCCCAGCATGCGCACATTACAATCTATACTTCAAAAGATTAACATTCACCCAGGTCCAATCCACTTTATGAATCAACATCTAAAGAAGCAAGTAAGATTAATGAAGGAGAGAGATAAAGTGTGTTTTTTAATGTGGGATGAAATATTATTGCAACTTCACTTGGATTATGACGCAACGAAAAAACATATTCTTGGTTTTGAAGACTTTGGAAAGAAGAGAAATGCACGGTTTGCCGATCACGCGTTAGTTTTTATGGTGCGTGGCATACAAAGCGGATGGAAACTTCCACTAGCGTATTATTTTTACGACGGTATCATAAAAACTGATCAATTCATAGAATGGATCAAAGATATTGCTAAAGTTATAATTGACAGTGGATTATATCTAGTAGCTTTTATATGCAATGATGAAAAAAGGAATATTACAGCTATAGATAAACTAAAATTAGATTCGGCGAGACTAAAGTTAAAACAAGGACAATTATATTGTAAGTGCATTTTTCCTCGAATGATTATTGTTTGTAGATTATATAATTGTTTACATTATAAGCCTTTATTCAAAATATAATAATCTATTAAATATTTTGTATGTTTTTAGATGGTTACATAACGATAAATAACCAAGATATAATCCCATTGTACGATCCACCACATCTCATTAAAAGCATACGTAACAATTTATTAAATAATGATCTTGAATTCGATTATGTGAAAGGAGAAGAACGAAAATGTGCTTCATGGGAGATTATTGAACAAGCTTATCGTATGGACTTGACTCATTGCGTATATCGATTAATGCCGAAAATTACGGCGGAGCATATAATAAAAAGTAAAATAAAAAAAAGAAAAGTTAAAAATGCTATACAGATTTTGAGTATGACAATGGGCGCATTCATACACCATCATACTAAGTTGGAAGGTATATATTTATATAATTTTAACATAAAGGGGTTGTGTTGATAAAAGAAACATTTATATTCATTAAACGCACACACACACAAATATATAAATTGTTAATGATTATAATATTCTCATTTTTTGTGCATAGGATGCGTGAATACAATCAACGGACCATTAAAAATGCCCGGGAAAAAAGGACGCGATACCGCAGAGATAATACTCTTTTTTGATCGATTATTCGATTCTGTAAACGGGCATACGTTGAAACCAGAGAAACCGTTAAGAGTCGCTGTTTCGCACAACAGTCCACATTTTCCATTTTGGGAGAGAGCAATAAAGAGACTACATAGAATGCGGTTTGTCAACACAATAGACAAGAACCAATTAAAAGATTCGACTATTTTGAAAAATTGGATCTCTACTGTAAAAGGATTCTGCAAATTATGGATGATTCTGAAAAAAACATATGAATTTAAATATTTGAAACCCCGAATTTTAAACCAGGACACTCTTCGAAATTTTTTGAAGCAAATTAGATCCTTCGATATAAGGAATGCCAATCCCACGTGCGCGGAATTTGAGAATTCTTTTAAAACATTGCTGATTAACAACTTGGCGTTACCTCGTACCATGGAAAATAACGAGAATAAAGTAGACGGATCGTTATTGTTCACGTTAAAAGAATTTGTCTGTAGATTAGAAAATAGATACAATGACGGCTGGCCAAAAGATGCGTACATACTAGACTTGGAGACAGAAACAGCTTCCTTCTTAGAGGAAACATGTAATTACCGTAACATTTGCAATGTTATCGCAGCGAAAATCCTAAGTAATTCGCGTATTAAGGAATGCGAGACATGTAAGAATCTCCTCACAGACACCGCGAAATCCGAATTAGTTTGCAGTAATGATTTGGTGGAGACTTTTAAAGACGCCGATAATATACTGACGCGAAGAATGAGCAATGTTTGTTACTCGCATCATACGGCATTAATGTTGGAAACTGAATTATATATGCAAATGGATTTACGTTGGTTAAATTGTCAGCAACACGACGTTCCGTTAAAAGAATTCTTAATATCGTACATAGTTGTATTTTATATTTATAAATGGTGTAACGGTATAAATGACATTTTTATCGAGAAAGAACAGAATAATACATCGTGAACCGTACGTAGCGAAACGTGTAACACGTGCCTGATGTAAAATATAAATCAACAATGCGGACTTTTTTAATATAGCAATAAAATATTTATTTTCTATTTGCTGTTTTTTAAAGAAAATAATCTCGTAGAGACATTCTTATTTAAGACAAATTTGAATTTGAGGAAATTGTCATAATTTTCAATTATCAAATTATCATTATTATTATCGTGGGAATTGCTTGTTAAATTTCAGATCAATGTCCAAAAATTAATCAGCCACTCCAATGTCAAAAATGCCTTTATGCTTGAAGATAATTAAACTCAACGTTTGAACCGAATACATTGCACCTAGATATTCATACATCATAACATTAAATTTATTATATCATGACGTCGTCTATAAGAAAAATTGACAATGAAATTTATCATTAAACAACGGATGAAAAAAAATTATGTATATATTAGATTGAATTATTCTTATATCTAATCATATTTTTAATCATTAGTCAAATAACTGTCAAACTAATTATTAAAAAATTGTCAAACCAATAATGTCATATGATACATATGGTAAATATCTAGAGAGAGATGCAACGTTTTCGAAAATAGCCATCTTCAATTAGGAAGGGATTTGGTGAGTGAAGCTACGTTCCATTCAGTTCCATTTGGCAATCGCAAGACTCGCGAGCATCATCTTCGTCTGTTTAATTTTTGGAGAGCGACAAGAATGAAATGAATAATCCCATGAGCGTTGCAATCGCCAAATGGAACTAAGATTAGTTTAGGTTAGTTTAAGGAAGGACAAGTTATCAACCCCTCGCTACCCATCATGCTATGTAAAAAATCAATTGTGTGCGCAGTCGCTATTGAAAAGAGATGCTAAATAAGGTAGATTGTTATTGGCTCTGCCGGCCTCTCGCAATGCATCACGGATTGCGAGGGCCAATACTTGACTGCATTGGTGACTTAACCTTCCTTTATATAACCTTAACTTAAACAATTCTATCTGAGCGCCGTCTGTAGATTATTTTAGTCGCGAATATGTAGAATGAAAACAAAAGTGTCAAACTATTTTCAAATATTTATGTATATATATCTGTCAGAGAAATCGAAATAATACAATTTGAATATAAAATGGCTGAGAATGAATTTGTATCTGATAGTGACGAATGTCTCGTTACAGAAGCTATCAATTTAGATATCGAGGAGGTACTTGTGTGTGTATATTTTACACAACAACAATTATCTATGCAATAAATTTGATACATTATGTAAAATACTTTACACTGTACAACAATTGTAATCTTAATCGGATGAATTAAGCTATTTTGCTATTTTCATATTATTATGGCCAATATCTATCGTAATTGCATCGTTCTTTTATTATAATGTAATGCAAATATAATTTACTCCGATATTATTTTAGCTCTTGATAATAGTATTTGTATCGATTTTTTAGTTAGATAATATGGAATATGCTATACCAATCGTGGAAGAATTACCCACCTTAGAAAGTATACTGATGGAACCTGATTATGAGTCGCCATCAGAAACAGATGATGATGTTGGTATACTATTAGGAGAGAAACTTGGTAGTAGTGAGACAACGAGCATTGGCAGTCATTTATCATTAAATTCATTAAATAAATCTACTAAAACATCTCAGAAAGCATTCTCAGGTGTCATATTAAGACATGTCATACTCAAAGGAATAACGTCGCAAATTGTATCAGCCAGTGTAAGTGATCATTTCTTTCATCATTCAAAAAATATTACCAGTCTTGTATTCGTTTAGATAAAAAATATTTGAATTATTATTTTGTTATATGCCATAATTAAATACCTTGCATGAGACAATCATCATTCTTCAATATGATTTATTCAGGAGAGAGTCAACGCTGGTTTAGCTAGTGCAGTTGCGGCTGGAGGAAACATGTTGGTGGTTGGTACTAGCCACGGTCTAATATTGGGCTTTGACTCTTCACAAACATTACGATGGTGCGATCAAGAAGCGAGACATCAAGGTTCCGTTTCTGCTCTTTGTTTCAATTATGATGGCAGCAGAGTACTGGCTGGTTTTGTCAGAGGACATATTTTGATGTTAGATAGTAGTAATGGAAAAGTTTTAAGAATTCTCACCGATGTACATCCACTTGACACCGCTGTATTGCATGTTAAGGTATATTTTGTAACATTAGTGTATTTACATATACTACACATTACATATTAAATTTATCTGTCTAATCGACAGTTTTAAAACACCCGCTTTAGTTTACAGATTCACCAAAAATAGCTCTATGTAGCGATAGCGGTGGCTCAGTGTTCGAATTGAATTTTACTAGAGTCATGGGTGTACGAGGTTGCGACAGTAGATGTTTGTTTAGCGGCTCTAAGGGAGAAGTATGCACTCTGGAGCCCTTGTTATTGAATCATCTGCCGTCGCATCCATTGAAAAATTACACATTAGTAGCAATGGCAACTTTATCAAAGGTTATCATTTGCAACAGATTTGATGGTACATATCAATTATAAATATGTGTATATATTCATCTTATTTTGTAGGTAATTGTAGTCTGCATAAGACCGCGAATGCGCGTTGTATTAAGTCATTCATTAACTGGTGCTCCAATAGCACCGCCGCAATTATCTTGGCAATTAGTTGTCATACAGACAGCTGATGGATCTCGTGTGATCGACCCAGTATTAGCACTTGCAAGAGACAATGTGGTGCATTTTTACCAAGTATATTGCTATATTATTTAACAATTATGTTATTTGATTGTTTTTATTAAGAATTACCAAATTAAGAAATATTATTTTTCGATAAGGTATATACCGAAATTGGTTCGCGAGTAAAATTATCACCTCTTCGGAGAATGACGCTACCATATATGATAACTAATTTGAGGTGGTTAAATCCGAGATCTCTCATAGTACTGGACAATCAAGAAAAATTGCATTTGTTGGATGTAAGAGCACAGGATAATTTGGAAACACTAGATATGAGTCGCGTTGGTATATCTTATGCCTCTAGTCATTTTAAAGGATTATCCACGGGCGGAAATGTTTCCAAGGTATGTATAAATATATAGCTTTTTCCTGCTTTAAGCGTCAGATACATAAAATGTATTTCTTTTTACAGGCAATGGCATTAGCTGGCGAACGGGCGTGTTATAATACCGTTATAGTCTTTGGTACACAGTTACTGTTATTAGGTACAAAAAGTTTACACGTGATTTGTATAAGGACATGGACAGAAAGATTGCAACACTTGGTTATGCAGGTCCGTTTAAAGTTATAGAAAATGTTCTATCTTGAATTTTGAATGAATTATTTTGTTATATTCTAGAAACGTTTCTCCGAAGCTTTAGCGTTGGGTCTCTCTTTTTATCAAGACAAAGGGAAGGCAGTTATCGGCCTTCGTGGTTCTAAGCAACGTCGTAGGCAAATAGCACGTGACAAGGTTTGCGAAGTGTTGATTCAGTATATGGACGAATTGAATCAGTGTATGATGAACGAAAACGTGGACTATGATATGATAGTACTCACTTGCGTCGATTATTGTATTCAATTGGAGAATTTAGATTTGCTGTTTGGAAAGTTATGGGACATAGTCTTTGAATCAGAAGGATTAAAAACGAGTTACTTGCACGCTCTCGAGAATCCTTTATTAGATGGAAGTCTTCAATCGAAATTGCCGCCATTGATTGTCCAACAATTGATGACTCTTTACGATCAAGAAAATAAAGTAGATTCGCTGGAGGCAATAATAGTTTTACTCAATGTGGATTGCTTAGATATTCATCAAGTAAGTTCAACATTTATGAGCATATTTATTGTGAAAAATCGAAACATTTAAAAAAAAACGGTGTTTACAACATGTAAAAAACTTTCTTATATGATTAAAAAACGTTTACTTTTCCGTCTGTGTAGGTAACAACAATCTGTCGTCGGCGAGGACTTTGGGAAGCATTAATCTATCTTCAGACAACAGCGCTGGGGGATTTTACAGCGCCCATTCATCAATTGGTACCGGTACTTCAAAATTTATTGCACGATCCGATAGCAGCTCTTTCCCGAGATTGCATAAAACTCGGCAACGCCATTCTGGTTTATACCAGTTGTTGCCTCGCTGGCCGTGGATTTCCCAAGAATGAGCTTCCCGAAGGCGTACCGCAGAAGGCGAAAGCGGACATATTGAGAGCCTTGCTCTCCCAACATTCGAGTCTGGCGAATGATATGGAGAGGCAATATCCATACTTGAGAACGTTATTGCAATTCGATGCGAAGGGCTTTCTCGATGTTATAGCCATCGCCTTTCAGGAGCCAGAATTCACTTCCGAAATGGGCCTTCGACATCGACAAAGACTCATAGACATCTTATTGAGCATTGTTATGCCAACTACACCGCTTACTCCAAAAAATGTCGATTATATCACGACAGAGCAACAATTTATGGTTCTTATATTTGTGGCAAATGAAGTGTCGGAAAGTACTGTTATATTAGAGTCTAGTATGTTGAAGAAAATAATAGATGTATTGTGCATCGATTCGTACGTAGAATTGTTGAAAGACTTTAAGATTGAGAGAGAAAATGCCGTGTTGGGATTACTACATTTTAAAAAGTTGTGCAACATTTCTGACAACGCTTTACTAAATTTAGCAAATAGAGCGAGTTTGTAAGTATTTATCGTCATGTTTAATGCGATGATCACAATGATCTATAATTTTCTTAATATTCGATTATTTACATTGTCAGACGACATCCTTTGTTGCAGCATAAGAGTTGCAGAGTTATTGTACAGTGCGCGAGAGGATTGGATAGCAGTATGCAAATGTATGATCTTGGATTCGTCTAGGCATCACGATATATGGCCCTGGCTCGGGAGTTTGCCGACTGTTTCATTGGAACAAGTTGTATCGACTCACGCTTCGAACCTCGTGACGATTAATGCCGGTCAATTCGCCATGATCATCGCGATGCGGATGCAGAACAAAATCAACGTGATATTACAAAATCTTGACAACAATTTAAGCTTAGAGTATAAGCTGTTAGGAGCGTTGTATCAAATCACGCAATATAAGGAGGAAGACGTTTCTCTAGAATTAACGACTGAACACTTGGAAAGATATTTGGCGTTAATGTGCGAGTTGGAACCGAAATACGTAGTTGCTCATTTGCGCGGTCCGCACGGCTGTAGATTGGATGAGGCGTTAAAGATTGTTCAAAGATGGAATTGCAAGGACGCGGAAGCGGTAATGTTGGAGAAATTGGGCAATTATCAGGATGCGTTTAATCTTCTGCTGAAGGAATTTGAAAATCAGCTGGAGATGTATCAACAGGATAAAGCTTCGGAAAGCGAGACAGTGCATGCTGCTGCGCAGCTCGCGGGAATATGTCGAAGATCGGCGGGCAATCTGGACTGGATGCCCCTCGTAGAAGCTGCGTTTCGATCGCATTCGGAAAATAATAAAAACAAGATGGACAAATTAAGCGGTAAATTGTTGAGATTAATTTTAGAATCTTTGAGCGGTACGTCGATACTCTCGAACATACTGGAGCAAATTTTGAGAAATCCATTAGCTACGAGTGGAACAATGGGCGATATACGGCAATTGCTATCCGGAGTGCTTATTCAATCGCGATACGAACAAATCCTGGTCGAAACTACCGCGCGATTAGTGAGCTTGGAACTTCACAAAGCTTTGGAAAAATCCTTGAGGTACAGATAATTATAAAATTATATGTAACGAGAGATGTTGAATTATTAGTTTTTTAGTAGAATAAAAGAGAGCTTGCAAAGTTTCGCAATGAATCAACCTCCAATAGGCAATTTTCTTGCTACAATATAATAAGTCAATAACAAAGTAGAGGGAAGGTTTTTTTGTTTAGATTAAGTGATGAAAAGAAAATGAGAAAACAATGCGATTTCACTCGCTTGGAAAGATTTACAATGAAACGGAAATTTCATTTAAAAATTTGCAAATTTCCATGGCCTAATTACTATATGTATATGTTTAGTTACAATATACAATTTTTTTGCTGCTCAGGAATGCCGGTAGAGCATGCGGCACTATTTCCGTAACTTGCCCTGTATGCAGACAATTGTTGTCACATTGTTCCGATTACGCAGTGGTGTTCAGCTGTGGTCATGGATATCATTCAGCATGCTTGGGCGAACCTAAATCATGTTACAAATGCTTGAACATAAAAGGATGGACGCCTATTGTCACCAATTTCGCCGTCCCGGAGTCTCCGCCTCCAGTTAGTAACACCTCTTTTCGATATTTTATTGTACATTGCATACACTATTTTCTATTATTTTTACAGAGAAAAAAACAGCTTCTTCCGCCGGAATTCCTACGTCATAGAGACCTCACGCTAAGACTAGCACCGTCCTGTTCTATCCCCGATCTCGAGGGCATTTTTTAATCTAGTCTTCGACTATGTATTATATCGAGAGAACGACGATCGCATTTGTGAGCGGTATGTAATATCATATATGCGCTACACATATATTGGATCTGATCATATTATGATCTCTCGTTCAGTCTGCGATATATTGTATTTGTATAGTATCAATAAGAGAAATTATTAAGATTCATTTCTTGAAATTTTATTTGTTTAACGCGCGCTGATGTTTATACACACGATACGGTTATGCCAAATATATAAATTATATTATTGAAATACAAAATATTTATTACAATTGCATTTTAGATAATAATCATATTTAATCTTTCGCGTTATAACATTATTATATATACTCTGAATTATGTAATTTCCACGATCTGTATCGGAATGTCTGATTTGCGTTTGGTTTTAATGATGAAAACTGGTTTCCTAGGCGCATTATCCACTAGTACTTGATACGGGTCCATAGATTCATTATCCAATAATTCACCAGTAAGAAGTTTCGTGAGAATTGTAAAAGCATCCAGTTTCAAACATTCGGATTTGTTGATGGGCGATATTTCGACGGTAGAGATGTACGCGTCTATAGAGGATTCTAATTTGATGAGAAACGGAATCAACTTTGATATAGCTAAATAATTTTGTAACTGCAAATTGGAAAAAAAGATCGATTGTATAATTTTGTTTATAAAGAAAGTTTCTATATATAGACGCGTATATATTCCACAAATTTTTCTTATATACAACATTCCAAAAATGCATTAAACTTTAAAAGCACCATTTGTTATAGATACGTGCCTTATCGTCGCATCTTTCTAGATTGCTTAACAAATCTTCGATTTCATTCAGCAAAGAATAACATTTTGCGAATTTCTCACGATCAAATCCGTTCTCGTAAATGTGCAATGACTCTCTTGCTAAAGATTTCTCATCCGTTATCCTTTTAAGGAGCAAGGATAACGGTTCCCGCGGTAATGTGCGACTAGCCATTCGAATTTTGGAACATTTTTCACAAATCTGTATATAATATTAATATAATAATAATTAAAATTAATATATGGTTAATATTAAAATATGTAATTTGTTTTATATAAATTAATTATAATATTAATATATATAAAACAAATATGTGTAAAAGTAAATCATATAGAGAAACTTTACCTGTTTATTAGCGGAAATCCATAAACCGTTAATCCTATTTATGAATTTTTTAAGGTCACTGCTTGCAGTGTAATTCTCGGATAAATATAATAACGACTGGAGTTTATCAGTCACATTGCACGATAGTTTACCGAAGCATTCGAGTTCGTCGCGAAATTTAAAATCAATATCTGAATTGTGACTTTCCGTCTTCAGAATGCTCACCTAAATTTAAAAAAATGTCAAAAGATGATATCATTTTTGTCCGATAAGTAATTGAATGTAATAATTCTAACAATTGAAAAAGAGAAATATATATATATATATATATATATATATATATATACCGCACGATATTTTTACATAAAATTATTAACTTACATTTTTTTCGAGAAGTTGCACAAGTTCGAAAATCGAGGTGATGTTGGTCGTCATAGCAATCTTCATAAAAAAAATTATTTATATCTATCAATATATCTTCTTTTGTGGAACTGTTTTTGTTAAACAAATGCATTTCTACTTTCTACATAAAATTTCGACAGTCTTCTTGTTCCAAGGGATAGATATATTCAGTTGTTTATTTTTCTTTATTTTTTTGTTACCAGTTTATATATATAATATAAACGACATTGTTTTCTTTTTATACATGTAAATACATACATAAATCTGGCGTTGGTTTGTTTGTATAGACCACTTCATATAACGTCGCGCATTAATCTCATCGATATACATTTTTTTTTTTAATTAATGTCTTTTTTGTTCAGATAATGATGTAATGAGGTATTGTAGGAATTTAAAATAATTGGAAATTGACTCCTCCGTATGTCGCTTAAAAAATTAACTTATAACATTATAATTTTTACTATTAGTAGTGTAATTTCTTAATATTACAAGCGCTCCCGCGCTTATCATAAGTAATGTACATATTGTTACATACTCAATATTGTTAATATTAATTGTCATAACTAAATATTATTTATTTAATTATACAGCTTATCTTAATTATCGCAGTAGAAATACTTAAAAACATGTTTAAACTTGCACTTGCTGACAAATATATATGCTAATTAATTGTAATTTATATAGTAAAAGAAAACGCGCGCGATATATTGCCATTAAAAATGCTGATTGCTATTTTCTCATTTCGCTTTAAAGCACTACTATAATGAAATCAATCATTATAGTTGTCTCATAAAATGATTATCTCCTTTAATATCGTTCCTAGAGGGTAGGGGGAAGAGTATCTTTATCAAAAAGATAGGGCAGGACGGATTATTATATATATATAATAAAAAAAAAATGTTTTAAATATTTTGTATACGCCAAAAATGAAATCAAAGAAACTGATTCTGTGACTTAAATTTCACATATTCTAAAGTTTAAATTTTTTTTTTTTTTACGTTGCAACGATGTTTTATCAGCATGCTTATTGCTGATATTTCGTCATGAGAAGTATAATAGGAAAAAAAAAAAATATATATATATATATATATATATGATATGGAAATCTAGATTAAGAATATATATAACCTAACAATAAAAAATTTTTATTTCAATAAATATCAATATCAATATATATATATATATATATATATATATATATATTTATACACGCACAGTTGTGTGTGTGTGTGTAATTTGAAATTTTATAAATTAAATTTAGATAATATATTTGTTGCTATTTAGTTTTTATATCATTTATTTGTCCTAAAAAATAACTACTCTGATCATGATCCTAATAAGCTGTATTAAATAATATACAATCAAATTCAATTTACATTGAATTTATATTCACACCTCCATGTAAGATTTTCACTCTTCAAAAGTCTCAAGTTGAATTTAATGATGAATATGTATCTTAAAATTACGATTAGTTATTCGCGTGTATTAGGATTAAAAAAAATTACGGAGTTTTCTATAATATTTTTCACGTTGAACACAAATTGGTACAGTTGGCGATACTCATCCCCATGGATCGTTTCTTATGATAGAAGCGTATGAGTACTCTGCGTTGATACCACTGCTT